>NC_057715.1:81321345-81325590 GCF_004010195.1 Chiloscyllium plagiosum | reverse complement strand
CAGGTAGATAGGATAGTGAAGAAGGCGTTTGGTATGCTTTCCTTTATTGGTCAGAGTATTGAGTACAGGAGTTGGGAGGTCATGTTGGGGCTGTACAGGACATTGGTTAGGCCACTGTTGGAACATTGTGTACAATTCTGGTCTCCTTCCTATCGGAAAGATGTTGTGAAACTTGAAAGGGTTCAGAAAAGATCTACAAGGATGTTGCCAGGGTTGGAGGATTTGAGCTATAGGGAGAGGCTGAACAGGCTGGGGCTGTTTTCCCTGGAGGGTCAGAGGCTGAGGGATGACCTTATAGGGGTTTACAAAATTATGAGGGGCATGGGTAGGGTAGATAGGAAAAGTTTATCCTGGGTTGGGGGGAGTCCAGAACTAGAGGGCATAGGTTTAGGGTGAGAGGGGGAAAATATAAAAGAGACCTAAGGGGCAACGTTTTCACACAGAGGGTGGTATGGGTATGGAATGAGCTGCCAGAAGAAGGAGGCTGGTACAATTGCAACATTTAAGAGGCATTTGGATGGGCTTGTGAATAGGAAGGGTTTGGAGGGATATGGGCCTGGTGGGACTAGATTGGGTTGGGATATCTGGTCGGCATGGACGGGTTGGACCGAAGGGTCTGTTCATGATGTACATCGCTATGACTCTAAATCGGTGGACTGTGTTCATTGGGTACTCATTCTTTTTGAATACCCGGTATAGGTGATTTTCCATGCTCTGAGTAGTTCCTTTGTGCTGCAGTGTGTGTTGGCTTGTTGAAATAATGTTCTGATGCAGCTTCGTTTGTGGGTGTTGGGGTGATTGCTTCTGTAGTTGAATATTTGGTCTGTATGTGTTGTTTATAAATAGAAAGCAGGAATTTTCAGCATTGCTTCGCCTGAGGCCCACTGAAGATGTTACCTAGTAGGGTAATGAAACATCTGGAAATGAACCTTCCAGCTCAGCGAGCAAACCTACATTCAAAACGGTAAGGAATCATTTAGGGAGGAGCCAGAGTCGTTCTCACCATAGAAAACTGTACCTCTATATCCCTCTGTTCAAACATGGACATGAGAAAATAGAACAGACGTTGTAACGTAGTGCTATGGTTCAATACTTTTTGTGGAGTTCCACCAACAACCACTTGATCACAACTGATGCTGCTGGTTGAAAATGTTTGCAGATTTTTGTGAAAAAAAATCAGCTGGAGATTATAATATTCCACTTATTACATTAAGCCAGTTATTTAAATTTTTTAAAGTTGTACTTGTGTCTGGAGTTTTTGAAATCTTCCTCCAGCTCCATATGCACATTGCAATTATATAATACTGACTTCATCAAAGGAAACTGAAGTGGAGAATAGATTGAGCTCAGAACATTTCAAATCACTGTCCACAGGAATAACAAGGTTTCTTGTCTGAAGATAAATGTGTATTTTTCAGATGTTCTCAAATCTTTTTTTCAAAAATATATTTGAAGATAAAGCAAATCTCTAATTCAGACATTGCAACATACAAACATCGAAAGCGTTTATATGCTTTGGAGAAGTTCATCATCAGCAGCATTCCTTTTTGATGCTAAGCATAATCAAACTTCAAATCTACAAAGATTTATGACACAAAAGCTTAATTGAGTACTACCCAATTTTCCATTAATCATCCATGAATGTTTTGAACAGATTATAGTACATAGTCTTTCAAATAATTTTGCTTTTGAGTATTGATGTTTACAGGTTGCCCTTGAAAGTGACTTGAATCAGTTTTGTGACAGTGCAATAAAATAGTGAGGATAAATTGTACAATTTATACAATTGTATTGTCCTGTCATGATCTGTCAAAGAAAGTTAATTGGTTTATACTTGTGTTTGTGTATCCCTATTTTCGTAATGCAAGATGCCATTAATTTCTCAAAATATGCATCACCTTGAAAGTCCTGGCCTGATGGGTCTTTGCACTGGAAATTTTATTGCAATATTACCCAGCTTCACAATTCATTTATGAACACTTTGATCTCTCATTTATCATTTCCACAGAGATCTTCAGAGCTTTTGAGGATCTCGCACCATGTTGTTCTAAACATGTTGCAAATATATGGCATCCTAGCAAAGAAAGCTGTGTTCTTGGATGGTTAGTTTTCTCTCTACTGGTTGTGTGAGAGAGAAATGGCTGTTGCTGTTTGATATTCCAGTAATTCAGGATGCTTCTGGATGCTTACTTCATCATGTTAGTAACTTCTTGATGTACACATCTACACTCGTCTGTTTCTGCCGTCCCGTTTCTGCATCAATCGAAGCAAATTGCCACGTGCTAGTGAGGCAAGGAATGGGGAGAGAGAGGAGTTGAACACGTGGCTACATGGATGGTGCAGGAGGGAGGGTTTTGGATTCTTGGGGCTCTTTCTGGAGTAGTTGAGACCTCTACAAGCAAGATGGTCTTCATTTGAACCAGAGGGGTATCAATATCCTGGGGGGGAAATTCGCTAAGGCTTTTGGGGATGGGTTTAAACTAATCCAGCAGGGGGATGGGAACTAAAGTTGTAGATCGAGTATAGAAAAGGTTGAGAGTAGGGAGGTCCAAAATCAAGTTTCAGGGATGCAAGATGGCACCGGTAAGCAAGAAGTTGGTTTGAAGTGTGTCTACTTCAATGCCAGGAGCATCTGGAATAAGGTGGGTGAACTTGCAGCATGGGTTGGTACCTGGGACTTCGATGTTGTGGCCATTTTGGAGACATGGTTAGAGCAGGGAGAGGATTGTTGCAGGTTCCAGGATTTAGATGTTTCAGTAAGAATAGAGAAGATGGTAAAAGAGGGGGAGGTGTGGCATTGTTGGTCAAGGACAGCATTACCAGGATATTTGGGGACTCGTCAACTGAGGTAGTATGGGCTGAAGTTAGAAAAAGGAAAGGAGAGGTCACCCTGTTGAGAGTTTTCTATAGGCCTCCGAATAGTTCCAGAGGTGTAGAGGAAAAGATAGCAAAGATGATTCTTGATAGGAGTGAGAGAGACAGGGTAGTAGTCATGGGGGACTTCAACTTTCCAAATATTGACTGGGAGTACTATAGTACGAGTACTACGATGCGATTAGGCAAGATTTAGGAAGCATAGGAAGGGGAAGGAAACTGCAGGGGATAGGCACATTAGAAATGTGGAGCTTATTCAAGGAAAAGCTCCTGAGTGTCCTAGATAAGTATGTACCTGTCAGGCAGGGAGGAAGCTGTAGAGTGCGGGAGCCGTGGTTTACAAAAGAAGTGGAATCTCTGGTCAAGAGGAAGAAGAAGGCTTATGTTAGGATGAGATGTGAAGGCACAGTTATGGCGCTTGAGGGTTACAAGGTAGCCAGGAAAGACCTAAAGAGAGAGCTCAGAAGATTCAGGAGGAGACATGAAAAGTTATTGGTGGATAGGATCAGGGTAAACCCTAAGGCTTTCTAAAGGTAGTTAAGGAATAAAAGAATGACGAGTAAGATTAGAGCCAATCAAGGATAGTAGTGGGAAATTGTGTGTGGAGTCAGAGGAGATAGGGGAAGCACTAAATGAATATTTTTCGACAGTATTCACTCTAGAAAACGACAATGTTATCGAGGAAATTACTGAGATACAGGCTACTAGACTAGGTGTGATTGAGGTTCACAAGGAAGAGGTATTAGAAAACCTGCAGAGTGTGAAAATAGATAAGTCCCCTGGGTCGGATGGGATTTATCCTAGGATCCTCTGGGAAGCCAAGGAGGAGATTGCTGAGTCTTTGGCATTGATCTTTAAATCGTCATTATCTACAGGAATAGTGCCAGAAGACAGGAGGATAGCAAATGTGGTTCCCCTGTTCAAGAAGGGGAGTAGAGACAATCCTGGTAATTATAGACCAGTGAGCTTACTTCAGTTGTTGGTAAAGTGTTGGAAAAGGTTATAAGAGATAGGATTTATAATCATCTAGAAAAGAATAATTTGATTAGGGATAGTCAGCACGGTTTTGTGAAGGGTAGGTCGTACCTCATAAACCTCATTGAGCTCTTTGAGAAGGTAACCAAACAGGTAGATGAGAGTAAACTGGTTGATGTGGTATATATGGATTTCAGCAAGGTGTTCGATAAGGTTCCCCACAGTAGGCTATTGTACAAAATGCAGAGGAATGGGATTGTGGGAGATATAGCAGTCTGGATCAGTAATTGGCTTGCTGCAAGAAGACAGAGGGTGGTGGTTGATGGGAAACGTTCATCCTGGAGTCGAGTTACTAGTGGGGTACCACAAGGATCGGTGTTGGGTCCACTGCTGTTC
>NC_057715.1:81268903-81320599 GCF_004010195.1 Chiloscyllium plagiosum | reverse complement strand
GGCGAGCACGAGGGGGCATAGCTTTAAATTGAGGGGTGATAGATATAGGACAGATGTCAGAGGTAGTTTCTTTACTCAGAGAGTAGTAAGGGTATGGAATGCTTTGCCTGCAACGGTAGTCGATTCGCCAACTTTAAGTACATTTAAATCATCATTGGACAAGCATATGGATGTACATGGAATAGTATAGGCTAGATAGGCTTCAGATTAGTATGATAGGTCGGTGCAACATCGAGGGCCAATGGGCCTGTAGTGTGCTGTAATGTTCTATGTTCAAATACTCAGACACTGTATTGCTCTACCTTCTTCACCTTTATTCCAAGCCCTGGAGAGAGAGCACAATCGTCCATGTACAAGGAGACATGAGTTCTCGGTCTTCTCTCGAACAGCAGATTCTTACGGAATTACATAGTCACTTACAGGGAGGAGCATCCAAATAAGACAACAATTATATTGATTGCATGACCATTACAATCAACAAGCATCAATAGTAAAGCCATCTGGCATTACACAATAGATTTTCTTCATCTCGTTAACCCACTATCCTTGCCTCCAGCACCTCATTGTTTACTGCAAGTACTTATTTGGTCAAAGTCAAGCTAGCTGAGCTTTTGTCAGGCAACCCTAAACTTAAGTCTTTCCCTACCTGCTCATACCTTATACACATTCTCATTTCCACTTCCATAACGTGGCCTGACTGTCTGTCTCAGCTCATCTGCTGTTTTTAACCTATAGATGCAACTTTCCAATGCATTCCTAGCTGTTCTCCCACATTGTATCCTTCAAGAGCACCACCAAACATTAGTGTCTTGCCTTAACTTGCGAAAAAAAAGTCCTGTTTGTCTATCACCCTTGTGTTCACTGACCTAACTTGGTTCCCAGTCAAGCATTGCCTTGATTTTAAAATTCACATTCTTATTTTCATCTTCCTGTGTAGCCTGGTTCCCTCCCTATCTCTGTAACTTTCTCCACCCCCTTGTACACTGGCCTTTAGTGCAACCCCAATTTTAATTGCTGCAATTGATAGCTGTGCTTTAAATTGTCCACATCCCAATCTCTGGAATGCCCTTCCTACACCTCCACAACTTTTGACCTCACTCTCCTATCTTAAGGCACTCCTGCTATTTGACCAAACCTAATTTTACCTTGTGTGATTCAGTATGATTCTTTGTTGTATAATACTCCTCTGATGTTTCATTACATCAAAGACATCATCAAAATACAAGTTGTTATTACTGATTGTATTCCGTACTTTTGGGCCTACTTCAGAGTGCAGGGTTTTAGACTTTAAACTCACAGAATCATTACAAAGAAAGAATGGAATAAAAGAGATGAAAAAGCCTCCGGGATTCTTGATTTGATCCAGTTGATCAAGCCATCAAGCCAGCACACTGATTCTAGAGGAAGCTGGATTGTTGTGAGCAGTGCCACCATCACAAAGGATTGTAAAACACATTTGTGATTTCTATAACTTTAAAGTTTTCTTTCAGATTTTTCACAAAATAATTTTATCCAAAGGATCATATTACATGTTTGTATTAAAGGATAATGGAAATAGTAAAAGCTTAAGTTTTCATATTGACCTTTGTCTTACAATACAGATATCATTTCATTGGTTTTCACAAAAGCACAACCCACTTAAATCATTCATGCAGAACAGGCCATAGACCACCAAATAGATAACCAAAAAAAATGTTTCAAACTGTGCATTAATCATGCTTCATTAGGATGTGTGGAAGACTTCTGTTGTAATCACATTAGGAATTAAAAGCTAAAGTAAAATGTCACCATTGCTACTTGCATATTGTCAATGCTCTTAAAGAGAATTAATATGGTAAATTAATGTTGTTAATTACTGAATAAGTAGGTGTTAATCAGTTTGCCACAGCTACATATATTTGTCAGAGGAGAACTTCAAAAAGGGCATTACTTATTACAACGCCCAAAAAATGCCTCACTTATGTATGAGAATAGTTTTGATTTTAAGGCAAATAGAAAATCGAGTTTCTAAAGCCATACAACATAGACAAAAGCATCTAAGATTCGTTCTTCTACATTTAAGTAATTCTTTCATCAAACTCCTTTACAATACCAGATATTAGCATAGTAGCTCAGTAGAAGAATGGAAACTGAGAAACAGTATGAGGTTTACTTGAGAGAAGTAAGGTTTCAGTTATGATTTGACTTAAGAATACTTCACATTCTCTGAAGCTGGAATGTTTGAATTCTTGCCAGAAACCAATGTGTCAGTGTTTCTGGTCTGTCTTTTTTTTTAAGGTTAGTTGATAATTTTAATTTTAATTTACCCCAAACCTGATCATTTATGATCTCATGCCAAAAGAAATCATCTAATCTGATGGAGTGTCCTGAAAAACCTAACAGTTCATTTGTGTCATTTTGGGAAGAGAGCCCATCCACCCCTGTTGGGTCTGTCTAACATGTGAGCTCTAATCCCATACTTTATGGTTGACTTTTGATGCCCTCTGAGCAACAACAGAGAGGAAAAATACGTTGTCCTACTAGCATACAAGACTGAAACATCAGCAAATAACTTTCTGCAATAATCCATTTTTAAATCTTATTTCAAGAATGATAAATTTCATATCTGTCTTAGCTTTAAATAAGTCCAACATTTAGAGACACTTTCTGTCTCTAAATTTGACATTTTATATTTGGATTGCATCAATCCTCTCCAGGTCTACCTGAGCTTTTCTGAAGTTAGTTCGCTAGAATTATTTCTTACCTGTCATTTTCCAGAGTTTATTACTCGTGCAAAATTTAGAATCATTGAAACTTAGAACACAGAAAGAGATCTTTTAACTTACTGCATCAATGCAGGCTCTTTGAAAGAGCAGTAATGTTTGGCTCACAAACCCTGCAGGCTTTTTTGTCCACAAGTAAATGTCTGACTGCATTTAAAATTAGTATGGAGACAACTTCCACTGCATTTCATGGCGTGTTCTGGATGTGGAAAACTATGGTGTGGAAAAGATTCTCCTTATTTCCCTCCAAATCATTGCTAATGATTTTAAGAATGTGGATAATCCTAACTGCAATCTCTCCTTATAACTGAAGACTGTCATCCCTGATATATTGCTAAACCTCATTTTACGCATGCAAAGTTATTTATATCTCTCCTGTTGTGCCCTGAATTGTCAACAGTACTCCAGCTGAGATTTAATCAGTGGTTATAAAGTCATAGCATGATCTATAAATTATTCTTTCTTGTGATATAGACATTATGGCAAAGATAGCATTTGTTGCCCCCAGTTGCGCTTGAATGGGGTGGCATTTTAGGCCATTTCTGTGGATCTTTAATCACGTGGGCTAGAATTGTTAAGGATGGTAAATACTCTTTCCCTTAAAAGATTTAGTGGATCAAATGAGTTCTGCAACAGTCTATGATAGTTTCATAGACACTATTATTGAGAATAGCTTTCAATTTCCCCTTTGCTTTTTAGAAACATAGAAATAGGAGCAGGAGTCGGCCTTTTCAGCCTGTTCTGCTACTCAATTTGATCTTGGCTGATCAGGTTGATGACTTGAATACCCATCTGCCAACATTTTTATTAGCCAGATATTTAATTCTGCTTCACTAAACTGCTGGGAATTGGATATTGATTTTCTACAGTCACTTCTGTGATTAGAAGTTTCTAGTGAGTATCTGTGGTCACTGTAACTGACTGCCTCCCTAAACTACGCTAACACATGAGAATATGTTTGTCTCAGAACCCAGCACCCCAATGCATATTGCATCTCCATTTGCCATAATATAGCATGAATTTTCGGTGCAAAACAATGATTAGCGCTCAGAAAACAACAAATAACTTTACATTTCAAAGGAAGGTTTTTCCTTTTTTTTTATAGATTCATTCATGGGGTGTAGTTGTCACTGACTAGGGTAGCATTTATTGCACATCCCTTGTTGCCCTTGAGAAGGTGGTGGTAGAAGAGGCCCTTCAGCCCATCAAGTCAATCCAAAAATATATCAATACCTACAGTAGTTCCACTTTCCTGCACTAGATCCACAGCCTTGAATGTTGTGATGCCTTGGGTGCACATCCAAGTATTTTTGTTTAAGGAAGTACATTCTAGACTCCCATCATCCTCAGATGGTGAGCTGCCTTCTTGAACTGCTGTAGTCCATTTGGTGTTCGAGCACAATGCTGTTAGGGATGGTGTTCTAGAAGTGCCAGTCAATTAGCCTGCTATGTCCTGGATGTCATCAAACTTCTTGAATGTAGTTTGAGCTTATAATCATCCTGCTAAGTGGGGAGTATTCCATCGCACTTTGGACTTGTGCCTTGTGGACAGGCTCTGGGGAATCAGGAGATAATCTATCTGCTGCAGGATTCCTAGCCTCTGACCTGCTGTTCTGGCCACCATATTTGTATAGCGAGTCCATTTCAGTTTCTGGTCAATGGTACCCCCAGGATATTGATACTGTATACTTTGAAAGTTCAACAAAAGAAAAAAATCCATTGGGTCTTACAATTGTTTACCTAAATACTGACCATAAAAAGCAACATTTTGGATCATCAAATGTGTACTTACAGGAGTTGTCAGTAACATTGAACTGGAGTATTACATAACATAAAAGTCAAATGTAATATTGACTGTAATGTCAGTGCTAATAACATCCATTGACTGAACACCTTGTTCACTACTTTCATCACCTCTTCAACCAGGATCATCTGACATGACCTAGTTACTGTAAATAACCTACATACTTTCAGGGCAGGTGGGACTTGAACCCAGATTTTCTAGAACCATGGTTATGGGTATGTTCACCGAGCTGGGAAGTTGTTTTGCATATGTTTCTAGGTGACATCTTCGCTGCTTTGGAGCCTCCTGTGATGTGCTGCTGTACTGTGTCTTCTGGAATTTATTTGGTTCCGTTCTGCTGCTTCCAGTTGCTGGTTCTGGTTGTTCGTTGTAGTGGCCAGTATATTGGGTCTAGATCTATGTGCTTGTTGATGGAGACCATGGCTGAGTTCCATGCTACTAGAAATTCTCTGGCTCTCCTATATTTCGCTTGTCCTATGATCGTTGTGTTGTCCCAGTCGAATTTGTGGTCCTTGTCATCTCTGTATGGCTACTAAGGAAAGCTGGTTGTGGCTTTTAGTGGCTAGTTGGTGTTCGTGGATGCGGATTGCCCTGCACAGTGTTTTGTGCAGTCTTTGTATAGAATCCTGTAAATTATGTTAGTCTTGCACTTGATGGGTATAGGGTCTTTTGTCCTGGTGAGTTGTTGTCTGAGCATGGCTGTCAGTTTATAGGTTGTCATGAATCCCAGTGGTCAGAGAAGTCTGCTGTCAGTTCCAAGACATTTTTATGTAAGGTAGCATGGCTAGTGAGTTAGGTCGTGGCATGTCCTCGTCACATTGTTTGTCTGTTAGTCTTCTAGAACTGTTACCACTATGCCACAAGTGCTATTCCCTTTTGGACGTGCTATACCCTTTACAAATCCATGTTGACATGTGGAACCACTGATAAATATCTGTGTGGCAGTTATTCCACTCATTTGAGCTAATTTAAAGTTTTCCTTGACAATTAATTGTTTACTATTGAATGCTGTGATTTTATCAATCCAATTATTTTAATAGGATGGTAATTAGTGTAGTAGCTTATACATCTAATGTCATTTGTAGTTCAATTAAATAGTAACAAAGAACCATATTGATACTCAAAATGTTTACCTGGAAGATGGCACTTCATCTCCTAAACTTTATTTGCTGTCCAGATTTTAACCATAAAATTATCATATAGATTTATTCTGATGATACAGGATAGATTATTCAACAACAACTTCTTGACATGCTTAGCACCAGCTGGTTGGCTTCTCCATAGAAAGATGGAGCTTCCGTTTTTATTCTGCCTTATCTTGACTCAAGATAACCCAAAATGTTTCTCAGTCAACGATCTTGTTTGGAAATGTAGTTACTGTGATTAGATAGGCAGATCTTTCTACCAGTTTGCCCACAGCAATATTCCATGGACCGTACTTTAGATGAATAACCAATTAATTTGTTTTTAAAGTTAAGGTTACCACTGCTCTAAATAAGGCCTGGGAATTATAGCCACCTGAGCAGACTTCAGTTTATCTCCCTCAACATTAATTTGAGCTGTCAGTCAGATTAGTTGTTTAAATTTATTCATTTATAAATGAATGAGCAGTGTTGTGAATCATGTCTTTGCTGCAACCCTAATGTATTGCAGCTCTGTATATAGAGCTGTATACCATACTGAAACACATTCATTTGGGGAGGGGAAAGTTTTTTACCTTCTAAAACTGTTCTGGCTCCTTGTAGCCATCAGGTATACCATATGATGTGTGTGACAATTGTTGGAACTGATCCTATTTACAGCTGGTAGTGTTGAACACAAACTTTGCTCACGTGGATCCAGTTCACTGCTTTAGGAATCAATGGCTGTTCGTTTAGCTTTTATTTCTCTAGCTTGAATGGCTGTTTTGATTCTTTGTTCAGCAATATTGCTTGCATGTTTGACAAGTCTAACTTGTGACATATAGCAGAGTAAAAGCTACCATCCACATAACTGATCTCCACTGTCAAGCGTGCCAATAACAGCATTAATCAAATGCTTGAGACTTCTGGCTAATTTTTCCCAAGCTGTCAAATCCCAGTTACTTATTATTTATACAGTTATGCAGAGCTTGTACTAAGCATCTAGACCCTTTCCAATGTATAAAAGAAAGCTCAAGTTACTCCGTTGAGTAGACTTGAATGTAAACCTTAAAAATTCTGAAGGAACAGGGAATTCTCCTGTACCTTGACAATGTTGCACTCAAACAAGTCTGTCATTTATCTTCTATCAAATGTGATTTACATAAGTAAGCCTCAAATGTCAGTGAGGTCTGCAATGTTTATACGTTCATCTCAATCCGAAGTCCACTCACATGGAAAAGAAACCGCTGGTATTGCAGGAGCTGAAGTTCTCTCCCTGGCGTCTACAGTTACCTCAAGACTCGTAGAAGTTGAGTCTGGAGTTGGGTCTGTGTTTATATTAGTTTAATACTGATGTCACAATATTTCAACATGCATTTATATAGTGCTTAAAACCTCCAGATGTTTCACACAATGAATTCCTTCTGAGGTACAGAAACTTTATGAAGCAAGTCAAAGTAGCCATTCTGCACTAGCAACATCATTCAAATGGCCAAGAGATGAATGATTAGTTGATCTCTTTACAAATGGTATTGAGTGAGGAAGTGAAGTAGGTCAAGGTCCTGGAACATCCCTTTCCTGTTCTTTCAGTACCTGAATCATTAATGTCCACTTGTGTCACAACAGCTGGCAGGTTGAACATCATCCAGTATGTGAAGCCATTAAAACAGCAACCATTTCTCATTATAGCACTTCAGATTATGTGCAGAAACTCTTAACTGTGCGGGTTAGACCTTGATCAATCTGAATCAAAATTGAGATGCTTCAGGTTTGTGGTGTTGGTTGGCAAATCAATGAACTGTCAACTTGATTTATTTTTATTGGCGAGGGAGTTATGTAACAGATACACCACCATACCACACTCTGAAGAACATGTCACCTTCGTCAACATAGGGTATTTGCAACAAGATGATTCTCATGGACAGCATGCAAAATTAACTAATGTAATTTTGAGACCAACATCAGAAACACAAGATCATCATATGACTCCACACTATTTCAACCAATATTGTAACTGCATGCTTGTAACTTGCTGCTGGATATTTACTATGAGTCAATGAATTGGGATTTTTAAAAATTATTAATTAAATTTTAATTTGTGTTAATTTATTTATTTGTTTCAAGTCAGGATGTGGGTTATTACATGTGAAAATCATCTCCCACATGATAAAATGCTATTGTGTTATTTGTTGAAGGAAAAATATTATATACAGCTTGCAACATATCAGTTCAGAAAATACATTAGTAGGAAATATTAATTTCTCCAAACTATTGGTGGGGCAATGGCCTAGTGGTATTATCACTGGACTGTTAATCTAGAAACCCACACAATGTTCTGGGGGACCCAGGTTTGAATTCTGCCATGGCAGATGCTAGAACTTGAATTCTGTAAAAGTCTGGAATCGAGAGTCTAAAGTTGACTATAAAACTGTTGTCAATTGTTGGAGAAACCCATCTGGATCATCAATGTCCTTCAGTGTCGTCCTTACTTGGTCTGTGATTCTACATGTGATTCCAGACCCACAGCAATGTGGTCAACTCTTAACTACCCTTTGGACAATTAGGGATAGGCAATAAATGCTGGCCTAGCCAGTGATGCCACTATCTCATGAATGAATAGAAAAACGTTACAGAAGAGATGACGAAATTCAAAGATTCATTCCAAGTGAAAACATGAAGCAGAAAGTTACATGGCCACAGCATTCAATGAGGTATTACTGAGGCCAGCCACTAACATTAAACATTATGTAGACTGTAGTTCAGGGATAAAGTTAAAAATCACACAACACCAGGTTATAGTCCAAAAGGTTTAATTGGAAGCACACTAGCTTTCGGAGCACCACTCCTTCATCAGGTCGTAGTTCAGGGATTAAACTCGAACAATGCAGATCATTACTCAGGGAAAGAGGAGTAACACATCAACTGCAAAGAAAAGGGTATAAGTGACAAAATGATTTGTGTGAACAACTAAATGAACTTGTTTTTGAGTTTATATTAGCAGGCAATAGACTGTCAAAAAATAGAGTACAATACAAAAGATATGGAGGAACAGAGTAGCCAAGGACTTATGCCCACAAATCATTGAAGCTGACCCAGTAGATTGAGATAGTTTATCCTGGGTTTTCTGGCCAAAAGAAGTTATGGCAACCTCTACATTGCTTCAGCCTCAACAGGAGTATTGTGTTCACTTCTAGATGCCATATTTGAAGAAGGATGTGAAGGGTTTAGAAAGTTTCAAGCATGAGAGACTTCAATTATGTGGATAGATTATCAAAATTTGGGTTATTCTCAGAAAGGGGAAGATAGTGAGAAGTTTGATAGAGATGTTCAAAATCATAAGGGGGGATAGTGTAGATTGAAAGGTTGAGAACCAGAAGTCATCAAACTATGATAATTGGCTAAAGAATCAACAGCAATATGATGAAAAACCTAGATGTAGTGAGTGGCTCGGATTTGCTTAAATATGTAGTGAAAGCAGAACAGTCGAGACTTTGAAAAAGAAATTGGATAAGCACTTGATGAGAAATAATTTATGGGACTACAGAGAAAGGGCATGTTTGAGAGATTGACAATTGCTCTTGCAGAGACCCAGCACAGGGCACCTTCCATGCAGTAAGCATTCAGTCAAAACTTCAGTTTTAGTTCTTGATGTGAATTTAGTCAAACTGGAAGAGCAAGACCTTTTGGAAATCTCTGATAACAACTAAAATGTTCCTAATACCCAGTCCTGCATGAATCTATCTTTTTAACTTTTCCATCGTTGAGTTCAAACAGAAATGAATGTTTTCTGTTTTCCTGACTACTATATGACAGCTGACCAAAAGTATAAATTATCAAACTACCTGTTTAAAATTCAGTGCAGGAAAGCTTCAACTGATCAGTAACAGTTACTGTAGGACAAACTGAAGTTTTGATGTGCCCATTGAGGCACGGTATGATCATGCAAGGAGAGTGGAATAGTGCTCTCTTCGTACAACATCAGTATCAAATTCCCCAAGGTTTGCTTAACTTCAGAGTGATTGAATGATGCTCCTTCTGTTCTGTCAAAAAAAAATTATTTCAGAGCTGTCAAGCATCTGCACATTTTTGTGACAGTTATTTTACTTTCTGCAACAATCAACATTATATCTGTCTGAATGATATTGCCAATTTGTATTGACCTGCTGGTAGTTTTGGGCTGAACTAGAGACTGAATTGAGTTGTTTATGAGGTTTAATAGGAACTGAACTGAGACTAGGACCCAGGGTAAAGTCCAATACAAAACTTTTCCCTTCAGTGCACTATTCAGATATCAGCTATGGTGGAACAGTCTTGTCTGTGCTACCAGATGAGATTACCCAATCAACTTACTCTTTGTCCATATTGTTGGATTAGAAGGGGGACACAGGAGAGGACAGGGTCTTCTGGTATCTGGCTCCATAACATTCAGTTCCTCAGTAATTTAGGCAATAACTAGCCCACTCAGTAGTTGATGCCCATTAATCATTCAGCAAGACACCTTTGAGGAATACTGAGCAATGTATTGCCTTCTGTCCTGTTGAAAAGAAACTATTATGTTTGTAATGTTTTAAAATAAAAGAATGGTTAAACAAACAAAAATTATAATGTTCCTTTATATTACCTGGCTAGGTCTGCATAATGACATATCATGAATTCTTAGAGTGAATGCAATTCTCCACACAAAGCCATATATTATGAAACTACCTTGCAACATATCAACAGCTTAGATTCAGGGAACATAGAAAATCAACAAAAAACCCAACGTGGCAAATGGAAAAATGTATCAATAGACAATAGGTGCAGGAGTAGGCCATTCTGCCCTTCGAGCCAGCACCACCATTCATTATGATCATGGCTGATCATCCTCAATCAGTATCCTGTTCCTGCCTTATCCCCATAACCCTTGATTCTACTATCCTTAAGAGCTCTATCCAACTCTTTCTTGAAAGTATCCAGAGACTTGGCCTCCACAGCCTTCTGGGGCAGAGCATTCCACACACCCACCACTCTCTGGGTGAAGAAGTTTCTCCTCAAACTCTGTTCTAAATGGCCTGCCCCTTATTTTTAAACTGTGTCCTCTGGTTCGGGACTCGCCCATCAGCGGAAACATGCTTCCTGCCTCCAATCCTTTAATAATCTTATACGTCTCAATCAGGTACCCTCTCAGCCTTCTAAACTCAAGCGTATACAAGCCCAGTCGCTCCAATCTTTCAACGTAAGATAGTCCTGCCATTCCGGGAATTGACCTTGTGAACCTACGCTGCACTCCCTCAATAGCCAGAATGTCTTTCCTCAAATTTGGAGATCAAAACTGCACACAATGTTCCAGGTGCGGTCTCACCAGAGCCCTGTATAGCTTGTTGAGGAAGGGCTTCACTCATCAAGCAAGTTCAGCCCAGGATTCTGTCAAGCTAAACTTGCAGGTTGAATCAGTAGTTAGGAAGGCAAATGTAATGATGGCATTTAGTTTGAGAGGACTTGAATATAAAAGCAGGGATATACTTCTGAGGCAGTTTTGGACCCCGTATCTCAGGAAGGATGTACTGGCCTTGGAGTGTATTCAGAGAAGGTTCATAAGAATGATCCCAGGAATTAAAAGCTTAACATATGAGGAACACTTGAGGACTGTGAATTTATACTCAATGAAGTTTAGAAGGATGAGAGGGGATCTAATTGAAACATACAGAATACTAAATGGCCTGGGTAGAGTAGATGTGAAAATATTTTCATTGGTAGGAAAGACTTAGGACCCAAGGGCATAGCCTTAGAATAAATGGAAGACCTTTTAGGCTGGAGATAAGGAGAAATTTCTTCAGGAGAATGTGGTGGATGTATGGAATTCATTGCCACAGAAGGCCATGGAGGCCAGGTCATTGAAAACTGAGATACATAGTATCAAAGGGGATCAAGGGTTATGGGGAGAAAGCAGGAGAATGGGGTTGAGAAATGGTGGGCTGAATGGCCTAATTTCTACTCCTTTGTCTTATGGTCTTCTGCAGGACTGTTGTGGTAGAGTAGAAGGGTTTATGTTTTGTCTCCAACTCTGCTCGAAACCAGTGCTTGATGTGTATTTCTAATTCTCGTCAATTTTATCACCACACCTCTGTAAAGCCTTGGTATGTTTTTGGAGTGCAGCTGGACTGTATTTCTTATTTCTTTCTAAATTTAAAAGATATTGGATGAAATTTCAAACTGAGTAAAGGAATAAACTATATTGGATTAGCTAATTATTGTACAACCTGCTGAATCTTCTTTTCCATCAAAGTTGATATTGCAAATCTTTCTCTGTTGTAAGTGTTCCCTCAATGGCAAAAGTGCTGGTGCTGCATCCTTTGGGACATACCTTCAGCATGGTGGGGCACTCCATTGTATATATCTCTAAAATTGATTTCTCTTTTCCCATTTCCAACACCAATTAGGCATCTTTTCCAGCATTTCCAGGGCTTTTCCTACATGGCCATTCATACACAGCACTTTTGTTTATTTGGTTTCAGCAATGCCCTATGTATGCAGAGGTACTCTAGTAAATAATTCAGGACGTGTTTCATCAGAGTATATGAATTGGATGTGGCCATTCTTCCAAAAAATGTAGCAAGTGTCATACTTAAGAAAATACTGTAGGTGATAAGCAGTTTATGATAGAAGCAAAGTGCTGCAAATACTCAGCAGATCATATAGAAAGTAGCTTGTTGGTCTGTATTAGAGCAGGAGGAGAAAAGGTCAGCCATTCAGCCAGTGAATCTGCCATGTATTCAATGAGATCACAGCTAATCTAATAAACCTCAACTCCACTTACCTTCCTTTCCCCCATAACCCTTGAATATACTTAACAACACAGTCTCCACAAAGCAAAGGATTCCACAGATTCAGTACCCTCTAACAGAAAAAAAAATAATGTCTTATTCTGTGATTATGCCCTCCGAACCTGGATTCTCCCAGGATGGGAATAATCTGTTCACACTACCCTGTCAAATGCCCTACGAACTCAGTACCATATGCTTCAATAATATCTCCCCTCATTCCAATAACCACAGCCCAACCTCTTCAATCTTTCCTCATAAGACAGTCACTCCATACCCAGGATGAGCCTAGTTAGCCTTTTCTGAACTGCTTCCAATGCCAATTTGAATTTGAATTGAATTTATTGTCACATGTACCAAGGCACAGTGAAAAGCTTTGGCTTTCCTTAGATGAGGAAACCAAAACTATTCATGTTATTCAAAGTAGGTATTAGCAGTAAATAAACATTTCTCACTCAGTACGTCAGGAAGGCTCTCATCTCGGGTACTCCATTCATATTGTATGCTAGAGAACCTTTCTTCAGGTTATAAAGATAGACCGGTGATAATAGAAGATACATAAACGTGTCAGTTTTTTTAAACAGAAGTTATAGGGACAGTTTTCTCCAGATTCAAAACAGCAGTAGTTTGGATGTTTACAACACGTACCTACACAACTTTTATATCTCCTAGTGTACCTTGCGCCGCAGTTCCTGACTACTGTTTGGAGGCCTGTACTTAACTCCAACTATGGTTTTTTTTTAACCTTTGCAGTTCCTCAATTCTACCCGCACAGATTCTATACTATCTGACCCTACTTTGTTTCTTACTATTGATTTAACTTCATTTCTTACGAATAAGACTAGCCCAACCCCTCTGCCCACCTGCCTATCTTTTCGATAGGATGTATATCCTTGAATATTCAGCTCCCAACCCTGATCCCCTTGCAGCCACGTCTCCGTGATGCCCACCATATCATACCTGCCAATTTTGACCTACGCCTCAAGCTCATTTACTTTATTCTTTATACTGCGTGTATTCAGATATAACACTATCAGTCCTGTATTAACCATCTCTCTTGTCATTGTCATTCGTTTATCCAGTATGCTTGAAGTTTGATTACTAACCCTTTCCATACATTCTGTCATATTTGTAGCTGTGCTGGAAATTTTAATAACTTCTCCTGAGTTCTGCACTCTTAGCACCTCCTTTAATTCGGGCTTACTAATTTCCCCTGTAACTGAAACCACATACCCCCGCCCCGCCGCCATTTAGTTTAAAGCCCTGTCTACAGCCTAGTTATGCAATTCACGAGGACTCTAGTCCCAGCATGGTTCAGGTGAAGGCTGTCCCATCAGATCAGGTCCCATCTTCCCCAGTACTGGTGTCAATGTCCCATGAATTCAAACCTATTTCTCCCACACCAATCTTTGAGCCATATGTTTACCTGCTTAATCTTATTGATGCTGTTCCAATTAGCTTGTGGCTCACATAGTAATCCAGAGATTATTACCTTCTTGGTTCTGCTTTATAATTTAGCTCCTAGCTGTTCATACTTCCTTGGCAGAACCTCTGCCCTAGTTTTACCTATCTCATTGGTATCTTTACCCTCCCACTCCAAGTTCCTCTGCAGCCCAGATGAGATATCCCAAGCACCAAGCAGACAATGCAACCTTTGGGGACAATGCAACATCTGTGACTCTCGATCCTGGTCACAGAAAACAGTGTCAATGCCTCTAACTGTACTATCCCCAATTACAACGACATTTCTCTTCTGTTCATCCACTTGAATGGCTCCCTGCGCCACAGTGCAGCGGCCAGTCACCTTATCCTCCCTGCAGTCCCCATTCCTGAACACACACGGAGCAAAACTCTTGAACCTGTTGGACAAAGACAGGGGCTGAGGCTCCTGCAACTCTACCTGCTTCACTCACAGCCACACCATTTGTCCTGACCACTGGCTGAATTCAAGCTAGTTAGTCTAAGGGGTGTGACAGTTTCCTTCTCCTCCGCCCCCTCCAGTAAACATAGCAACCAATTGGTGTAACATAAATAGAAAATGGGATAATTGACATAAATACTATATTGAGGTGGTGTTGATTGTATGAAACTAAATGCTAACCATGAAATTGATGGGCTCCATAGTCCTGCCAATCTTTCATACCAACTTGAACAGGTAAGTTGTATTTACATTCTCAACTACCAAATGGTTATAATCATGAGCATCCAGGTTTTCTGGAGGGGGATGTCAATTTCAATTTTTTGCCCTCTGAAGGTCTAATGTTGCATCAAGCATAGGAGTACCGTGACAGGGATGTAATTTTTCCATATTTCTCTGTTTCTGGTTTCCTGGTTATTAGTTCATTTCTCTGAACATGATGATGACCCATGCTAGATGTGGTTCCACAGGAGCTGAACACCATTTAATGTAACAAGCAGCAGTATTTCTTTTGAAGTTAGTAACCTTTCTTAAAAAGAAGGAAATGCATATGTTTTGCAAAATGCTGAGTCCAAATTGTAAGGCTTTTACTGAAATTAAGTGACCGTTTTTTTTCAGAAACATTCTGATTAGAATAGAATAGAATCCCTACAGTGTGGAAATAGGCCATTTGGCCCAACAAGTCCACACCGACCCTCCGAAGAGTATTCCACCAGACCCATTCCTCTATGTTTCCCCTAACCAGTGCACCTAACCTATGCCTCCCTGAACTCTACGGACAATTCAGCTTGGCCAATTCACCTAACCTGCACATTTTTGGACCGTAGGAGGAAACTGGAGTATCTGGAGGAAACCCATACAGACACGGGGAGAATGTGCAAACTCCAGACAGGTAGTTGCCCGAGGTTGGAATCAAACCCGGGTCCCTGGCACTGTGAGGCAGCAATGCTAACCACTGAGCCATCATGCTGCCCTGTTTTCTAAACAGCTATCTCACAGTTGATGGACAGTTATCAATTCAGTCTGGAATAAACTGTTGATTTTATGTCTCTGTTGCAGCTTTGGTTTGCATTTGTCAATGGATTTTCAGGACAAATTCTCTTTGAGCGATGGTGTATTGGTCTCTACAATGTAGTAAGTACACTTGAACACTATATTATGTTGCAGAACAAATCAACGAACATGTATATGCTCTTCCTTGTCTCACACAGCTTCAATAAACAGGCCAACAGCCCTTGTGCACCAAAACATAACTCTGGGCTGGATGTTATAGGGTGCTGTGATCCATGCCCCCTTGACTAAAAGGTCAGTGGAGAACATGTCTCGGGAAATAATGGCTGATTAGTAATCAATTGGCCACTAATAGGCAGAAAGCAGATTGGATACTGGAAGTTCCAATTGGGAGAGCTGTTGGCCGGTCAATTGGCTGATAGCTCTGTGGTCCCAGCAACACCTCAGGCACAGCAGTGGTCACTGTTGTGAATCAAAGCCAATGGAGATCATTGTTGTGACTGGATACCAGGCAGGTGTTCACTGGCATCAGGCTGGCAGACCCCATTGAGGAGGGGAGGGAACCAAGTTTATGAGGCCAGGGAGGAGGGTAAAGAGAAAATGTGATTTCACTGAGAGAAAAGGATGAATGTGTTCAATTTCAGCAAAATAGTGATGGGAATGAGATAAGACCAATAATTAGCCACATCAGGGCCTCAATAAGGGATGGTAGGTCACCCAATGTTTCTACCATCCTTTGTAGAAGTTCAGATAAATAGGAGGGAGAGCACAAGGGTAGATGATAACAAGGCCACCAGCTTTCAAAGCTGCTTGTAGGGTGTGTAAAATCCAATCCATTATGTATAAGAGGGCTTAAAATAAGAAAATCTTATTATGCTTTTGGTTATAATTTAACACAACCTTCCTGATCTTTGGGCATCCGGTGGGGAGGAGTGGGCAGGTCAGTAGACCTTCCTCTTGGATCTGCTACTGGGCCTGCTCAAGTTGCCTATTAACAGCTTCAGGCAGCAGGTTGTGGAGGAGTCTACAACTGCTGACTGTCTGCCCCTCTATCTTCATGCCCGGCTGCCTTTGGAGAGGGAGCATGCCGTGTCCACAAATACTCTTGATGCCTTTAGAGAGAGTTGGGCACAATAGTGGGTAGAGTGCCTTATCTCCCCCCTCCAACTCCATTTTGATTTAGCCATCTTTCTTCTCCCTACTTCTCCTTATAACTCCAGCTGTGGCCTAATCAGCAATTTATACAGTTCCAATCTAAACTCCTTGCTGTTGTGTTCTATCCCTCAACTAATAAAGGCAGCATCCTGTCTTGCCTGTCTTTTTAACTACCTTATCTATTTGCTCTACTACCTTTAGGGATCTGTGTATATGCACACAAGGTCTCTCTGATCTTCAGTACCTTCCAGGCTTCTAACATTCACCTGCAGTTTACAGTTATCCTCCTCACTATTTGCCAATCTACCAATCTTTGTGACTTCCTCAAACTTCTTGATCATACCCTTACATTTATATTTACACCATAAACAGCAAGGGCCACAGCCCCTTCCGTCCTCAGACACCTTACCTGTAGCCAGAACAGATTTAAAAATTATTGCCAACATCCCTGATACCTCCTTCCTGAATGACCTGGGATGCATTTTATTTGGGCCTGCCGGTTTATCCTTTATGATCCCTAATGCAATCTCTTTTGCTGTTCTCCTGCTCTTTATATAATTTTAGAAATACCTTTGCATTTTCTGATTGCCAATGCTTTCTCATGCACTCACTTTGCTTTCTTAATTTCTTTGTAAAGTTCTCCCTGCACTTTTTATCCTCTTCTAGGGACTTTGCCATATTGAGCCCTTGATATCTGCCGTAAGCTTCCCTATTTTGTCTCTTCATCCTAACCTCTATGTCCCTTGAGGGCCTGGGTTCTGTGGTCTTATGAGAACTTATTTACCCTGTATTCATGCTATTTTCTCCTTGAACACTTCCTATTGCTCCCACACTAGTTCATCTGCACATAACTGCTTTCAATCTTTGGGGCAAATTGTAACCTATCTTCGTAAAACCAGCCTTTCCCCGGTTAGGATTTCATTCCCGGCCTATCCTCCTCCTTTCCCATAAGTATCCTAAATCTAACTGAGTTATGGTCACTGCCTCCAAATTGATATACCTTTCACCTGACTAGGCTTATTTCCAAATTTTAGGTAATGAATTGCCCTCCTCCGTTGTTGAGCTTTCTACATACTGGCTAATAAGGTTCCTTGGATGCAATTTAAGAACTTTGCTTCCTCCCTATCTTGCATCCTAAAATTATCCAAGTTTGGTGTTTGTTTAGTTATGATTCTGTACAACTACTGCTTCATTATTGTTTGAAATTCGATTCAATATTTGATTCTCTAGCATTCCCTGGCTGTATGGCAGCCTACAATTAATGCCCAAAAGCATGTTTCCCCCTCCAGCTTCTAGTGCCCTTCTATGTTGAAGATCTCGACCCCTGGGAGGGGCCTCTCGGTTCCATGATCGGTCAAAAGAATCAGTAGGAGTACGGTCTGCTTCGGCAAGGTTTACTAGTTTATTACGATGCCGGGCACAGGTTTGTCCAGCAGCATAGAAGTTAACAGCACCAACAGGAGAAAACTGCACAATTTCACTTAGAACAAAGGCAATTTTTTACGTGTTTCTCAAGAAATAGTACAGCCTTGATTACAGAATAAATTCAATAAAATGTAATAAATGACATAATGGACAGCAGATTAACCCAATGATATTTTCTGGAAAACAAAGTTGTTTACTGCACATTTATCTCTTTCTCCCTACATTTCAAGATCAACTGAAATAGTTAGTAATGTCCTATCTAGTTTAGTTAATTCCATGGTGTGAGGGATCCATTGTTCTGCTTTATCTTTAATTCAGCTAGCTCAGCAATGCAGGAATGCAGCCTTTAGCAGGGTGAGAAGCCATTTTGTTATGTTGCTTTGTATTAACAAGCTATTTTGTGGTTAATAAAAGCATGCATAAAAATGATTACTCCTGACAATGGTCTAATTCCAGATTTTAGATCCTCATCATCACATCTGAACACTCTCTAATCTGGAATGTTCAACTCCCAAACCTCCCCATTAATCAGCCAACTTTTCATCAAAGCTATGATGTTATGCTGTCATGTACCTATCTGCGCTCTAACTTTCTGTGTTATTCCTTTGACTCTTTGCATTAAGATATATTCAATTTAGCCTTGTTAAACTCACTTCTTTCTTATCTAGCCATGTCTCCTGTGCCTTCCAGACTTGCTCACTTGTGTTTTAACCTCTTGTTCCATCTCAATCTCTCTCTTCTCCACAATCCCATGCCCTGCCAATTTACATAAAATGTACTGTGTAAATACAGGATATTTTTCACTTTGGCATTTATGAAATATGTGTAGTGTATCAACTGAATACTTCATTCTTAATTTTCTTATCTTGCAGAATTGGCCATTTCGTATCTATTAAAATGTATAAAGCCTACATAAATGTATCTTTTTTATTTACCAAGTCTTTTCAAATTTCTCTGTAGATTTTCACAGCCTTACCTCCCTTCTCGTTGGGTATTTTTGAAAGGACATGTAGTCAAGAGAACATGCTACGATTTCCGCAGCTGTATAAGATTACTCAAAATGCAGATTGTTTTAATACAAAGGTAAATATTACAGATCCCCAGCCCTGTGTAAAATGCACAAGGGGTCACCTTCAGAATGTTGCTAAGAATGTATCTGTGCTACAAATTTTAGATTAGATTACTTACAGTATGGAAACAGGCCCTTCGGCCCAACAAGTCCACACCGACCCGCTGAAGTGCAACCCACCCATACCCCTATATTTACCCCTTCACCTAACACTACGGGCAATTTAGCATGGCCAATTCACCTTACCTGCACATCTTTGGACTGTGGGAGGAAACCGGAGCACCCGGAGGAAACCCACGCAGACATGGGGAGAATGTGCAAACTCCACACAGGCAGTCACCTGAGGTGGGAATTGAATCCAGGTCTCTGGCGCTGTGAGGCAGCAGTGCTAACCACTGTGCTACTTTGGAATTAGGTATTCTCTCAGGTTTGCAACATTTTGCTATGAGAATTCGGTTCCCTCTGCTTGAGTGTGCCACCACATGTATTTCTTTGATCTATAAAAGGCTGATTATTGGTTTCTGAATGAGAAAAAGTCAAATTTCAATCAACAAACTGAATTTTTATATATTAGGAATCAAACTAAAGCTTGCAGAAGTACAAAATATTTATTTCGAAAAGCTCCCATAATTTAAAAAATAATAAAGCCTGAATACTTTTTAATTTAACTTTTCTGGCAAGCATTCTCATTGAATTGAGTCAAAAATGTATTTACAGAGATTAATTCTTTTAATCAGGTAGAGATTCTAAATTGCATCTTGACATAGACAATGAGTTACTTTACTTCTTAGCTAATCATAAAGTTTGAGATTAGACCTCTAAACCTCTCCTAATATTGATCCTTTAATAACAACTTGCATTTTAATCGTACTTAACAGAGACCTCAGGAAAAAGTGATTGCTGAATCATAGGACCATAGCTTGGATCTTTCAGGGAGCAGCATTTATCATCGGCTTGCAGCTCTGCTCAAAAATTCTGCTGCCCAATGTTGCTCTGCATTTCCAGAGTTTGGACAATCTGAAAAGAAATGCATCTTGGCATCCCAAGAAAAACTCCATTACAATAAGTGTATGGGTGGAAGATGGGACACACTCCTTCTTTACTGCACTCTACCATATAAGGTATTGCACTCCATTTGAATGTGAGTGAGTGTATGGGTGAGTAGGATGGCAGTTGGGGAACAGCATTCCCTCTATTTTTCTTTTGCAGCTTAGAGGGAACATTTGTGAGGAGTGTGGCATGTGGGCAATTCTTGCTTGCATTGATATTTTCAAAGTGCCCCGTGAAAACGTGCTTAGAGACAAATTCTAGCATTTTCTCTATCACAGATGTTAAGCTGACTGGCTTGTAGTTTCCTGCTTCCTGTCTCCCTCATCTTGAATAGAGAGTCACATTCACTGTTTTTCAATTTAATGGAATGTTTCCAGAATCTATGGAATTTAGATAAATGCATTCACTATTTCAGCAGCCATTTATTTTACAATGTTAAGATAAAGTCCGTAACGACCTGTTGTCAATTTTTTGTTCAAATTATTTTCACAATACCTTTTCCTTGGTAGTTGTAATTGTTTTACATTGTTTCCTACAATTCACCTATCAAGACATAGTTATTTCTGGGATCTTATTTGTGTCTATTGTCATGAGGATGAGTAACTGGACTTAAAACGTTAATGCTGCTTTCTCTCCACAGCTATTTGTCAGATCTGCTGAGTTTCTTCAGCAATTTCTGTTTTTGATGCAAAGTACCTGTTCAATTTATCCAATGTTTCCATATTTGTCAATTTTGATCTCCCTTTCTTTTTCCTTTTAAAATACCTATGAACCTAAACACTTATACCTAAAAACAAAATATTTATAATTATGAAAGCTTGTGTTTTAATAGTTTTGTAAAATACAATGAAAACAATGAAATATTTTAAACACTTCTCACGGCATTAGAAAGAAGGAATTTAGGCTCAAAAAATTGTAAAATAGCATATATATGGATGGGGAGTCAGAAAAAGAGGGAGTAATTTAGATCCCCAGTTGAGCACAACACTGCGCTAGAAATTATTTAAGCTTGAATTCAAAGCAATGTAATTATTGGGTGCTTTCATCTTATATATTTGGACAATATTTGGGGTGGCTGAAAAGATGTATATTTTTGCATGTGTATTTATTCAAGTAATATATTGTGGAACCAGTTGAGGTTAAAAGAAAGGCTATTTTAGGTTGAGTATTCTGTAATGATGTACAGTTAATTAGTAATGTCATGGTTGAAGATCTGCTGGGAAACAGCGATCATAATACCATTGAATTCCATGTTAGGATTGAAAATAACATAATCCAATCACAGACAAAAGTCTTAAACTTAAAGCTAATTACTTAAGTATGAGGAAAGATTGAAAATAACAAATGCTGGAGGTCATGGCGGGTCAGGCAGCAACCATGGAGAGAGAGCAAACTAACATTTCGGATCTAGATGACTCTGTAGACTAGAAACATTAGCTTGCTCTCTTTCCATGGTGTTGCCTGACCCACTGTGATCTCCAGCATTTGTTTTCAGTACAAATTCCAGCATCTACAGTAATTTGCACCTAAGGTATGAAGAGTGAGCTGGTGAAGCTTGATTGGCGAAAGGACTGAAAGGTCTGGTGATTATTATACAGTGATAAACATTTAAAGAAATAATTCAACATTTTCAAGCAAAAGTACATTACATTTAAAAAAGTACAGTAAGATGTGTGCATGGCTCACTAAGCAGGTCAGGCATAGTATTAGATGAAAAGAAGGGGCTTAGAATGTTGCAAAGAGTGGAAGGGAGGATTAGAATATTTTGAGAAAGTAACAAATGGCCACCAAAAGAAATTGCTCATAAGGTATAATAACGGAAAATGAACAGAAACTAGCTTGTAAAATGGATACAGGTTGTAAGAGCTTTGATGACTGTATAAAAGAGAAGAGAGTAGCTAAAGCCAATGTTCATCCCTTTGAAGCAGTGACAGGGCAAATTATGATGGGCAATGAGGAAATGACAGAGTTCCTGAGCAAATAATTTGTGATGATCTTCACAGTAGAAGTCACAATTGTGTAGCAGAAAAGAAGGTAACATAGTGAGGAAATTAAGGTAGTTAATATCAGCAGAGAGAACTTAAGTGAGAGAGGAACTTAAGGGACTAAACTCTGAAAGTTCTCTGAGATGTGATGGACTATATACCAGGGTTCTAAAAGAGATGGTCGCAGAGATAATGGATGCACTGACTACAATTTTCATAAATTCCTTAAATTTGAGAAGAGACCCACTAGTTGGGAGGTTGGCAAATGTAACATTGATTTCCAGGAAAAAAGAAGAGCGAAAACTAAGAACTACAGGTCTGTTACCAGACATTAATCATTAGGAAAATGCTGCAATCTATTATTAAAGAAATCTTAAGAATACACTTGGAAAGGCAAGTATGATTCAAGCAAATCAACATGGTTATGCAAAAGGAAAAATGTGTTTCACAAATTTATTAGAGTTTTTTGAGAATGTAATTAGCAGAGTGGATAATGGTGAACTAATGGAGTCAATACGTCTGGATTTCCAATAACCATTGATAAAGTAGCATACAGAAAGTTAATAGGGCAAGTTAGAGTTCATATATTGGCATAATGTATGAGTATTGAAAGCATGGGTGACAAATGTAAAGAAAAGGCATAATTAGAGCACTTACAAGTTGGCAAGCTGTGACTAGCAGAACAGAACTTGTAAAGATCAGAAGAGGCCTCAAAATATCTACAATTCATTTCAGTGATTTAATAATGTATCTAAATGCATTGATAATACAAAACTTGGAAAAAATATAAAGTACGCAGGAAAGCCACCAAGAGATGCAGACAGGTTAATTGAGAGGACAATATGATGGCAGAGAGAATATAATATAGCTAAGTGTAAGGTTATTTACAGAATGCTTTCTAAGAAATCTATAACTTATAAATTAGATTGAGAGAGATTTGGTATGCTCACGCAAGGAACACAGAATTAGCATGTATGTACATTGGACAATTCAGAAGTAAATGTCATATCACCTTTCTAGGAAGTGGATTGGAATTCAAGAATAAAGAAGTTTTGCTACAATTGCTTAGCATTTGGTGAGACTGCATTTGGAATGTTGTATGGTTTAGATCTCAAAGCAGTGCAGCAAAGTTTCACTCGGTTGGTCCCTGGCATGTGATAATTGTCCTGGCATGTGATAATTGTCCTATGATGAGCTGCTGAGTAAATGGGCTGTTTGTTCTCTGGAAGTGAGAAGAATGATAGGGGACCTTATTGAAACAAGATTCTGAAGAAACTTTATAGAGTCATAGAGAGGTACAGCATGGAAACAGACCCTTCGATCCAACCTGTCCATGCTGACCAGATATCCCAACCCAATCTAGTCCCACCTGCCAGCACCCGGCCCATATCCCTCCAAACCCTTCCTATTCATATACCTATCCAAATGCCTCTTAAATGTTGTAATTGTACCAGCCTCCACCACATCCTCTGGCAGCTCATTCCAAACACGTACCACCCTCTGCGTGGAAAAAGTTGCCCTTTAGGTCTCTTTTATAACTTTCCCCTCTCACCCTAAACCTATGCCCTCTAGTTCTGGACTGCCCGACCCCAGGGAAAAGACTTTGTCTATTTATCCTATCCATGCCCCTCATAATTTTGTCAATGCTGAGAGATTGTTTCCTCTGTTGAAGGAGTCTAAAACATTGGCATGGTCTCAGGATAAGGACTGAACATTTAGGACTGAGGTGAGGAGAAATAACTTCAGTCAAAGATTTATGACTCTTTGGAATTTTCTGTCCCAGGGTTTTGTTGATGCACAATTGTTGAATTATTTTTAAGGCTGGTACAGACATGTTTGGTGTCTCAAGGAATCGAGGGATCTGGCGAACAGGCAGAAATGCTGAAACCTGAGATCAGCCATGATCATATTAAATGGCAGAGCAAGCTCATTGGGCCATATGGTCTAATCCTGCTGCTATTTCTTATATTTTATATTCTTATATACAAAGTATAATTTGTAAAACCATGTGAAAGGGCCAAAAATATGACATTTGCTGCAGCTTCTTATTCCAAGCCTTTTCCATTACTGCAAAGGCAATCAATTAAACACTCCATTGTATCAATTTCAAAATATGGTGCACAATGTTTATTGTAGTTGTATTTCAGGATGTCTGTACGCAGGGACTGCAGTGGTTCAAGAAGGTAGTCCACTACCACCACCACCTCCTCAGGGGCAATTAGGAATGAGTTAAATGCTGGCCCAGCCAGTATCATACACGTCCTGTGAAAAAATTTTAAAAAGTTGAACTAGAACCTTTATTTTTCTTTTTTCTTTTATCTATCAGTTTAGCCTTATTCAATACTGGCTTCTATCAACAGGTATTTTTAAGTCTCTTTTTTTTTAAGAATTAATTGGCATATTGTTAATTATCTCTGGTAATTCTGTATGTGCTATTCCCAAGGTTGTGTCTAGGAGTGGAGCATTTGAGGGTGGGGCAGTGATAGGGAGAGGAGACATAGATTTGAGGTCAGGGGGTGTGTGGATGGAGAATTATTCTAATCCCTCCTGTCCTGAATAGGATGTGCTGATCTTATATTTCTATACTGTCAGACTACCACCAAGCTCAGTTTGAATGATCTGCTTTGAGTGGAACCTGATCAGCTGGCTAATAGTTCCTCGGTATTACAAAACTGATCAAGCTAATCCATCACAAAGGTTAGAGCCTGTTTTCACAGAGTTTTCAAAGAAAATCAGCGTTATAGTACGCTCATTGTCCAATTATTCACTAATGTGATGAATCAATTTTTGAAATATCCTTAGGCTCGTTGCATAGTTGCAACTATTAATGTATTTCAGTCGCATGTAATTAAGGTTCAAATACCGAACTGGATCAACTTAGCTTCAGTACATGGTCCTGATGTCTTATTTATGCGCTCTTTCACCACATTAGAAATCCTCTAATCTGTATTCATTTCAACTCATCAATTGATTTTTTTTTCCACTGCAGTGTTTAAATTAAGGCAAAATCCCATATCTTAGGCAGGACTGTGTAGTTGCAGAAATCCACAAACACAGTTAGTTCTGCTGTTTTGTTCATCTGGTTTGAATGATACAGGTAGGAGGACAGACTTGCCCAAATATTGTCACAATATGTCTTTGTAAATGTTAAATATAGATCCAAATTGAGTAGGATTCTGACATGAATATGTATAATACCTATAAAAATTCTTATTTCATTAAGTCTTTGCACCTCTTCTAACTAGTCCAAGAATATATCAATAAAATTCTTTTTGATTTCAACATTTTATTTACATGGAAATCTCTATCCACTGAAATTTAATGCATTAACATTTACTTTAGTCAATGACAGTTATTGTTTATTTTACTGAAACAATATTGTTGCATCTTTAGCTTATCCTTGGAATTTGGATAGTCTGTAGTGCTATATAAATAGTTTTCCACTAACTTATTAATATGGACACACATAAGTAACATACTAGCCAGTCGTATAATGGCATTCTATATTGCAGTGACAGGAACCATTAAATGAATCAAAGATTCCAGACAGCTGAGGACCAAGGGGAATGAAAGTCACACTTGGTATTTTTCTTAGGCCTATGTAGCAGATCATATGAAACTTGAAAAATGAACAGTGCTTAATGCAGTCTCCACGAGGAATGCCAACAAATTTTTTAATTACACATAAACTGAATGGCCAGAGCATTTCACAAAACTAGAATCTCTAAACTTGCTACCTTCAAACACAAAAGGAAAAGATGAGAATTGACAATATAATAATTTGAATTTATAAAAAAACTTTTTGGAGCCTAATTCAGGCTGTCTTTTATATCTATGAATTTTTGGTTTGTAATTTTTAGTATTTTTTAAAATGGGATGTAGAAGATTATGCTGTTATGAATATAAATATTATGAATATAAATATTCCTGTGACAGTTTAAAAAAATAAGAATTGGGATTCATTTTTATTTAGTTTTCCAGTCCTAACAATAAAACAGAGGAAATTGATTCTTGAAGTTTGTAACAATGCTAATAAAGACACATGAAAGAGTGTTAATTTTCATGCTAAATGTTGGTGTTGAAAAGCTTTGTGACATGGTTAATCAATAATTCAAATAAAGGGTTTGCAGCTTTTTATTTCTTGTGTCCTATTAAGATTTATTGTGGAAGCCATGGTTCTCTACATGTGGTGAACTTAACATAATTCTTTTATATGCCAGTGGGAGACTTTAAGTAAGCTGTCAGTGCTTGTCACTATACAGTATTCTTTAAATGTAATTCTAGTAGCTTTCTCATCCCAAGTTTGCTACTTTGTCTGTTTCAGACTTGAGTTTTTATAATTGAGTTCTAGTTTCTGATCCCTCATCCTAATGTGAGAGTGTTCCTGTTTTCTTTCGGAAAGTATTTTTTAAACCTTCTGATTGAAGGTTGCTAACCTTAAATGAAGCACGCTTTACTTTCTCTAATCCTGCCTTGTTTGTGTTCCTTTGATATCCCTCACCCCTTACCTAGGCCTCATGACGTCCAGAGCTGGAAGGCTACTTTCTTTGCTGTCTTCCTTAAATTTTCTTCTTTTCACAAGGACACCCCTAAAGATTATTTTGTATTTCCCTACACAGCATGACTGAGGTCGCGTCTAAGCCAACTAGCCCATACCACTTTATCATTTTAGGTTCTGGTGGTTTAATGACCCAAAAGTATCACTGTATTGCTTTTCCATTTTTATCATGAGAGCAAAAATCTCAGAAAAATGTTTAAGCCAATATTTTCAGATGATACAAAATAATATATTTTGAAGTGTCCTGTGATAAAGGAATTGGTTTTTGTCCCTGTCAATACTTATGGTTTTGGTACATAATAACTCTGGAGAAATCAGGGCGATTTAATAAAAAAGAAATTAACTTCTTTCAAACATGCACTGGAATTAAGTCAAAACAGTACTGAGTGGTTATTGTCATTTTCAGAACCAATATCGAGCATGAATCAGAGCCATAAGGAGAAATAGCACAAAAAAAGTAATGCTTTCTCCAGTAATTAAAATTATGACTACACCTTGACTTGAAAAAGATGCTCATCAAAGCAGAAGATAAAAAGATACTCAAAAACCTTCATAAAAGTTCAGAAAACATGCATAGTACTTTTAAATGTATTTAAACTCCGAATCAGCATTTAATTTTAAAATGCCTAGAGCAGTTAGAATGAAACTACACTTGAAAAAGTCTGATTAAACTTAAATTAGCAGTATCTTTGTTATTATGTAAATTTTGGCTAGTCTTCAAACAACACTGTAATAAAGAACAACTGAATTATGGATAAGAGATGTTATGTTCATTATCTAGAATTACATAATCCCACCGGTAACTAAGCTGTTGGAATGTACACATTGTAGCTCAGTAATGACCAATAATATACAGTATTGCTTCTGGCTAACTTCCTAGAAATGCATTGGGTTAAGCGTACTGAAATGCCTTACCACTTGCTGGAACTGTACGTAACAGAATGACTGACTGTAGGAAAATATAAAGGATTGTACGAATGTTCCGAAGCAAGCATCCCTCAGTAACTGCAGCTCATGATGAAAGTTGTTTCAACAGCAACTATGGTGTGTTAATCTTCACTCAAGGAGTCTGAGTTGGTGTGACAGCATGCACGTTTACATACATATCACAGTCTGATGCTATGGATAATGATAGAGGCTCTGACTTTCTGTCCAGAAATTGCTCAGTCGGAGTCATTTTATATTGTGAATGCATTACCATTAAGATCTTGAATTATCAGTGTAGATCGCAAAAGCATAGAATCATACAGCACAGAGGAGCCTTCAGCCAATCAAGCCTGTACCACCAAATGGTAAATCTACATTAATCTCACTTTCCAACACTAGGCCTATAGCCTCGACTATTATGAAATTTCAAATGTTCATCCAAGTACTTTCTAAAGATTGTGGGATTACCCACCTCCCAGGCAGTTTATTTCAGACCCCCACCACCCTCTGAATGAAAAAGCTTTTCCTCAAATCATAGAGTCATAGAGATGCACAGCACAGAAACAGACCCTTCGGTCCAACTCGTACATGATATCCCAACCCAATCTAGTCCCACCTGTCAGCAACCGGCCCATATCCCTCCAAACCCTTCCTATTCATATACCCATCCAGATGCATCTTAAATGTTGCAATTGTGCTAGCCTCCACCACTTCCTCTGGCAGCTCATTCCATACATGTACCACCCTCTGCACAAAAGGTTGTCCCTTAGGCCTTTTTTATATCTTTCCCCCCTCACCCTAAACCTATGCCTTCTAGTTCTGGACTCCCCCACCACAGGGAAGAGACTTTGTCTATTTATTCTATCCTGCCCCTCATGAAAACAGCCCCAGCCTATTCAACCTCTCCCTATAGCTCAAAACCTCCAACCCTGGCAACATTCTTGTAAATTCCTTCTAAACTTCCTGCCTTCCACCTTAAATCTTTCATTTAAGGGGAATAGCTACTTTCTGTCCATCCTATCGATGCCTCTCTAATATACCATATATTAATCTTATACACCTATTGTGTCCCCCCTCAACCTTCTCTGTTCCCAGAAAGCCACCAGAGCTCTCTTCATAACTAAAGCTCTCCATCCCAAGCAATATCCAGGTGAACCTCTTATGCATCCTTCCAGTGCAGTCGATCCTTCCAGTAGTGGATGTACCTACTAGAGAAGGTGCAAAACTTGACCTCTTAGAAAATAAGGCAGGGCAGGTGACTGAGGTGTCAGTGGGGGAACACTTTGTGGCCAGTGATGGAAAAGGATGGACCAGATCTAAAAGTTGAAATTCTAAATTGGAGAAAGGCCAATTTTGATGGTATTAGGCAAGAGCTTTTAAAAGCTGATTGGGGGCAGATGATCACAGGTAAAGGGACGGCTGGAAAATGGGAAACCTTCAGAAATAAGATAACGAGAATCCAGAGAAAGTATATTCCTGTCAGGGTGAAAGGAAAGGCTGGCAGGTATAGGGAATGTTGGATGACTAAAGAAATTGAGGGTTTGGTTCAGAAGCATATATAAGCTATAGACAAGATAGATCGAATGAATCCTTAGAAGTGTATAAAGGCAGTAGGAGTATACTTAAGAGGGAAATCAGGAAGGCAAAGAGATGACATGAGATAGCTTTGGCAAATAGAATTAAGGAGAATCCAAAGGGTTTTCACAATACATTAAGGAAAAAAGAGTAACTAGGGAGAGAATAGGGCCCTTCAAAAGTCAATAAGGTGGCCTTTGTGTGAAGATGCAGGAAATGGGAGAGATACTAAATGAGTATTTTGCATCAGTATTTACTGTGGAAAAGGATATAGAAGATATAGACTGTAGGGAAATAGATGGTGACACCTTGCAAAATGTCCCTATTACAGAGGAGAAAGTGCTGGATGTCTTGAAATGCATAAAGGTGGATAAATCCCCAGGACCTGATCAGATGTACCCTAGAACTCTGTGGGAAGCTAGAGAAGTGATTGCTGGGCCAATTGCTGAGATATTTGTATCATCAATAGTCACAGGTGAGGTGCCAGAAGACTGGAGATTGGCAAACGTGGTGCCACTGTTTAAGAAGGGTGGTAAGGACAAGCCAGGGAACTATAGACCAGTGAGCCTGATGTCGGTGGTGGGCAAGCTGTTGGAGGGAATCCTGAGGAACAGGATGCACAAGTATTTGGAAAGGCAAGGACTGCTTAAGGATAGTCAACATGGCTTTGTGTATGGGAAATCATGTCTCACAAACTTGATTGAGTTTTTTGAAGAAGTAACAAAGAGGATTGATGAGGGCAGAGCAGTAGATGTGGTCTATATGGACTTCAGTAAGGCGTTCGACAAGGTTCCCCATGAAAGACTGGTAAGTAAGGTTAGATCTCATGGAATACAGGAAGAAGTCGCCATTTGGATACAGAACTGGCTCAAAGGTAGAAGACAGAGGGTGGTGGTGGAGGGTTGTTTTTCAGACTGGAGGCCTGTGACCATTGGAGTGGCACAAGGATCGGTGCTGGGTCCTCTACTTTTTGTCATTTACATAAATGATTTGGATGTGAGCATAAGATGTACAGTTAGTAAGTTTGCAGATGACATCAAAATTGGGGGTGTAGTGGACAGCAAAGAAGGTTACCTCAGATTACAACATCATCTTGACCAGATGAGCCAATGGGCTGAAAATTGGTAGATGGAGTTCAATTCAGATAAATGCGAAGTGCTGCATTTTGGGAAAGCAAATCTTAGCAGGACTTATACACTTAATGGTAAGGTCCTAGGGAGTGTTGCTGAACAAAGAGACCTTGGAGTGCAGGTTCATAGCTCCTTGAAAGTTGAAAATGCTAGAACATGGTTGATGGAATACAACATGAATATGTGTGAAGCTATTCAACCTAGCAGAGAAAGAAAGGCAGAAAACACTCCAAGTATTGAGTGGCTGGGAAATGAGGGTGCCCAAACAGACCTTGGTGTCCCTGCCCACAAAATGTTAAAAGCCAGCTTGCACACAAAGAAACTAGGAAGGCAAATGGCTTGCTGGCCTCCTATCACTTAGGAACTCAAACATAAGGGTTAAAAAGCAGATAGGATAGTGAAGAAGGCATTTGATATGCTTTCCTTTATTGGTCAGAGTATTGAGTACAGGAGTTGGGAGGTCATGTTGTGGCTGTACAGGACATTGGTTAGGCCACTGTTGGAATATTGCTTGCAATTCTGGTCTCCTTCTTATCGGAAAGATGTTGTGAAACTTGAAAGCTTTACAAGGATGTTGCCAGGGTTGGAGGATTTGAGCTATAGGGTAAGGTTGAACAGGCTGGGGCTGTTTTCCCTAGAGCGTCGGAGGCTGAGAGGTGACCTTATACAGGTTCACAAAATTATGAGGGGCATGGATAGGATAAACAGGCAAAGTCTTTTCCCTGGGATGGGGGAGTCCGGAACTAAAGGGCATATGTTGAGGGTGAGGGGGGGAAAGGATATGAAAGAGACCTAAGGAGCAACGTTTTCAAACAGAAGGTGGTAAATTTTTATGGAATGAGCTGCCAGAGGAAGTGGTGGAAGCTGGTACATTTGCAACATTTAAAAGGCATTTGGATGCGTACATGAATAGGAAGGGTTTGGAGGGATATGGGCCGGGTGCTGGCAGGTGGGACTAGATTGGGTTGGGATATCTGGTCGGCATGGACGGGTTGGACTGAAGGGTCTGTTTCCGTGCTGTACATCTCTATGACTCTAATCCTCACCTTTGGACTGACCAGCCAAGGGAGGTGAAAGTGAGGTCTGCAGATGCTGGAGATCAGAGCCGGAGATGTGTTGCTGGAAAAGCGCAGCAGGTCAGGCAGCATCCAGGGAACAGGAGAATCGAGGTGTCTTAGAGACAAAAGAATGACTTCTCCAACTCCTGATGTTGCCTGACTTGCTGTGTTCTTCCAGCTTGCCTTGCCTGCATCCAACCTGTGGGTTTCAGTAGGATCACCCCTCATTCCATGGTACAGTGGAGAGTGCAGGTGCAGGTCCTCAATATCTCCTAATGGTATGGTCCCACCATCTCGGGACAATGTGGTGGGCCTCTGTTGCCCCCCTCACCTCTCCACCCCCCAGGGTAGATGTATCTTTCATTGGATTGGAGAGCTTGGGCTGTTTGCAATGCATCTCAACAGGGTCTACACTACTGCAGCAGGACATTTTTACCCCTATATTTGAGTTCCTAAGTGATAGGAGGCCAGCAAGCCATTTGCCTTCCTAGTTTCTTTGTGTGCAAGCTGGCTTTTAACATTTTGTGGGCAGAGACACCAAGATCTGTTTGGGCACCCTCATTTCCCAGCCACTCATTACTTGGAGAGTTTTCTGCCTTTCTTTCTCTGCTAGGTTGAATAGCTTCACACATATTCATGTTGTATTCCATCGACCATGTTCTAGCATTTTCTCCCTGATGGCATTGTGGGTGTAACTGCACCAAAAGGATTGTGGTGATTCAAGAAGGCAGCCTTCTACCAGCTTCTGAAAGGCAATCAGGAATGAGAATAAAATGATGCCACATGAATGAAAGAGAGTTGTCAGAAGAAGAATTCTTGGAGCAGGGCATTGTGGTTTAGGCATGCTTTAGGATACCAGTGTTTGCACATTCTGCTGGATAACTGCACAAAGGAATTGAACAGGGTCTTTAAACATTGAGAGTGGGTGTTTGGCTAAAAGATACAAACACTGGAAATATAGCAGGAGACAAGGCCAAGACCACAGAGAGAATGGAAGAACACCCACTGTGGAGTAGGGTTGTTTTAGTTATTAGAAGATCTGGTTTTCTTTTGCTGACTTGAAAAATATTATTTTTATCTTTATTAAATGAGTAAAAATACATTTTTTGGATATCTGTTTGGGTGGTTGGGGAACCAAAGTGGTCTCTCAAAGGATTTTGAGCTATTTGTGCACTTCACTGCTTTTGTGGTGGTTACTCATTTATTAGCTGATTTCCTTCAGCAAACATAAAATATGTTGCTTTACAGTTATTTTTAGAGGTACCAAAAATGTTCTAGATAGCCTATTTTCTTATTAGTAGAATATTTGAGCCTGTCACACTTATTTGGCACATTAGACACTTTTCTGTACAAAATGGATATGTCACAGGAATGAAGACAAAATGTAATATTTCTTACAGTCAAAAATATTACAACTAACACAATTTTCATTCATTTTACACAGATGGTTAACAAGAGAATTTTAGTTTCTTTGTGTTTATCATTTGCAATTGCACTTCTTTGGGAGGGTAATTCAAAATACTCAAGCTGAACATCTTTAGGTAACATGCAAATTCACAAAACTGATTCTTTTAAAATGCATTTAGCTATAATAAGCTTTACCTGAGCAATTAACACATTTTGCAATGTTTCTATTAATTGCAAATGTTGCCCAATGCAGTTAAACAAGTCCAACACAGTTACATTCTGTATAACTGTGTTGGGGCTAGTAAGAAAGAAGGGGTTGCTGACTCTGGAAATTTGTTTTCTTCACAGGTTTTCTGGGCTCATTGTATAAATGCCTTGGTCCATTCCATCATCCTTTTCTGGTTTCCACTAAAGGCACTTGAACAAGGTATTTCATTTTTACTCTCAATGTAATTAGAGAACACATGCTTTTTTTCAAATTTGCTCACTTAGGAAATATATAACTTTATTGACTCTCGAGGCCTGTATTACTAATTTACTTTTGAAAAAGTAAAATAAAATGATAATTATTATAGGATATAATTTAAAAGTGTTGGTGAGTAAAGTCTTGATCAACAATTATTTGTGACAGAAACCTCAAATTTGGACAGAACTATTTTTTCATTTACAGTTACCTGATACTGTTACAATGTACACTTTATATGAACATTGCAGTTTTCTTAGTTCAGTTTTGTCATACATACTAGCCAACTATCTTTTAATTTCCTTCCAATCAATTTCTTTATTTCTTCTGAGAGTGCTGACTCCTTGCTGTCATATAGTTGTATCAGTTATTCTCTCGTATATCGTCCAAGTTATAATTTATTCATTGTAAATCTTGATTTTGAGTATTTCCCAACTATTTGACCAAAGCAAGTACACCAGAGGGCATTACTGATGTCTCTACACAAAGCAGTTGCTGCAGGTGTTGCTAAATGTTAATCAGATGTCAGAAAATTATTTGAATTATTTTACTTTCCCTCCTTTTCAAACCAATGAATGCTGGAGGTTGTTAATCTACTGTATTCTGGACTGGCTAAAGTCTGTTAACTCAACATGTTTTCACTTAACTAATCATGCAGTCATGTGTTAAGCCATTTGGAGTTTACATTTGTTTAAAAACCAAATTTCATGTTCTACCAGTCAACTACTTCCCTCTCCAATACGATAGGATTTCAGAAATGATGCACAATGAAGTAATTTCATCTTTTTCAGTTTTATGAGATTATAAAGGAAATATTTGCTAATTTTGAAAATAATGAACATTTCAATCTATTTATGTGATTCTGTTGCTTGGACTGACTTGGAGTTTTACTTTGAGAGGCCACCATAACAAGATCCAATCTTGATCCAATCTGATTCACTGTATGTGGTCAACAACTGGCTAACTTCGTGGAATATAGTAAAGACTGTGGATCCTGACAATATTCCACTATAGAATTGAAGACCTTTGCTCCAGGACTAGTGCTTAGACAAGCTAGACCACAGGCATCTCCCCCAATAATGTGGACAAGTACCCATGTATGTCTGTCCTCAATGAGTAGCGAAAGTCCATCTGGCCAGTTTCCACTGACCGTCATTAGCAATGCTCCCTCAAAACTGTGCATGTCAGCTGCCATTCATTGTTTATTGCATAGCAATTGGTGTCAGCACGCCAAACACAACATTGACTTCCAGTTCCAGAAATTGCTGCCATACATATGCTTTAGAGTCCATGCAGCCACTAAGAAAATTAGAGGCAGTGCAGACCAATAGCAAAGTGATGCAAGATATCCTGGGCAGTATTACCAAATGGCACTTGAACAACAATGTGCAGTTTGGATTCTGCAGGATCACCTGTCTCTGGACCTCATTAGTCTCTTAGTCCAAACATGGATGACAGATCTAAATTCCAGGGGCGATGTAAGAGTGATGTCATAGAGTCATAGAATCTCTACAGTGTGGAAGCAGGCCATTTGGCCATCGAGTCCACATCGACCCGAAGAAGAGCATCCCACCTGGACCCATCCCCCTACCCTCTCCCTGGAATCCTGCATTTCCTGTGACTAACCTGCATATCCCTGGATATATGGGCAATTTAGCAACACAAATCCATCTAACTGGCACATCAAGGATTGCGGGAGGAAACTGAAGCACCCAGAGGAAACTCGCGCAGACAAGGGAAGAATGTGCAAACTCTACACAAACAGTCACCCAAGTCACCGAACCTCAGTCCCTGGCGCTGTGAGGCAGCTGTGCTGACCACTGAGCCACCGTGTCACTCTCACTCTCTTGGAACTCAAGTAACAATGTACATTCGGAATGAGGAGAAGCTTTCCATGAGCTGCAGTCATACCTAGCACAAAGGAAGATGGTTATAGTTGTTTGAGGACTGCAGTAGCTTCTCAGCATTCCTCATCCTGAGGTCAGAAATAGAGATGTTTGCTGCTGATTGCACAGTGTTCGGTTCCATTTAAAGCTCTTCAAGAATAAAGCAGTCCCTTCCTACATGCAGCATATGAAACATTTATGCTAATTCCAACAAAAGAGAATTTTATCACGATCCATTGGCAGTTAGCAGCATGTCCATCATTTAATTCCCCACCATCAACACCCTGAACATTACCATCATTACAATCCTTTTTGAGACACCAACATTTATAGAGAAATTCAAAATCTAAATTACCTACTAGAGTCATAGAGAGGTACAGCACGGAAACAGACCCTTCTGTCCAACTCGTCCATACCAACCGTATATCCCAACCTAATCTAGTCCCTCTTGCCAGCACCCGGCCCATATCCCTCCAAACCCTTCCTATTCATATACCCATCTAAATGCCTTTTCAATATTGCAATTATAGTGGCCTCCACCACCTCTTCTGATAGCTCATTCCATACACGTACCACCCTCTGCATGAAAATGTTGCCCTTTAGGTCTCTTTTATATCTTTCCCCTCTCACCCTAACCTCCAGTTCTGGACTCCCTCACTCCAGGGAAGAAGTTTATCTATTTATCCTATCCATGTCCCTCATGATTTTATAAACCTCTATAAGGTCTTCGATGCTGCAGGGAAATCAGCCCCAGCCAATTCAACCTTTCCCTATAGCTCATCCTCCAACCCTGGCGACATCCTTGTAAATCTTTTCCAAACCCTTTCAAGTTTCACAACATCCTTCCGATAGGAAGAGACCAGAATTGCATATAATATTCCAAAGGTGGCCTAGTCAATGTTCTGTACAGTCTTCTTCACTATCCTAACTACCTGCGACTCCACTTTCAAGGAGCTAAGAACCTGCACTCCAAAGTCTCTTTGTTCAGTAACACTCCCCATTACCTTACCATTAAGAGTATAAGTCCTGCTAAGATTTGCTTTCCCAAAATGCAGCACCTCACATTCATCTAAATTAAACTCCATCTGCCACTTCTCAGCCCATTGGCCCATCTGGACAAGGTCCCTGTGTAATCTAAGGTAACCTTCTTCACTGTCCACTTCACCTCCAATTTTGGTGTTATCTACAAACTTACTAATTTATACCTCTTATGCTCACATCCAAATCATTTATATAAATAATGAAAAGCAGTGGACCCAGCACCTTGAGGAACTCCACTGGTTACAGGCCTCCAGTCTGAAAAACAACCCTCCACCACCACCCTCTTCTACCTTCGCATCAGTCCTGTATCCAAATGCCAAAGCTATCTCATGTCCCCTTTTTGCCCTCATGATTTCCCTATTAAGTATACTCCTACTGCCTTTATACTCTTATCAGGATTCATTCGATCTATCCTTTCTATACTTGACATATGTTTCCTTCTTTTTCTTAACCAACCCTTCAATTTCTCTAGTCATCCAGCATTTCCTACACCAGCAGCCTTTCCTTTCACCCTAAGAAAAATATACATTCTCTGGACTCGCGTTATCTCATTTCTGAAGGCTTCCCATTTTCCAGCTGTCCCTTTACCTGCGAACATCTGCCCTAATCAGCTTTTGAAAGTTCTTGCCTAATACCGTCAAAATTAGTGTTCCTCCAATTTAGAACTTCAACTTTTGAATCTGGTCTATCCTTTTCCATCACTATTTTAAAACGAATAGAATTATGGTTGCTGGCCTCAAAGTGCTCCCTCACTGATACCTCAGTCATCTGTCCTGCCTTATTTCCCAACAATAGGTACTAAGGGAATGCTACCACAAGATTCCCTTTTTTTTAAACAACTTTACTGCATATACACAAATAATTAAAGCAGGTATCGCCCACTAAACATTATGTTAAGTTGTCAATTACTCCTTATGCTAAAATAGAAACATGATCATTCATATTCTCAAATGAGAACATCCTCTTTCCATTTTGGCTTCCCTCTTCAGAAAGTCTTTGTCTACTCATCCAGCTTTTGAAAAGTCTTTCATGTTCTTAAACCAAATCAAAGTGCCACAGTTCTAAGAAATTAACTTTTACTCTATGTTTCTGCTGTCCTCTGGGCTTTGAGATTTCTGGAATCCTTTCACTAGCCTCTAACTTAGCGACTCCCCACTGCTCTTTAATTACCTCATGATTTTGAAAATTCCAGTCAAAGTGTGGGTCTCACTGCACTCTGGCTAAGTGCTTCCGCATCAGAAATTCTCCTGATTTTTGATGACCCACTTACCTCTGGTGTCTGGCAATTTCCAACTCTTGGCAAACTCTTTCACTGCATGCTGAATTCAGAACTTCGCCTTATTATCTTGGGTGATTTCAACTCCAATTCCCAAATATTTTTAGGAAAAATCCAACAGACAACTTCCCAGAATACTGACCAAGACTCTGGCAATTTCTAAAGTCCAGCATTTTAATGATCTTATCCTTCCAAATTTAATCTTCCCAAAACAAAAGGTTCCTTCTAAAATGTTCATAGAGTCATTGAGTTGAACAGCATGGAAACATTCTTTGGTCCAACTCATCCAGACCAACCAGATATCCCAATCTGACCTAGACCCATTTGCCAGCATTTGGCCCATATCTCTGTAAACCCTTCCTTTTCATATACCTATCCAGCTGCCTTTAAAATATTGTAATTGTACTTGCCTCCACCACTTCCTCTGGCAGCTTGTTCCATACACACACCCACCCTCTGCATGAAAAGGTTTCCCCTTGTGTCCTATTTCAATATTTCCTCTCTCACCTTAAACTTATGCCCTCTAGTTTTAGATCCCCCACCCTAGAAAAAAAAGCCTTGGCTATTCACTCTATCTATGACCCTCATGATTTTATAAACCTCTTTAAGATCACCACTTAACCTCTGACGCTCCTGGGAAAAAAGCCCCAGCCTATTCAGCCTCTCCCTTCAGCCCCGGCAACATTCTTGAAAATCTTTTCCGGGTCCTTTCAGATTTAACAACTTCGAATAGAAGGGCAACCAGAATTGGTATGCAGTATTCTAAAAGTGGCCTTGCAAACATTCTGTACAGCTGCAACATGACATCTCAACTTGTATACTCAATATTCTGAGCAATAAAGGCAAGCATACCAAACACCACAGTTACCACCCTGTCTACCTGCGACTCGACTTTCAAGGAACAGTGCACCTGCACTCCTCAGTCTCTCTGTTCAACAGCAGTCTCCAGAACCCTGCCATTAACTGTATAAGTCCTGCCCGGGTTTGTCTTACCAAACCACAACACCTCACATTTATTTAAATTAAACTCCATCTGCCATTCATCGGCCCATTGGCCCATCTGATCAAGGCCCCATTGGACTCTGAGATAATCTTCTTCACTGTCCACTACACCACCTATTTTGGTGTCATCTGCAAACTTACTAACCATTCCTCCTCTGTTCAGATCCAAATAATTTATATAAATGATGAAAAACGGAGGACTCAGCACCATTTCTTGCGGCACACCACTGGTCGTGGGCCACCAGTTTGAAAAGGAACCCTCTACCACCACCATCTGTCTCCTACCTTCAAATCAATTGTGTATCTAATTTGCTGGCTCCCCTGGATTCCATGGAATCTAGCCTTGCTTACCATGTAGAACGTTGTCAAACGTTTTATTGAATTTGGTATAGGCAGTGTCTACCACTGTGCCTTCATCAATCTTCTTTAACACCTCTTCAAAAAACTCAAGTTAGTGAGACACTATTTCCCACGCACAAAGCCATGTTGACTGTCCCTAATCTGTCGTTGCCTTTCCAGATGCATGTAAATCTGATTCCTCAGAACCTGCTCCAACAACTTAACCACACTGATTTAAGAGTCACCAGTCTGTGAACAGAGAGCTCGATGACACTGTTTATAACAAAGCAGCATGCATATGGATATGCCTTCCACCAATTCACCATAGTAGTAGTGAGATCATCAACAAAGTACACTGCAACAACTCTCCAAGGAATTTTCAATAGCACCTTCCAAATGATTGGCCATTACCATCAGAAATACCCTTAGGGAGTACATAAGAATACCATCACCTCCCCCCCCCCCCCCCCCCCCCCCCCCCCGCCCCAGTGACTTGTCTTTGAAGCCATACACCATTCTGATTCAGAATCATGTCATCATTCTTTCATTGTCATTGCATTTTCTTACCACAGTGCATGGACTGCAGTGATTGGGAATGACCAACAAAATGCTGGCCTTGTCAGTGACAAACAGGTTCCCTAAATAAATCAAACATAGTTCAAAGAGTAGAACCATGGATTCTGATACTTGGTATGCATCTTATGTTAATACCTCAGGAATGTTTAAATATATAACAACAGGTAAGTACCTAGCATCTCTCTCTAAACCCTTCTTCCCAGCAGCCCTCACCATCTTAAAAGCTGGAAACTTATGGTAGCTTTAGTTTAGCAATTAACTGTTACCAATATTTCAGCTAAAATTCCAAAGAGATAAAATTTATTAACTCTGAATTAAACTAAGCAAGCTGATCAATCTTGCAGTTACTTGTATTCAGTATGTACGTAAGGGTCTAGGACTTAGGAAATGCAGTTCCAAGGATGCAGTCCTGAGAACTTGTCTTTAAGTCCATTGGTTTACTAGCAACGTTTTACTGGCTAAGGCAAGCTCATCCTCCTTATTATTTTCAATTATTTTTGAGGAATTTTCTTTGTTTTCCAATATCAATTTCCCATACTTACTCTCTAGAGAACTGACACAAGCTTAGTTACTCTTCTGCTATTCAAGAACTTGTAGAAATCTTAATGTTTGCTTTTGTATTACTAGCTAGCTTTCTCTCATACTCTACTTTCTTCCTCTTTATTATCTTTTTAGTCATTTTTGTTGGTTCTTAAAGTTTTTCCATTCCTCTGACATACTGTGAATTTTTGAAGACGTGAACAGCCTTTTCCAAATTAATGCTATTCAGAACTTCTTTATTTAGTCACACATATGATATTTCCTTTTCAAAGTAACTCCTCACTGGGAGAAACCTGTGCTTGGAATTATTTAATGTCTTCTGAATAGTTTGCCTTTGCAATTTTAATGTCCTCCTTTTAATATAGTTTCTCAGTTCAACTAAGCCAGCTCTCTCTCCATGCGTTTAGATTAGAGTGGTGCTGGAAAAGCACAGCAGGTCAAGCAGCATCCAAGGAGCAAGAAAATCGACATTCAGGCAAAAGTCCTTCATCCGAAATGGAGGCAGGGAGCCTCCAGGGTGGAGAGATAAATAGGGGTTCAGGGTGCGGGGTGGGGCTGGGGAGAAGGTAGCAAAGAGTACAATAGATGAATGGGGGTGGGGATGGAGGTGATAGGTGAGAGGGGAGGGTGGAGCGGATAGGTGGGAAGGGAGATTGGCAGGTAGGACAGGTCATGGGGACAGTGCTGAGCTGGAAGGTTGGATGTGGGCTAAGGTGGGGGAAGGGGAAATGAAACTGGTGAAGCCCAATTGATGCCCTGGGGTTGAAGTGTTCCGAGGCGGAAGATGAAGCGTTCTTCCTCCAGGCGTCAGGTGGTGAGGGAGCGGCGGTGGAGGAGGCCAAGGACTTGCATGTCCTCGGCAGAGTGGGAGGGGGAGTTGAAATGTTGGGCCACGGGGCAGTGGGGTTGATTGGTGCGGGTGTCCCGGAGATGTTCCCTAAAGCAAGGAGGCGTCCAGTCTCCCCAATTTAGAGGAGACCGCATCGGGAGCAACTGATACAATAAATTACATTGGTGGATGTGCAAGTGAAACTTTGCTGGATGTGGAAAGCTCCTTGGATGGAGGTGAGGGAGGCGGTGTGGGTGCAGGCTTTGCAGTTCCTGCAGTGGCAGGGGAGGGTGGGTAGTTGGGGGGGGTGTGGATCTGACCAGGTAGTCACAGAGGGAATGGTCTTTGCGGAAAGCGGAAAGGAGTGGGGAGGGAAATATATCTCTGGTTGTGGGGTCCGTTTGGAGGTGGCAGAAATGTCGGAGGATGATGCAGTTTATGCTGTGCCCCCATATCTTTTATTTAATTTTATAACATGAGTTATGGACCACATTTCTCCCTTCTAAACGTAAACTAATTTCATATTGTGACAACTGCCATCTTAAAGACTCCTTTACCATGTTCAGATATATCCTAACTCTCAACAAGTTTTGTTCACTCATGATCCTGTGCACATTAATGTAGTGGCTCATGGTGTTTCAAATCCTCAATGTTAAAAACCTCTCTTAAAATTTGCATCTTCTATCTCTCTGTCTTCTTTCAGGTTTTCCTTTAAAACTTATGTGTTGACTCAGTTTCCAATCGTCTTCCTAATATCTATTTAAGTTGCTGATTGTCAAGTATTGTCTGATTCTGCTGCTTTAGAGCTATGTTGCAGATGCTATATAAGTGGAATTGTAAATACTTATTAAGTTGATGGACAGTATCTCTTACAGTATCTATTTTTACAAGCACTTCTAGTAGTCAGCTTATGTGTTCAAATAACCAATTGAGGAGGAGCTGAGTGATGCAGAGAGTTGGAGTATTCTTATTTCTCCTTTGGGACACAGATTTGAATTCAACCCAGACTGAGGTGATGAAAATCTTCTATATTTGAATATTGAAAGCAAAATGAACCTGGACAGTCTCAAATCCCAGTGGACAGGCACAGTCTGCTCAAAATTGCCAGTAATTAAGCATTAAATTGACAGTTTCGCTCCAATGGGTCATAAGAATAGCTAATGTTGGTAAATGGAAATATCGCTGACACAGTAAGTGTCACCCCTTCTGAGACTGAGTTAAAGCATATCTGTGGAAGAGAGTGGAGCAGGCTTTAGCTCTGTCTAACCTATGCAATAACTGAATTCAAAATGTTTTGAGCTGAAACTAGATGCAGGAAATAGAATATATTAATTTCTTCACCGAATTGAAATAAATTCATTTCAAAGCTATAAAAAAAAGACAAATATGGAACAAAGAACATGAAAATGTATTTAATTGAATTTTTACCATTTGTAATCCATTAGAACTAGACCCTCTATCTAGCTGTGCGTATGTAAATCTCAATTGTAACTTGACGTCTCAGAGCTCATTATGCTTCTAACTAGTGACATGACAGCCTCCTCCAGAAGTCAAACCCACAGACAACAGAAATGGAAGCAAACAATATCTTCACTTTGCATTATATGAACAATGATTTTAAATTTGAAATAAGGTAAGTATTTCTCACTCAATGTGGAAGTGGAGGGAAAGAAACAATTTTCATAAGTTAAGAGTGACAGATCCCAATACTGAATTTTATACATCTAATTTTGTTAACTATTTCTACAGTGAGCATTTTTATAACTTACTTACTCTGGACAACTGTAACTTGCAATTACATCGTGATGACATCAACCTTTGGAAAAATTTGCGTTCTGATTGTGATTCTTTAAATATCAACATTACTGTTATGATTTTGTGACATTTTCTGACCCCTTCTGAACAAGTAGTAATGTCAGTAACACCTTTTCTGAGTAATGAGAAAATTATACAGTTTAATATGAATAAACCACCATTAAAAATATACACAGTCGGTTCTGGTATAACATGATAGTTCTGTTCTCATGCGATCTCGCATTATAAGAAAATCACGCAGTAGCAGCACCATTTAATGAGGCCGGAACCGACTGTAGTCATTGGAAAGGGAAACCCACACTGACAGTGTCTCCTCCACTGCCAACACCAACTTCAACATCTCTTGCCCTGATCATTAACCTGCAAACCCTCAATTACTGACTTGTGGTTGATTACTGTGATCCTAGGACTGCAGTAAGTATTTTTTCTGAGCACAAGAATTGCCATCCTTTGACTGCTGGCAGCTCTCCGTAGGTAGAATCTGTGCTTCCAGTCTTGATTCCAAGAATGGCCCAATAGTGATTTCATTGACTAATGGGTTTTTGGTTTCTGCTTTGGCAGGCCTCTTGCCAGTTCTTAAACGGCAAGCAAGACCTGTCCCCATACCCCCAGAACTTTTGTTTCTCCTTCCACAGATGCTGCCAGACCTGCTGACTATTTCTAGAATTTTCTATTTTTCTTTCTTATATCCAGTAAACATGCTTTTAATTCTTATGCTTTGCTCCAATCTCATTTTAAGTTATGAGGTTAAAAGCCAAGCATATGGCCTGAGAATAGGTTAAACCAAAATATAGAATCATTGATTCCGTACAGTGCAGATTTAGGGCATTTGGACCATCAAGTCTCAGCCAACCCTCTGAAGAGCATCTGACTCAGAATTACACTTCCACTCAGTCCCCTTAACCCTATATGTACCATGACTAATCCACCTGCCCTGCACACTATGGGGCAATTTAGTATGACCAAACCACCTAACCTGCATATCTTTGGGAGCACCCTGTGGAAACCCACACAAACTTGGAGAGAATGTGCAAAAGCCGCACAGTCACCCAAGACCAGATTTGAACATGGGTCCGTGGCACTGTGAGGTAGCAGTGCTAACCATGTAAAGGTGACATTATAGTGAGAAATTGGCAAGTTGTCAAGTTAGTCCATTTTTGCTGTTGTTCTGCACGCTCAATACTGCCTGAAAGGACAATTCCGTTGACTCAATGTCTTCATTTAGTTTTTAGCTGGAGCATCACTAGTTCAGATGTTCACTTTCTGAAATTATTTCACGTATCCTAGGAGAGGATCTCTGATTTTAATCCAGGATGGTACAAAGGTATTTTAAATTCATGGGATGTGCATTGTAGAATAAATGCCAGTATTTATTGCTCATCCCTAATTGCCCATGAAAAGGTCACGATGAGCCGCCTTTTTGCAACACTGCAGTCCATGTGGTGAAAGTACAGTCATGGAGCTGATAGCTAGGGAGTTGCAGGGACCGTATCAGGTATCCATATACAAGTTAGAATGGTATCTTAGAGATAGTGGTAACCACTAAGCTTGCTGCCCTTGTTCTTCTAGTTAGTAACTGTTGTGAGTTTATAAGTTGCTGCAGTGCATCTTGTAGATGGCAGACAATGAAGAACGTTTCCCTGTGATAGAAGAATGTCCTGTTATTAATCAAGTGGGTTCTTTTCTCATGGATTGTCTGAGTTTTTTTGAGCACTGTCTGAATTGCACACTCTAGCCAATGGAGAATATTCTGTTACACTCCTGACTTCAGCCTTATAGATACTTGAGAGTAAAAAGGTAAATCACTCACCGCAGTGTACCAGCTTGTTTATTGTCACTATTTATCTGGCTCGTCCAGGTTGATGTTAGTAGTAAAATTCAACGTTCGATTTTCTCTTGTTGAAAAATGTTGCTAAATGACACTTGTAAGGCACAAACATTATCTTCCACTGGTTTATCCAGCTTGAATATTGCCCAGGTCTTGCTGCACAAACTGTTTCATTATTTGAAGAAATGGAAACAGTACTGTATGCTGTCCGATCGTCAATGATCATCTCACATCTGATCTTATAGAGTCATACAGCACAGAAGCAGACCATTTGGTTCAACCGGTCCATGCCAGACATAATCCCAAACTAAAACCATCCCACCTGCCTTTTCCTGGCCCAAATCCCTCCAAAGTTTTCCTATTCATGTACTTATCCAAGTGTCTTTTAAATGTCATAATTGTGCCCATGTCCACCACTTCATCAGGACATTCATGAAGCAGTTGAAGGTGATGGGCCTAAGGACGCTACCCTGAGGAAGTACAGATGCAGTGTTTTGACACTGAGATCATTGACTTCCAGTAGCACAACTATCTTCCGTTTTGCTTGGTTTGACTCCAGCTACTGGTGAATTTTCTCTCATTTTAGTTTTCCCTCAAGCTTCTTGATGGCACACTGATGTCAGATGCTGACTTGATGTCACTTTCACCTGACCTCTGGAATTTAAGTTTGTTTGAACCAAGGCCGAATTGAAGTCTTGTTGGAAAGAGCTGCCACAAGAATTTTTTAATATTAGATTATATTTTGGATCCTATGTAACAGATAATTAACTGTGGAGGCACATGGTTAAAAGTGGGATTAATACAAAGTGTATACAACGAGATTTCAGAAGTTTTTGACTTGACTTTACACTGTAGTACATGGTTTTGACATTATTGAGGATGAAGATATTTCTGGAACCTTTTTCTCTGATCTGTTGTTTAATTTTTCTATTCAAGAATGGGTGTGACAGCATAATGAGATAGTTTATTGGTCATGAAATTGTTCAATGTCTATAACATATTGTTTCTAATGTTTAATATCCTTCTTTGTTGTAGCTTCACCAGTTGGCATGTCAATTTCAGTAATGGCTGGTACTATACCTGGTATGCTATCCCACACTGCTCGGTGAACCATGGTTGGTCCCCTCAGTGATGATGGTAAAGTGAGGTTCCAATGAGCTTACAGATTGTGATGGATTACATTGCATCTGCTGATGATGCCCTTTCAGGTGTTATGGAAGCTGAGCTTTGAGCCCTTGGATTGGTTCTGAATTCATCCTATTTGATAGTGTGATACCATTACATAACACAAGGAGTGAGTTCATTCTGAAACCAGATGGTGAAGTACGAAACCAGATGCCAATATTTTATTTAGCACTGAATTTATTTACAGAATGCAACATTACAGGTGTCTGCTTTTTTCATAATCAACATTTGGTGTCCTAAAAGTTTATTTTTCCACTCTTCTGAATACCCAATAAAATAGATTAACTCATAATCAAATTATCAGCATGTTAAAGGGGCACTGTAACAAATAAAACAACAAACTTTAAAAGAAACACATTAAATGAAGGTAAGATTTTGGACTGATGCACTCCAACTGCTATTGTGCCCACCAATCATGGAAGACCTCAACTGTACCAATGGACACTGTGCGTTCCCTTTCCAAGGGCACCCAAGGCCTGGACAAAGTAATGAAAATAAGGCAGGCAGATGGGTCTGATGACTCCATCAACCACCACTGATGGCACTTGTTTATGGTTAGATTGGCCTAATTTATGGATAGGCTCAGAACAGGTTCTTCTAATTGTTCAGCTCACTTCCGCACCCAATCTCTCTCGAATTATTTTATGCCATATAACCAATAATTAACTCTACAAGTACATGGTTAAAATAAATAATGAGGCACGTAGACAGCAGAACAACCAGTGTGAGAAGACCCGAATGGATTTTGAATCAGTTGCCTTCACGAAAAGTGGCACGGTGGCCCAGGGACCCAGATTCAATTCCAGCCTGCCTGTTTAGAGTTTACAAGTTCTCCCTGTGTCTGCGTGGGTTTTCTCTGAATGCTCTGGGTTCCTCCCACAGTCCAAGGATGTGCAGCTTATATGAATTGGCCATGGTAATTGCAGGGTTACGGGAATAGGGTCAAAGCTGCATCTGGATAGGATCTTTTTTGTATGGTTCGTGTGACTTGATGGGCTGAATAGCTTCTTTCCACATAGGGATTCTATGATGATTCACTTGGCCATAACTATAAGTCCCAGTCCATGTTTATATACCTTTGAGTAAAACGTTCGTTAAATTAACAGATTAACCTAAGAGTCGTTCCTGAAAGGGCAAGTGGTCAAATTAATATTAATTATATAGCCGAGATAAACCAAGAATCAATAAACTAACTTGGAATAAATGAAATTGCTTGAAAAGAAATGAATATTTTATAAAAAGACATTGAAACTTATCCACTTATTAGACATGAAAAGGCACTCCTCTCCTATTTTGATTCACATGATAACTTTCACATATTGGAGATGACAATCATCACCTGCAATTATCAAGCTTGGAAACAATGAACTCAGAATCATAGTCATACAATATGGAAATAGACCCTTTGGTCCAACTCATTCAGGTTGACCAGACATCCTAATCTGACTTAGTCCCATTTAGAGTCATAGAGATGTACAGCATGGAAACAGACCCTTTGGTCCAACCTGTCCATGCCGACCAGATATCCCAACCCAATCTAGTCCCACCTGCTAGCACCCGGCCCATATCCCTCCAAATCCTTCCTATTCATATACCCATCCAAATGCCTTTTAAATGTCGTAATTGTACTAGACTCCACCACTTCCTCTGGCAGCTTGTTCCAGACACACACCACTATCTGTGTGAAAAAGTTGCTCCTCGGGTCCTTTTTAAATCTTTCCCCTCTCACCTTAAAGATAGGTCCTCTAGTTTTGGATACACAACCGTTGGAAAAAGATATTGAAATACACAAACTAGGTTCTCAGGGCTGCATTTGGCAGTGCAAGGCAGATAGATTTGTGACTGGAATCGGCTGGAAAAAATGCTCACCCATCCATGGTGGCTCATTGGTTAGCATTGTTGCCTCACAGCACAAGGGACCTTGGTTCAATTCCAGCCTCGGGTGACTGTGTGGAGTTTGTACATTCTTCCCGTCTCTGCATGGGTTTCCTCTGGGTGCTCCGGTTTCCTCCCACAGTCCGAAGATGTCGAAGTTAGATGAATTGGCCATGCTAAATTGCCCATAGTGTTCAGGGATGTGTAGGTTAGATGCATTAGTCAGGAGTCAATGTAGAGTAATAGCGTAGGGGAATGGGTTTGGGTGGGATATTCTTCGGAGGATCCATATGGACTTGTTGGGCTGAAGGGCCTGTTGCCACACGGTATGGATTCTAAGAAAAAAAGGAAGAGTGCCTGGTGATGGAGCTGATTTAAAAAAAAATTAGAGTACTGAGAAATTAAGGTTTAAATAAAATATTTGCTCCTACTGAGGATACAAGATTCAATTAAACAGTGGCCTCAGGTTAAAATCTTATTCCTAAAGAACATCGGTAAGGATTTTAAACTGTATATTCTTTTCATCTTTCTTTTGTACTGACACTAATGCGTTATAATTTTATGTCTTTATGTATATATGTTTGATGTCATGTCTTTATCATTTTTCTCAGGATTAATAGATAAAACAATCACTTTCTTTCACTTAAGAAACCCTTACAATTAGTTCTTTTTTGAAACACTAGACATTGGGTAACTGCATTTCTAATAAAACAATTTACATACCATTCGCATGAGACGGTGTTCAGAGTGTGAAGACTCGGCTTTGCTTCAACATGAGTTGTTCAGAGGTCACTGCTACAAATACTGTTATGGATCTCTTACTATATGTTGAAGGCCCTGACCATTTGTTGTTCGTGATTTGATCATCTCTATTGGTAGTCATACTTCTCTATCACTCATAGTGTCATAGAGTCATACAGCACAAATGCAGACCCTTTGTTCCCCACTTTTGCCTTTGGTCCAACCAGTCCATGCCGAACATAATCCCAAACTAGTCCCACCTGCCTGCTCCTTGTCCATATCCCTCCAAACCTTTCCTGTTCGTGTACTTAGCCAAATGTCTTTTAAATATAATTGTACTCGATTCCACCACTTCCTCCGGAAGTTCATTCCACACATGAACCACCTTCTGTAAAAAAAAAAAAATTGCCCCTCATGTCTTTTTTAAAACCTCTCTCCTCTCACGTTAAAAATGTGCCTCTTAGTCTTGAAGTTCCCCCATCCAGGGAAAGGATAACGACTATTTACTCTCTCTCTTTCTCTCATTGTTTGCTTCTGTAATGTCCCCTCTCAAACTACGCTGCAGTGAAAAAAGTCCTGGCCTATCTCGTCTTTCTTCGTAACTCAAACCTTCCATTCCCAGCAACATCTTGATATATCTCTTCTGAACCCTCTCCAACTTACCATGACCATTGGAATCTCTGCTCTGTACATTTTGTTCTCTTGCTTCTTCCAAGTGATGTTCAACATGATTCATCAGGTGAATGTGCAGGGGAAGGAACAGGTAGATTATAATCAGCAGGCCAGCCAGCAATGCCCATATCCCACAGTGAATAAAAAATAATTCCTTTGCCCAAATTTGACCTAATGCCAAGAGACTTCATAACGTGCAGAGTCAATTTTGAGAACACTCAGGAACACTCCCTCCTAACTGTTTATGACAATGCCACCATCTTTGGTGGGTCTGACTTGGCATGCCAGTGATGATGGAAGATTCTGGGACATTTCACATGAGGATTCTGACAGTGTGACTGCCGTACTGTTGCAAGTGGGATAGTTCTTTCAACTTTGACACAGATTTCCAGATACTGGTGAAGAGGACTTTGCAAGGTTAACAAAGGAGTGTGCCTTTGATTTAACTTGTGCCTAGGTTGCTAGGTATTTTCTGAGGGCAGTTGAGTGAGACAATTTGTTGTGGATTTGAAGTCACATGATTGCTGAGATAGCCGATTTTCATCCCGACAGGACATTAATGAGCCAGATAAATGTTTAGAACAATCTGATGGTTTCATTATCATTATTGCTGAGACTAGCTTTATTTTGTTCCAGATTTGTTTAAATAAATTCAAATTCCTCATGCTGTTTCAGAAAGATTTGAACTCAAGTCTGGGAACATTAGTCCAAGCCTCTTGATCATTGGTGCAGTAACATTGCACTAGGCTACCATGCATTGTGGTACCAAATTACAATGAAATCCAACGTGAATTTTAACTAAATCTGCAGAAGTATCTTCTATATGAACTTATCATAACCACATTTTAATTTTGCTGTTCTCCTTCAGATTCAGTTTTTAAGAGTGGACAAGTTATGGACTATTTATTTCTCGGAAATATTGTTTATACAGTAAGTAATACAATCTCTGCATCAGTGTAGAAAACAAGTCTGGGGGCAGCAATAGTATTGGTTGTCTTTGATAATATATTTATTTTGTATCTGTTTGCTTAAGTATTTATTTATTCATGCTCAACTACAAAATTGGAAAATTGGCTTTTGTATTATGAATCCCTTAAGTATAACATAAACCAGTACCGTAAACATTGTCAATCCCACAGTGTGCCATTAACATTCACCTAGCTCAGAAATCGTCTTTTTTTGTTTGGGTTTGACTTGGTTTTCAACTTAACTGCCACCATCTATGCTTTTCTGATATTCCTTAAATATCCTGCCACTATGTAATTTCTGGAACAAATATTGTTTGATTTGTGCAACAGACTGAGTAAACTCCAGGCACCTATTTGGTCTTTTATGGACCAGCTCCTCTTTAGAAACAAAAACAAAACTATTTCAGTGTCGAACTCATGTTTCCAAATCTGGAAGTGAAAAAAGACGTGTTGACCTTTTGGGTGGGGATCTTTGTGAACACCAACTAGTCCATGTGAACCATTGTTTTGAGAGCTGAAGAACCTGAAGACGCTTACTGAGAGATACAACCGGCCTATTAGCCATGCATGACTGGTTCTACTTCAAAATAAAGTAATTGATGGACTTATATAAGATTGTTGATAAAAATTGGTAAAACCATTCTTGACTAAAAAAGATTTCAAGTTGCTTGATTTAATTTCAGAATGAAGTAAATCTTTATACTCTTATTACATTACAAAAAAATTGTATTAAAAAATCACTTTTTATCATAATACTTGTCCATTTTTTTCTACAGTATGTCGTTGTAACTGTGTGTTTGAAAGCTGGCTTTGAGACAACAGCATGGACGAAGGTACAAACTTTATTTAATATTGCACATTTAAAAGCTATGTGCAATGAGTGGCGTTTTTGATAAGGGATAGCATTACAGCTGTACTTAGGGAGGATATTCCCGAAAGTACATCCAGGGAAGTTATTTGGATGGAACTCAGAAATACGAATGGGATGATCACCTTATTGGGATTGTATTATAGACCTCCTAATCGTCAGAGGGAAATTGAGAAACAAATTTGTAAGGAGATCTCAGTTTTCTGAAAGGATAATAGGGTAGTTATGGTAGGGGATTTTAACTTTCCAAACATACACTGGGACTGCCATAGTGTTAAGGGTTTAGATGGAGAGGAATTTCTTAAGTGTGTACAAGAAAATTTTCTGATTCTGTGGATGTACCTACTAGAGAATGTGCAAAACTTGACCTACTCTTGGGAAATAAGGCAGGGCAGATGACTGAGGTGTCAGTTGGGGAGCACTTTTGGGCCAGCGACCATAATTCTATTAGTTTTAAAATAGTGATGGAAAAGATAGACCGGATCTAAAAGTTGAAGTTCTAAATTGGAGGAAGGCCAATTTTGACAGTATTAGACAAGAACTTTCAAAAGCTGATTGGGCGCAGATGTTCACAGGTAAAGAAATGAGATAACGAGAATCCTGAGAAAGTGTATTCCTGTTAGGATGAAAGGAAAGGCTGGTAGGTGTAGGGAATGCTGGATGACCAAAGAAATTGAGGGTTTGGTTTAAACAAAAGAAGGAAGCATATGTAAGGTACAGACAGGATAGATTGAGTGAATCCTTAGAGTATAAAGGAAGTAGGAGTATACCTAAGAGGGAAATCAGGAGGGCAAAAAGGGGATGTGATATATGTTTGGCAAATAGAATTAAGGAGAATCCAAAGGGTTTTTACAAATACATTAAGGACAAAAAGGTAACCTGAGAGAGAATAGGGCCCTTCAAAGGTCGACGGTGCCCTCCACCGCATCTCCTCCACTTCCCGCTCCTCCGCCCTTGAGCCCCGCCCCTCCAAACCCCACCAGGACAGAACCCCACTGGCCCTCACCTACCACCCCACCAACCTCCATGTACAACGT
>NC_057715.1:81247054-81267727 GCF_004010195.1 Chiloscyllium plagiosum | reverse complement strand
TGCTGGAAAAGCGCAGCAGGTCAGGCAGCATCCAAGGAACAGGAGAATCGACATTTCGGGCATAAGCCCTTCTTCAGGCATAAGCCCTTCTCCTGTTCCTTGGATGCTGCCTGACCTGCTGCGCTTTTCCAGCAACACATTTTCAGCTCTGATTAGGGATAGTCAACATGTCTCACAAACTTGAATGAGTTTTTTGTAGAAGTAACAAAGAAGATTGATGAGGGCAGAGCGGTAGATGTGATCTGTGTGGACTTCAGTAAGGCTTTCAACAAGGTTCCCCATGGGAGACTGGTGAGCTAGGTTAGATCTCATGGAATACAGGAAGAAGTCGCCTTTGGATACAGAACTGGCTCAAAGGTAGAAGACAGGGTGGTGGTGGTGGAGAGTTGTTTTTCAGACTGGAGACCTGTGACCAGTGGAGTGCCACAAGGATTGGTGCTGGGTCCACTACTTTTCATCATTTATATAAATGATTTGGATGTGAGCTTAAGAGGAAGAGTTAGTAAGTTTGCTGATGACAAAATTCGAGATGTATTGGACAGCGAAGAAAGTTACCTCAGATTACACCGGAATCTTGATCACATGGGCCAATGGGTTGAGAAGTGGCAGATGAAGTTTAATTTAGATAAATGCATTTTGCAAAAGCAAATCTTAGCAGGACTTATATACTTAATGGTAAGGTCCTAGGGAGTGTTGCTGAACAAAGAGACCTTGGAGTGCAAGTTCATAGCTCCTTGAAAGTGGAGCCGCAGATAGTTAGGATTGTGAAAGACGGTGTTTGGTATGCTTTCCTTTATTAGTCAGAGTATTGAGTACAGGAGTTGGGAGGTCATGTTGCGGCTGTACAGGACATTCGTTAGGCCACTTTTGGAATATTGCGAGCAATTCTGGTCTCCTTCCTATCAGAAAGATATTGTGTAACATGAAAGGGTTCAGAAAAGATTTACAAGGATGTTGCCAGGTTTGGAGGATTTGAGCTACAGGGAGAGGCTGAACAGGCTGGGGCTGTTTTCCCTGGAGCGTCAGAGGCTGAGGGATGACCTTTTTGAGGTTTATAAAATCATGAGGGGCATGGATAGGATAAATAGACAAAGTCTTTTCTCTGGGATCGGGGAGTCTAGAACTAGAGGGCATAGGTTTAGGGTGAGAGGGGAAAGATATAAATGAGATCTAAGGGGCATCGTTTTCACTCAGAGGGTGGTATGTGTATGGAATGAGATGCCAGAGAAAGTGGTGGAGGCTGGTATGATTGCAACATTTAAAAGGCACCTGAATGGGTATACGAATAGGAAGGGTTTGGAGGGATATGGGCCGGGTGCTGGCAGGTAGACTGGGTTGGGATATCTGGTCAGCATGGATGAGTTGGACCGAAGGGTCTGTTTCCATGCTGTACATCTCTATGACTCTATATACCTTTCGAAAACATTGCTTAATTGCTACTAATTTGGGATACTGGGAACTTAAGGAAATTTCCTGCCTTTTCTAGGTGTCATTTCTAAAGGTTTTCTTTTTCTTTTTCAGTTTTTGTGGTTATACATTGTCTGAAATGTTTGCTGTTGAAACATTAACTATAAAGAAATAACTTTAAAACGTCTTACTTTTCCCACTTCTCATTATATTTTAGAAGTTTTACTTTTGCTTCATTTTCAACAAATATACAGTATTCTAGATAATTCATACCAAAGTCTGTAAACATTTTTTAATTGCTTTGGGTGGAGGACCATGGGAAAAAAAAGACTCTACAAACATTAAAAGGGTCAGTTTGATCAGTTAGCAAATATGTTAAAGAATTTTGCCAATAGCATTTGCTGATTGTGCTCTTTGACCTGTCCATGTTTAGTAGGAAATGTTGTCCCTCAAGCACTGCAATCAATTGTCTCTCTCAATGAAAAAAGATGCCTGAGATCTTGTATGGGCAACAGGCAATTGCTTTACCTATTTACCTGACAACCCAAATGTTTATTGATTATGTAACAGCAGCACATCATAAGAGATCTCAAGTACTGTATTGTTGTTAGTCTGTTGATTTATTGAAGAAATTATTTCTTTTTCTTCAGTTCAGTCACTTGGCTGTTTGGGGTAGTATATTGATGTGGTTGGCGTTTTTAGGAGTCTACTCAGCCATCTGGCCCACCATCCCGATTGCACCAGATATGCTTGGACAGGTAAGCAATAATGCTGCTTCTATGTAAAATTATATCGAATAAAAATGATAATGATACTAAACATTGGCACAATTATTTAAGATTTTGCGGTCTGGGCTGCATATATTCAAAATGCTGGTTAGCCCTACGTCTGTCGTCGGGAAAATGCTTAAATCTATAATTAAGGAAATTATAGCAGGGCTCTTGGAACATTTTAATGCAACTCGGCAATGTTAAAATTGTTCTGGGAAAAGGAAACACTTAAGAAGCTTGACACCGTCTGGGGAAAAAGCACTCACTTGACTGGCACCATATCCACAAATATTCACACCCTCCACCATTATGCTCAGTATAGCAGCAGTGTGTGCCATCTACTAGATGCACTGCAGAAATTCACAAAGTATCCTTTGACAGCATCTTCCAACCCATGGTCATTACTTCTGGAAAGAAAAGGGCAGCAGATATGTGGAATACCACCACTTGCACATTCACCTCTTTTCTGTACTGAACACTTAGTTGGCTTCAATCAGTATTAAGGAATACACAAATTTGTTATTTCCTGCAATCCTACAGGGAGGTTTTATTCTGAGGCAATTATCTCTGAAAGAACCCAAAACAAGTGTGAACAATCCCACACACCTGACTGATGAGTCACCAGGATTTAAGTGATTCACCTCTTAAAGGGACATTGTCCCAACATGATCTATCCCTAATGTAATACATAATTGCCTTCAAGCCACTCAGCATCCAGATTTGGAAATGCATCACCATACCTTCAGTGTCTCTGGGTCAAACCCTGGAACTGCTTTCCTGATAGCATCGTAGGTCCACTTACACAAAACAGACTGTGGTGGTTCAAGAAGGCTCAGCAACAAACACAGCTCCAGCTGGCAACACACACATCCTGTGAATGAATTTTGAAAAATCATGCTTGTTTAATTTATCGAATAGAATAGAATTGAATACTGTCACATACTCAAATGAATACAGTGAAAAGTATACAAGTCATCTTAGCGCCATCTTAGTACAAAGGTCCCTAAGTACAGCTTGTGGAAAAATGGAAAAGTCAAAAAAGTGTAGCATTGCAGATTTAGAAATAAATTATAAAATGGGGAAAAAGTTTCAGAACAATGGTCGCTGACCCAATCCATGTTGGCACCAAGCCTCCTGTCCACAACAGGCTTGACTCCAGACCATGCCTGGCTTCACCTCAAGGTTCACAAGGCTGGGAGATCATTCTGGAATCACCTCAAGACCAGGAGGCCATGCCAGGCCCAGAGACTGCCACATGATGTCTAAAGACAACCATGCTGGGCCCCTGGGTTATTGCCGTGCTAGTCCAAGAGGACTCATGCTTGGCTTGCAGACTGGCATGCTGGGCCAAGAGACCACCATGCTGGGATGGGAGGCCACCACGCCAGGCCAACAGGAGGCAGCCCGCTTCTGTGGTGAAGCCAGGAGTTCTGAGGATGGAAAGACAGAGGCTCGGAGTTCCAAGGCCTTATTAAATGTCTTTGAGAAGATTTGAAAGAATATAGATAAAGGGGAACCAGTGGATGTATTGTGCTTAAGGCATTTGACAAGGCGGCACCCACTATAAGTTACTACTCAACGTAAGAGGTTATGAAGCAAGGGCTATTTACAAGCATAGAGGATCGATAGATATAAATAATTGGTTTTAAGTGATGTAGTGACCGATAAGATCATTGTGTTTGGGCTTACAATCCATAACAGTGGCTTGGGTGCAGAGACTGAAAGTAAGTTTGTTGACTTCAATGATATAAAGTAGATAGGAAAGTAAATTGTGGAGAGGGCATAAAGAGTCTGCAAAGGGATATAGGTGAGATGAGAGTAGCTGTGTTTGACATCAAGACTGCACTTTATCAAGTATGACATCGAGGAATCCTTATAAAAGTGCAGTCAATGGGAATCAAAGGAAATACTCTCTGCTGGTTGGAGTCATACCTGACACAAAGGAAGATGACTGTGCTTTTTGGAGGACTGTTTTCTCAGCCCCAGGACATATTTGCAGGAGTTCTTCAGGATAGTATCCTAGGCCCAACAATCTTCAGCTGCTTCATCAATGACCTTTTTTCCATCATAAAGTCAGAAGTGGGGAGATTCACCTATGATTGCTCAATGTTAAAGCACCATTCATGGCTCCTCAGGTCCCGAAGCAGTCTATAACCAAATACAATAATACCTGAACAATTTCTAGGTTTGGGATGACAATTGGCAACTAACATTTGCATCACATAATTGCCAGGAAATGACCATCTCCAATATGAGAGGATTTAATCATCGCTTTGGCCAATTTAAACAATCTAACCTTGACATTCATTGGCATTACCATTGCTGCATCCTGCATTCATCATTGACTGGAAACTGAATTGATCTAGCCACATAAATACATGGTATAAAAGAGGAAGGTGATGGCCTTGCTAATAATCCAGAGATCCAGGTAATGTTCTGGGGAAAACCAAATAACTGCAGATGCTGGAAACCAAACAAAAATAGAAATTGCTGGAAAAACTCAGCAGGTCTGGCAGCATCAGTGAAGAGAAAACAGTTTAATGTTTTGGGTCCAGTGACCATCTTCAGAACTGGTTTCTGTCCACAGGTGCAGCAGCTGTGGAGAGGAAACTCTGTTTTCTCTCCACAGATGCTGCCAGACCTGCTGAATCTTTCCAGCAATATCTATTTTCGTTTCAAATGTTCTGGGGATCTAGGTTTGAAATCCATGGCATTTGAATTCAACAAATAAATTGGAGTTATGGGTCTAGTTGTTTGGAACACCCACCTGGTTCATCCTTACCTGGTCTGGTCGCACCTAGAGTATAGTTGACATTGACCTGCTGTCTGGGCAATTGGGGATGGACAATAAATGCTGGCCCAGCTTAAAAAGCAAGAACAGGTCAGAATCTTGGAATCCTGCAGTGAGCAACTCACCACCTGAGTTGAAAAGCCTCTTCGCCCAAGTCAGGACTGTATGAGTACAGCTCCAACAACACTCTGGAAGCTTGAACCATCAGGACAAAACAGCCCAAACTCTCAGACATCATTCTCCACACTACTGATGTTCAGTAGTAGCAGTATGTACAACTAATCAATGCACTGCAGAAGTTCATCAAGGCTATTTAGACAGCACCTTCCAAACCCATGACCACTTCCATCTAAAAGGATAAAAGCAAACTACTGCAGATGCTGAAAATCTGAAACAAGCACAGAAAATGCTAGTGAAACTCCCCTGTGGAGAGAGAAACAGAGTTAGCAGATTTCTGGTCTGGTATGACTTCAGAACAGTAATGAAAGCAAGCCAGCAAAGTTGAAGCAGGAGCACAATGTGGAATATGGTAGAAGTAAAGTGGAAGTCTCACGAGGAGTGCTAGCCATCCACCCAACGTCGTATGTTCCTATTCAATAACCTCTGGATCAAGAAAAGTGGTAAAATCATCTTACTCTACTGTCAAGGAAAATAAAATAGTCATGGATATTTAGAAAATTTGGAGATTGCTTTCCTGAAAATCTCTGAACATGGACTTTCAAAGTATAGTATTCTTGTTCATTTTAAACATTTTTACATTTAACAGTTAACAGATGTTTAATCTTAAAAACTAGCATTTGGATTTTCAACAAATCAACATACTTATTCAAGTGTTAACTTCTTGATTTCAGTTCACAAACCGCTGACCGTTACTGTGTATTAAGATATTCAAGGAAACAATCCAAGCATTTATTACTAAAATTTGTGCAGAAATTTCTGTCACGAAGCATAAATGCAATTCCCTCAGTAATCTCTCACCACCATACAGTAAAAACAGTTAGTAAGTGAACGGAATAGTGATTTTATTATTTATGGCATCGCTAGCCTAGTACACGCCTCTCACACAGAAATGCTGATTAAGGATGCAATATTATTTTACTGAATTATTTCTTTAGACCTATTTCTTTTTCTCCCTAAATAAAACAGGCAATAAAACAGTAGACCTTCGTTCTTGTCATCAGCCTTATGTTCACAATGGGAAGTTGTTTTGGGATTTTTTTTCATTTCAGGACCAATATTATACAATCCATAATGAAAGGAAATTCCATCGTTCAGATTTAACATTACAAATTAGATTAATAAGATTAGCAGTGAGGTTATGAAAACTCACCAATATTCAAGGTTAATTGGGAAGTAATTTCCAGTATATGCAATAGTGCTGTTAAACAACAAGATTAGGAAAAAAAACAAAGCAACTGCAGTTGCTGTAAATCAGAAAGAAAAACAGAAATTGCTGCAAGAGGTCAGCAGTCTGGCAGCACATGTGCAGAGAATTCAGTTAATGTTTCTGGTGAAGTGACCCTTCCTCAGAACATTAGACATTCCTCAGAAGATTAGAAAGTTGTCACAGTTGCCCTAATTCTCCAAAAGCCTTGCCATACTAAAAGGCATCAGGTAGGAGGCTGGAAGAACACAGCAAGCCAGGCAGCATCAGGAGGTGGAGAAGTTGACATTTCAGAACTAAGGGTGGATGTAGGGGAGGCTGCAGATAAAGGGGGTTGTGGGGGTGGGGGTGGGGGGGGTGAAGTGGGGATAGGTGAAAACAGATAGAGGGTACAACCTGGTTGGTCACTGGGAGAAATGAATCCGGTTGGTGGCAGAGAGAAGTGGAAGGGAGGGGGATGGGCTGAGAAAGGAGTCAGGGGATGGAAAAGGAGGTTATTTGAAATTAGAGAACTCAATGTTGAGTCCTCTGGGCTGTAGGCCACCCCAGGCACAAGATGAGGTGTTGTTCCTCCAATTTGCGGTTTGGTTCGTTGTGACAATGGAGGAGGCCAAGGATGGTCATGTCGGAAAGGGAGTGGGAAGGGGAATTAAAATGGGCAGTGACTGGGAGGTCCGGTCGGCTCCAGTGGACCAGACTGAAGTGCTCAGCGAACCGTTCCCTAAGTTCACTTTTGGTCTCCCCGATGTAGAGAAGACCACATTGAGAGCACCTGATGCAGTAAATAGGTTGGAAGAGAGGCAGGTGAACCTCTGTCTCACCTGGAAGGACTGTTTGGGGCCCTGGATGGTGGTGAGGGGGGTGGTGTACCAACTGGTTTTGCATCTTTTCTGGTTACAGGGGAAGGTACCTAGGATTCTATGGAGATGGTGGGGTGAGTGATGCAAACTCAGGACTGTCGAAGGGAACGGTCCTTGTGGACAGCAGAGAGGAATGGGAAAGGAAGATATTCTTGGTGGTGGAGTCTAGTTGGAGTTGGCAGAAGTATTTACAAATGATGCGTTCAATGCGGAGACTGGTGTGGCTATAGGTGAGGACCCGGGGTCTCTGTCTTTATTGCGTTGTGGGGTGGATTAAAGCAGTGGAACAGGGAATGGAGGTTGTGCAGTGGAGGGCTGTCCAAATGACAGAGGGAGGAAAAGCCCATTGTTTGAAATAGGTAGACATCTGGGATGCTTGGAAGTGGAATGTCTCCTCGTCCAATGCGGTGGAGGGAGAATGGGATGGAGTTCTTGCAGGATACTACGTGGAAGGAGGTGTAGTCCAGGTAGTTATGGGAGTCTGTGGGTTTGTAGTAAATATCTGTCTGGAGACTGTCACCAGAGATGGATGGGTGCAGGATACTGCACCGACGCAGTCATCGATATAACGATAGAACAGTTGGGGCACAGTGCCTGTGTAGGTACTGAAGAGGGACTGTTTGACGTAGCTGACAAATGGGCAGGTCTAACAGGGGCCCATCCAGGTACTCATGGCCACCCCCTGGATTTGGAGGAAATGGGAGGGGTTAAAAGTTGTTGAGAGTGAGGACCAGTTCGGTGAGGCGGAGGAGAGTATTGGTAGTGGAAGACTACCTTCTGCAAGGACCATTCCCTTCCCAGCCCCTCCCCCTCCCATTCCTGTTACCAGTTGGACTCATTCCTCCCATTGACCAACCACGTCATACCCTCTACCTTTCTTTACCTATCCACATTTCACCACCCTGCACCTGCTGCCCCCTTTATCTGCAGCTCTCCTCTCACCTTCCCCCAGTCCTGAAGAAGGGTTACACCTGAAACGTCGACTTCTCCACCTCCTGATCTGCCTGGCTTGCTATGTTATTCCAGCCTCCTGCCTGTCTACTTTAGATTCCAGCATCTGTAGTTTCTTTTTGTCTCATACCAAAAGACGTGTCATTCAGACGCCTGAAATACATGAAGTTGCTGTATTTGTGCACCATAAATCCACCAAACGCACAAAATAATCCATTCTAAGTTTAAATGAATTACATAATAGATCTTAATTACTGCCAAACCGCCTCTCTGAAAAATTATTTTGACAAGCCTAGAACCGAATTCCTTCAAATGATGTATGTTGTTGGAGATTTTTTAATCGAGATAAAATTTAAAGGAACTTTTTTAACTTTTCTTTCCGTGTCTTATCCATCTCTCTTAATCCCATGTGTCTTTCATTCTCCACTTTGCTTGCCATAAATGATTTCATTATTACATATTCTGACTTAGACATCCTGAAGTAAATTCTGTATGAAAGGCCATGCAGTTGCCTTCCCTGCTCTCTCAGCTACCAGATACCCTGTAGAGGGTGCTAGGCTGTGTTGGATTCTTAATGACTATAATTTGCCATGGAAAAGCATGTATAATATTTTTGGACAGCTGTAAACATGGAGAATAGTCAGTGCCATTTGTTTCTGATTGCAAAACCTTGGATTAGTTACTAAAATCTCCTTTTCATTCTAATTGGCGGAGGTTATGTAGTTAGAAGTGACGGAGCCAGAAAGTGAGTGAGAATACAAAGTAAGATATCATTTTTAAAATTTTATGTATGTTTTTTGAAAATTTTATATCATTTTATTTGTGTTTGCGGATTGTTCAAGTGCCACTGTAGACCCTGTAGCAAACACTTTGGTACTATCAATATCCTCAGGCTGTTTGTATTGTTAAGTATTATTTTTAGTAATTGCTGGAAATGGTGGTAGCAAATTTGTTGTACTTATGACTACAGGTGATTTCTGCTGTCTTGGAATATATGCCATTGTTCATTTGTGGGAGGAAAAATTTGATTATTACAGTTAAAATTCATGCCCAGCACAGTGGCTCAATGGTTAGCACTGCTACCTCACAGCACCAAGGACTCAGGTTCGATTCCAACCTCAGGTGACTGTCTGTGTGGAATTTACATATTCTCCGTGTCTGCATGGGTTTCATCCCACATTGCAAAGAGATGCAGGTTAGATGAATTAGTTTTGCTAAATTGTCCAGGAATGTGCAAGCTCGATGGATTACCATGGGAATGGCAGGATTACAGGTAAGGGGCTTGGTCTGGATGGGATGCTCTTTGGAGAGTGGTGTGGACTTGTTGGGCCGAATGGCCTGTTTCCACACACTAGGAATTCTATGATTATTGTTATTTTCAATCCGCAGTACACTTGGTAGTCCCTGGATAGAACTATACAACGTCTAGTCTTTTAAATGCATATTTTGGTGGTGATTTTCTTTTTCATAAAGGATTATGGAATTGAATGAAGCACAGATCCAAGTATTCTTTTCATTCAGGACAGTAAAGTTCCTACTTGGAGAAGAATCCCCTTCTAAACAGATCCACCATATAAGTATATAATTTGCAGCAAATATAAATAGCAATGGACGCTGATTATATGATCTTCTTTCCACCAACAACTCATAGTAATGAACTGAGGTTTGACAAATTCTATATGGCAGTCAGCAACCATAGTACCGGATCTACAATATACAAAGGAATGTTTAGCATGTTTCATCGTTGAAATAATATGATTTTTCCTTATATACTTAAAGAATTCAAGTCCTTGGCAAGCAGAGATCACTTTTTACTGCTGTTGTGAAATCAACAAATTGCATTTACATAGTGCCCTTACTGTGAAACATCCCAAGGCACTTCACAAGGCATTATATAGCAAGTTTTGATGGTTATGACAAATTTGATTGCAATGCACAGGAAACGAATGCAGTCGCATAAGATCTTTCACAGATATTGAGAAAGCCACAGCAGTAGAAGTGTAAGTCGTACTTACAACTTTCTTTGGCAGCTTTCTATCCTGTTCACAGCCTGGAATCAGTTTCAGCATACTTACCTCAGAGTCCAGAGGTCATAGATTCAAGTCCCATACCAGAGATCTGATAATTTAGACTGACCATAGAATCTCTACAATGCAGAAAGAGGTCATTCGAAGATCAGTCATCCCTGTTTGAAAGTGTGGATGTTCAACAAGATTAAGATTGGGCTAACCCTTCTATGATTGAATAACCTACCCCCACTCTCAATCTGCATTTATTAGTGAAGAATATGCACCTTAACATGGTTCTGTTGGGTGACCCTGGACCAATACCACACACAAGTCACTATTTTCAGCAAAGAAGAAGAAAGTTAGCAAAAAAAATGTTTCTGCTCAGCATTCATGATGTTTGCAACATCCATGAAATAGCAAAACTAAAGCTCTCTGATTAAATATGCTCTAATGCAGTGCTATATTCAGTGCCTAAATGGAGCTGGTCCCAAACATTGGTTTATAGTTTGTGCTGTCTTTCTTACAGAGGAAATAACATCATTTCAGCTGTTGTTCCTATTCAGTCAAATGGCCTTACAGTGAGTGGCTGTAGCATGCATTACAGGTTATATATCAGCAATGCTTCTTGAAAAGTAAGCCAATGTACAGCTACAGTAGCTCTACACCAATGAGTACTTTGGCCTAAGTCATTCAGTGCCTTATTTTTTAAAATACTAATTCAAACATATTATAAGCAACATGTCAGTATGGCTTTTAATTTTTGAAAAAAACATAACCTATCTGTATTTGAATTAAAACATTCATAAAGAACGTGCAAGTTAAATTTCACCAAGTCTTTGCTGATCTATTACCATAAATATCATGCAAGACAACAGAATAACCCACATTATGAACAGAAATTAGAAACTCCAAGTCTGAAGGTAGCCAGAATATGGAACAAACCTGATGTAAGCCCAGTAGAAGTTAAACCCACATGTGACAGATTGGATTTCTTTATGGGTAGGAGTAGAGAAAAAAGCATAGGCCATCCAGTTTATAGAGTTAGTTCTGTTACTCTAGATTATAACTGATCATCTCCTCAATGTCATTTTCCCACATTCTTTCCATAATCTTTCCATTCTTTCTTTGGGGCAGCACGATGGCACAGCGGTATGCACTGCTGGCTCACATCCCTAGGGACCCAGGTTTAATGTGTAGAGTTTGCACATTCTCCCCGTGTCTGCTTGGGTTTCCTCCGGGTGCTCTGGTTTCCTCCCACAATCAAAAGATGTGCAGGTTAGGTAAATTGGCCGTGCTAAATTGCCCATAGTGATCAGGGATGTATACGTTAGGTTGAAACTTTATTGCTGGAACAGCACAGCAGGTCAGGCAGCATCCAGGGAACAGGAGATTCGACGTTTCGGGCACAGGCCCTACGTTAGGTGCCTGAGTCAGGGGAAAAGGTAGGGGAATGGGTCTGGGTGGGATACTCTTCGGAGGGTCGGTGCGGACTTGTTGAGCCAAAGGGCCTGTTTCCACACAGTAGGTATTCTATTATTCTAATAACCATTCAACCCATTATTCTCTGGAAACCTATCGATTTTTGTCTTGAATCTCCTCAGTGATTGAACTTTCACCCTCTAGGGTAGAGAATTTCAAAGATTAATGTCCCGTTAAGTGAAGAAATTTCTCCCCATCTCACTCTTAAATGGCCTAGCCCCTATTCTGAGATTGTATTCTCTGATTTTAGAGTCATCAATCAGGGAGAACTCCCTATTTGAATCCACCCTCTCATGCCCTCTAAGAATTTAAAAAATTTCAATGAAATCACATCTTATTCTTTGAGACTTGAAAGAATGCACGCTCAATTTTATCAGTTTCTCCTCATAAAATAATCTCAGAGATTAATCTACATAATAAAACAAAGAAGTGCGGATGCTGGAGATGTGAAACAAAAACAGAAATTGCTGGAGAAAATCTGCAGGTCTGGCAGCAACTGTGCAGAGAAAGCAGAGTTGACATTTCAAGAATAGTGACTCTTGATGAAACTCTGCTTTCTCTCTACAGATGCTGCCAGATCTGCAGATTTTCTCTAGCAATTTCTGTTTTTGTATTAATCTGGTCAACTTTTGTTCCACTGTCTCTATGCCAAGCATATTCTTCCTTAGATAATGAATCCAAAACTGTTCAGGATACTTTAGGTGAAGTCTCTATACAACTGCAGCTAAACATCTTCTATTCTGTATTCCAGTCCCTTGTGATATAGGCCAACCCATCATTTGCCTACTGCACCAACAGGATAGCTTTTAGTGACTCATGGATCCTTTTGAACATCCTCACCCCAATCACTCACTATTTGAGAAATACTCTTTTTTTTCTCTCTCTCTACCAAAGTGAATAACTTCACACTCATTTGCATTACTTTTCATTGGCCATGATCTAGCCCATTCATTTATCCTTTCCAAGTCTTCTGGAAACCACTTTGAACCTCACTATAACTTGCATTTGGTGTCATCAGCAAATTTGGAAATATTACAATTGGTCCTGTATCCAAATAATTTACATAAACTATGAAGCTAGCAATGATCTTTGTGATAACCAACTGGTAATGGCCTGCTATCTTGAGAATAATTATTTATCTCTATGCGTTGCTTTCTGTCTATTAACCAATTCTCAATCCATTCTAGTATATTTCCCCCTAATTCCATGCACACTCGTTTCATTTCTTCACCTGAGATGTCGTCAAAAGCCTTTGAAAATCCAAAGACACTGCATCCACCGATGCTCCTCTGTCTGTACTAAAGTAACATCTTCAAATCCAATTTTGTCAAACGTGATCCCTTTTCATAAATCCATATTGACTCTGTCTAATTTTATCATACTTTCTAAATCTTCAGTTATCAAATCATTTATAATATGGTCACATAATTTTAACTATTACAAATTAATATGTTAAATTAAATTAATATGGAGTTCACCAATCTCCTTTTTTCCCCTTTTTTAAATAATGGGCTTACATTTGCTACTTTACAGTTATTAGGAATTTTTCCAGAATCTGTAGAATTTTGAAACATAATCACCAATGCATCCACTATCTCTACTACTATTTCTTTCATCTCTGATGAAGGCCATCTGGTCCAGGAGATTGATCAACTCTCAATCTAGCTAACTTTTCAAGTATTACTTCTTTATTAATAGTAATTTATTTTATCTCTTTACTAACACAAATTCCTTGGTTACCTAGAAATTATGGAGATTTTCTGTATCATTCTCTGTGAAGAAAGATGCAAAGTGACTGTTGAGTTTTTCTGCCATTTCCTTGTTTTCATCTCGAAGTTCTCCTATTCCCCACTTGTAATGGGCCTAAATTTATCCTTGCTCATTTTTTTTCTTTAACATATCAAATAGAAGCTTGCACAGGCTGGTTTTATCTTCCTCACTAACTTACATTCATATTCTCCTCCAATCAGTTTCTTGGCCCCCTCTTGTCATAAATTGCTCCAATCCTTAGGCTTGCCGTTATTCATGCATGTTCTTATAAGAGAACTTCAATCAAAACATCAAGATATAGAACTGAGTGGAGCTAAAAGCAAGAAGGAACAAACATTAGTGAGAGTTGATTGCAGAAATCTGAATACCAAGATATTTCACAAACATCATCATCTGATCCTTATACAGTCTCCTCACCAAAGCACACATAAAACTTAATTCAACTAAATAACACTATTGTTTCAAAATGTACTAACTTAAATTCTAAAAGTTACATTTCTGTTGTGCCTTTCCTATTTTCAGTACTACCAAAGCAGTTATGAAATATATATATATATATATATATATCATAATGTTGTAGCACAAGCAAAGTCACAAGAAGCAATGAGACAAATTACTAGATAATGATCTTGTTTGGGGAACACATTTGGCCAGTTTACCAGGAGAACTCTATTTCAGTTTGAGTAGAGTCATGGAATTTTTTATGACCAACCAGGAGGGCAGAAGGCTTTCAGTTCAAAATATTGTTAAAGACACAGCTCCTCAATATAACATCCCTTAGTATTACACTGAATCACCAATCTCTATTTCATGTTCAGATTTCTGGAATGGGATCTCAATCCATAACCTACAGACTCGGAGACAAAAGTATTAATACTGATCCTAGGCTGACATCTGGTCTAGAAATTATACGTCATGGTACCTATTGCCATATTCAATCCAATGCATTTCAGGGACCAACATCCTATACTTCAAAGATGCCATAAAGAAACCTTATACAGAGGAAAATCAATTCCAGGTATCTGAATTGGCCACCTAAATCAGATATTAACATCTCAGTGGCATTGCATTTTTTTCAGAATGCTTTAGAAAATTTTAGTTTCCCTGAGCTGGTGCCAAGTCTGGCTTTGCTTGCTTGAATGTAGTGTAGTATGTGCCTGGAATAAAACTAAAGTAGAAAAAATGTTTTAAATTTTGACATAGCATAAGAAAATTTGGGAATGTTCTTCCCAGTTCAACAGAACACTGGAGAGCCCATAACCAGCCACTCCAAGTGCGAAGCATGAGTAATTTTAAATAAATCCCCACTCTATTTTCAAAGAGTGTGTTCCAGAAATTCCTTTTTAAAACTAAAGAGAAAGGAAATTGTTTGGTCATAGAAAACTTTATTGGTGCTGAAAAAGGGCGCATTTTGTTGAAGTTTTTCAGCTTGCATTCATCAGGACATTTCGCAAAAATACAAATTCAGAGGAAAGACTGACATTTCTACTACATGAGGTGAGAGTACTGATTTGCCAATCTATCAGCACTATCCTCTCATGCAGTATAAATTTTAATTTTCCCCTTGAATTTCTTCTTTAAAATTCCTCGGGAGAACAAGAAAACGTTTCGACAGAATTTCCCTTTCAGTACTACTCAAAAGATTAAATTTACTCTGAAGCAAATGTTCATCTGAGTCAAATTTCTTCATTGTATCTGGCTGCTGTGGGATCTCTTGAAACAAACAATGGAGAGCTAACCAGCACACTCTTTGTCGTCTGTTGTGGCTGAAGCTTTTAACTGATCATTGAAACTTATAACAGACCTACCCCAGAACAGCTGTCCTGTTGGTTTTTGAAGAATCTGAGAGTTTGGAGTGGATCTTTGAATCATTAGCTAACCTATAAGACATGCAATCTGATCCTTCTGCTGCAGTTACATAAAGCTTCAAGAAGCTTCTACTACCATTCACTTCCCCAACCAATGTCAGCTTAACTTTTAACTGGCCTTAAGATAGCTGATTAGAGAACTGCCATGTGGAGAAAGGAAAGCAAAAGCCGTCATATGCAAAAAACATTTCCCGAGCCAAATTACTCTCATTAATTCAATTTGTGTCAGAAATCCATGTAAATAAATCCTGACAGCTGCAGCAGGTTTCATTTCAAAAGGGCTTTGACAGGAATGTGGGGACCAGCAAATCATAAAATCTGCCTGTGCAGAGTGAACCATTTGCTATGCAAGGAGGGAGGAAAAGATACTCACTGCAGTGGAACGTTGTTTTTTGATGACCTACCAAAGTGAGACTGGTACGTGCTTCAGGAATCTGTGTTAGCCCTTAGAAAAAAAGCTGATGTCTTATGTGGAGATGTGCTGAACAGCTGGTACATTTTAAGGCTTGTCCACACTTTGGAAATTCCAGCCATCCCATACCTAATGCAGTTGCTGAATATTGAGGTTTAGGATCTGCTGGCTCCAAGTCTCCTGAGAATTTTGCTTTGCATAGCTTATTGTTTCTAGACCTAATGGAGCAAATTTTCTTAAAACTTCCTTTCATCATTCTTAAGCTGTAAATTGACTCAAGTAATTTTCCAAAGCTGGTCAGTCAGAGAGGGGAATTTTAGAAGATTTTTAATGTTAACTTTGTAACTGTGAACACAATATCAATATACATTTGTTATATAAATTTGTGGCTTTCTTTTTAGTGATGTTGTCTGTCTTATTATCATGTGTTATTAATATGATCTAAATTACCTTAATCAGATTCCAGAGTTAGCTGGCAGGATGTTAGGTTCACTTTGTTTCACTTGTATTTGAGACCTGTGCTAAATTCTTGAGATTGTGCAGAAAAAGGCCACTAAACCTTTTGCAATTGCTTTGTGACGGTTTCTCACAGTTTTTCAAGTGATACAAATGGAAACACTTTGACTACCATATTCTGAAAACATCCCTGTTTATAATCACTGGATTTAAGAACATGATCAGGTTGTCAAACAAGGCTTGATAAAATTAGTGATCACCTTATACAAACACCCAAATTTTAAGTTAGTTTGTTATCAATGTAAAAAAATGTAATTTTGTTTAACTTTTTTATGTAATATGTGCACAATGATTCATGACTATTGATTCCACTGAACTGTTCCACTCAGAAAATGTGAAATCTTTGATAGTTTAATGTTTAAAAATGATAGTTGTGACAGGTAGCAAATAGGAACTGATTGTGGAAACATATGTTACATTTTGGAGTCAAAATGCTCCTAAATTACTGAAATTAATCTTTAACATGTAGATTTAATATGTAACAGTACTTAATCCCCAGAGTAGCATTGGAACCCATTTAACTTCAATCTGAACGTAGTTTCTGACTCTTAAGATAAAAATCAGTAACTTTACTATGGAGAAATTCATTGTATTGTGAGGGGTCTGAGCAATCTATATAAAAGGAGCAAGTGATGGTAGCATTTGCACCTTTTTTTAGTCCTGGTGAATCTATTTAGCTGCATTTGGTTGATGTAGTGCTCCTTGTACTGCCAAAGGGACCACTGCAAGAGGTTGGGGTAAAGGTCACCGTAAAAACATAATCCCAAATAAACTGAAGAAATGTAAGACTTTACAGAAAAAAATTACAAATGTATAATGCCATACGTTTTGGAGAAAAGGAATTTCATAATTTGTACTTCACTGCCAAATAACTATGCACCTCACAAACAAATGCTCTTTACTGGAGGTTACTATATTCTCTTGCGCAAGCCTGATGTTTCAGCCCAGTATTTCCAGGAATAGTGGAAAGAAAATGACAAGGCTGGACACCATTCAGTACTACTTTCTGGATTAGTGGTGCTGGAAAAGCACAGCAATTCAGGCAGCATCCGAGGACAGGCAAAATCCGAGGACAGGCAAAATCGACGTTTCGGGCAAAAGCCCTTCATCAGGAATAAAAAAACTCTTTTTACCATTCAGTACTACATCATTATATATACTTATAATCTTTTTCTTTCCCTTTCTGCCTAGTAACCAGCCTTAATGTAAACCAGTCAGGAAAGCTAGGGGTAGGAGGCCACAGCTGAAAACTTTGGAAAAAGCACCCAAAAAGGATGTGGTGATGGGGAGAAATGGTGGGATTGGCTTTGTGAAATGCTGATGCAGGGAAGTCAAACATCATGGAATGAAGAAAGAGATCAAGAGATCAGAGAAGGGAAAGTCAGTAACTGGGAGGGAGTCATTCTTTGGGGTGGGGGTGTGTGTTGTCTTTACAAGAGGTGGTCATCAAGAGAAAGAGGTCAGTCAATGCAGGAGGCAATTTGACAGTGGTGTGTATGTTTGTGGAGGGGTCTGGGGTTAAGGTGGTTTACATCTAGGGGTGAGTATGACATGGTGGGCACAGGGGTCCTGCAATCACAGTGGGGTGAGAAAAAGGCTGTAATGTCTCAGGGACAGCCAAAGGCTGCCTTGGTAGAGATGGAAAGAACACTGTTGCTCATCCTGTATTTCTCATCACAAGGGGCGGCACAGTGACTCATCCTGTATTTCTCATCACAAGGGGCGGCACAGTGACTCAGTGGTTAGCACTGCTGCCTCACAGTAACAGGGTCCCAGGTTCGATTTCAGCCTCGGTCGACTGTCTGTGTGGAGTTTGCACATACTCTCTGTGTCTGTGTGGATGCTCCGGTTTCCTCCCACAGTCCAAAGATGTGCAGGTCAGATGAATTGGCCGTGCTAAATTGCCCATAGTGTTAGGTGCAGTAGTAAGAGGGAAATGGGTCTAGGTGGGTTACTCCTCAGTGGGTCAGTGTGGACTGGTTGGGCCGAATGGCCTGTTTTCACACTGTAGGGAATCTAGTCTAATCTAATCTAATCTTGAGCAGTAATTAGATCTTCCAATCTGATAAAATAGTACCTTGTTTGTCCTTGGGAAATATCAAAGCATTTCACAGCCAATGGGATACTTTTGAAGCACAGTCCTTGTTGTTTTCAACCAAGATAGCTAATTTATACTGTGAAAAGCAATAGCTGCTATTCACCCCACATTTTGTGATATAGCAAATGAAGTATGTTTTGAAGTGTAGTCACTTGTACTAGTGAAATGTACATAGCAAAGTGCAATAAGCAGCAAATAATTAACTACAAGAAAGGTATTGTGGCTGGTGGAGATCTGAAATAAAAACCAAATGATACAAGTCCAGTGCTGCTCTTCATTAGAACTGCTGTAATGTCCATTAATAATTAATTAATCTGTTTTTGGTTTTTATTATTTGTGAGAAATATGTTGCCTTAGAATCTCAGAAATTCTAGCTCCTCTTGAAACAGTGGTTTGGGATGTTTATGATTATCTGAATGTTGGCACACAGCTTTAGTTTATTGTATTATTTTAAAGTTGGCATCTTGGCCAATGCAGCTCTTCCAACTGATAGTCTGGCTGTGTGTTCAATGATAGATTGAGGCATAAAACCACAAAGTGTCCTGAAAAGTGTACATATGAATTTTTTTTTCAAAATGCATGAAACAGTAGAGAAATGCAGATGAGAAGATGACCTGATTTTCTTGTTGTGAAATGTACGCATGCAGATTCAGTTGCACGTGATGGAACCTATTAGGATAAGAAGCCCCTGGTGAGAGTGCTTTTGAAGAAATTAAATAAGGTTGCTTCTGGCTAGATATAACAATGCAATGGGTTGGATCTGGTTTGTAGGCCTTGCATTGTGTACGAATGCTCCAGAAAAGTTTCTGTGGCCTCTCTTTGTTTCTGAGCAAGAAGATCTTTGTGTGTGTTTGCATTTGTTCAATACAGGACAAACCTAGAGGAAGGGATTGCCTTGACATTCAACTAATTAGCGTGGAAGCATACATCTGGCTTTCTAATTACTGCTCTCGGCTTGCCGAGACCCAAGCTGTTACCTTCATTAAATCATAGCGCAATCTTGTAAGGAATTTATACATGAATTCCCTGTAAGAATTGTATCTAAATTAGTATCTGGCTGGGCTCTTTTCATTCTTTATGGATACAAGCTGACAGAGATTGGCAAAACATGCTAATTGGTAAGGCCGAATCAAGAACAATAAGTCTGCCTAATATAACAAAAGGACAAATGTGTCATTCAACACCAAGCAGATTGTATAAGTAACTTGTGAATTACTATAATTATCATAGGCTGAAGGCAATAGCATAATTGATCCTGAACAGCAGGAGTGTATTGCTAAGTTCGTAAATACCCTAGGCCAATTAAAAGAGCAAGTAAAAGGTGATTTTTCATGAGCTTAAAGTTTTGTTTTAACCTTTTTGTTTTAACCAACATTGTAAAAGTCCTGAGGTTTTGTGCGTAAAGACAAATTTGTTCTTAACTGGGAAGAATTTTAGTGAATCTCTTGGGCCAAGTCATGGGATAGTAGCAAAGCAAAGAAAACAGTATCAGGTTTAGTAGTTTGGCAAAAGGAAGACAAAAAGTGCTTCTGTGTGAGGATTTTGTCTGAAGATCATTTCCTGATCCAAGGAAGTGAACAAAAACTAAATACAGCTCATGTCTTCTTGAAAACAGTCTCCAATTTTTCTGCACTGTTCTGAGATGTTAGGCTGTATTTAAAGTTACGCTTTCTTCCCTAAATAAATAGGAATTTAAAATTTTGTTATCAGGTTTTCTCCCCCTTTTTCTTTCAATAAGCCTCCAGATAGGTATCCTTTTTTGGAATTAAATTGAATTGAATTTGAATTAATTGTCCTGCATTAATGCTGCTTTGTGACTGTTGGAGGTTATGGCAGCTGCACAAGTTGCCTTGCAAATTTTCCCTTCCTCCAGGAAAGTGCCTTTACTACTTTTATGTATCTTACTAATAGGACACATTCCTCAATAACTCCATGTAATTTTGAAAAGTCTATGATTTAAAAACATGGGGCAGCATGGTGGCTCAGTAGTTAGCACTGCTGCCTCATAGTGCTGGGGACCCAGGTTCGATTCCCACTTTAGGCGACTGTGTGGAGTTTGCACATTCTTCCTGTGTCTGTCTGGGTTTTCTCCAGATACTTCAGTTTCCTCCCAAATTCAAAGATGTATAGGTCAGGTGAATTGGCTATGCTAAACTGCCATTAGTGTTCAGGGATGTATAGGTTAGGTGCATTATTTTGGTAAATGTAGAGTGGTAGGAGAATAGATCTGTATGGTTTACCTTTCGGGGGGGTCGGTGTGGACTTGTTGGGCCAAAGGGTCTGTTTCCACACTGTAGGGATTTTTTTTTAGATTACTTACAGTGTGGGAACAGGCCCTTCAGCCCAACAAGTCCACAC
>NC_057715.1:81188135-81246964 GCF_004010195.1 Chiloscyllium plagiosum | reverse complement strand
GGAATTGAACCCGGGTCTCTGGTGCTGTGAGGCAGCAGTGCTAACCACTGTGCCACAGTGCTGCCCATTCTGGGGTTCTATTCTATGATTTTCCTTGTGTGTTTGTACATCTACCTGAATGCAGTTCTGTCTGGTCTACATTCTGATCCCATTTACAAACATCGAACAGAGTCACTGACACCATTGCTGTATGATTGAGCAGTACATCAAGTCACATGGGATGGATACGTATGTTAAATAGAAAAGAAAATACAATAATTATTTAATGAAGAACATTCCCAAAACTATACAACTTGGACTTTGATTTTTTTTTCTTTACATTGATTTTCCGGAGTCAGTTTCTAACATCTTTGTGAAACAAGGCATGGGGCAGGCTGTTCTTAAAGTTCATTGCAAGAAATAACTAGCTTTCATATTAAACAGAGTTTATACAGTCTCAAATAGATTCCTACTGTGTTGAAGATGAGAAATCCAGAAGCCTAATTTTTAAAAGGTTTGCACTGCCACTGAAACATGTTTCACAATAGCTCTTCAGTATTTTGAAACTGTGATGTTTTTTAGTCAGGAACTCCAGAGATTAAAATAAATCAATTTTTTTTTAAATTTACAATCAGTTATTTCTATTTTCAGCTTTTCTGCTTTTTTTCAAAGCAATGGTTTAAATTTTACAGCAGTCATTGCCTTAAAAGTGCAAATGTCAGATTAGTGTGGCAAAAGTTCAGCATCACATCTGAATTCGGTCCACTCTTAATATTATGTTACCATTATGTTATTCAGTCACTACCCCCGAGTGTGGTGGACAACAGGACACTGAGTAAATTTAAGGAGGAGAGAGACAGATTTTTAATTAGTAACAGGTTAAAGGATTATGGGGAGTGGTCGGGAAACTGGAGTTGAGGTCAAGATAAGATCAACCATGATTGTATTAAATGGCAGAGCAGCCTCAAAGGTCTGAATTTGCCTACTCCTGTTCCTTGTTGTTAATGCATATAGTTTCCATCAAGGGGTGTTAGGAAGTGAACAGGAAAGGCAAACTTATCTGTGTGCGTTTTTCTCCCTACTAGTAAACAACTGAGATAAATTGTAGCAGTGGTCTGATGATGTCAGTTTTGTTCCACTGACTATTCCACGTAGATTCCAGCAATGAGGGGGCTGTATTTCCTTCATTGTTGTGCAAAAAATATTTAAGTCTGCTTTAGTCCACTGTTGTGAAATCAGCACAGTCTGGGGCTTGAATCATTGTGCCTCAATGTGAGATCAGGGAGCATATTTTTAATTGGACCTATGTTGCATATTCCATCTAATATTTTCTGATATTTACTTTATACTATGCTTTGCAAATTTGACTACACCAACTTCAGTTCAACAAAAGATCAACTGACATGTATAACACTCCTTAATCCCCGATCCACTGAGCTTATTTAATGTAATCAGATTCCAGTGTTGGCCAGCCCCTACTCCCTCCACAAATATTCTTACTTCCTTCCACAATGCATCACTTAGACTGATCTAGCATCTCTATCCAGCTGCTTTCCCGCTCTAAATGCTGATTAAATTTTTAAAAAGAGACATTGCAGTTAATATCTGCAGGCTTTTCAAGCAACAGATCCCAGTCCAATTAAATATTAAGATCAACTATTTGGTACACACATATACTTTTGTGGTGATGTTTATTGAGGAATAAGTTTTAGCTAAGAAAGCTTGAGAACTCCTTACTCTTTAAATAGGCCCACAGGATGTTTTACAAGTACGTGAATGAGCAGATGGGATTTCGTTTCAACATTTCTTATGTAAAATGGCATTGCTATCAGTGCACTTCTCCCTTAGTCATTGCATGCTACACTGAATCAACCTACATTAGTTATATATTCTTTCTTTCTGACTGAGACCAAAGTATGCTAAAAATGAGCTTAGGCTGGTAATGGCTACCAACTATGCATTATCAATACAGGTCAAGATATAAGTTATTCCCTTATACCCTCAAATGAGTATTGCACGCTCACATCAGATCAGGTTGAGTGATTCTACTGACATTGGTCAATGTCACATTCAAATGATGTATATCTGTGGACTGTTTGGCACCTTCAGAATATAAATCTAACTATATTATATCTAACTAAATTTTGATGTATGTGGGACAGAGTCTCTCTGGCACTCCTCTTAGTGTACAATTCAGTGGGGGCATCAACAAAAACCTGGGAAAGATTTTGTAACAACAACAAATTGCTTTTACTAGCATTCATGATAACCACTTGCAAAATGGTGATAATAGGAAGTTTAAGACAAAATATTTTATGTAGCAAATCCTTAAAATCAGCTTGAAGGCATATTCTATCACATCAGTTCAAAGGAAGGATCTAATGAAGACTATTTCAGGAGAGGCTATTCCATGATTGGTGTTTTATTTATTTGATGTCAAGTGATTTTTGGATCCAAGCTTCCTATATTCAGTGTAATTTAGGCTCGTCCTCTGATGATCCTAAAGCAGTTTCATTCAACAATTCCATGTCAGTAGATTCCAGCAATGCAAAGAGCTGTATTTCATTCATTGTTGTTCCCAGGTTGTGCAAAAACATTTAAATCTCCTTTAGCCCAATGCTGGCAGACAGGCATGATCCTAACAGGAGGAGAAAGTGAGGACTGCAGATGCTGGAGATCAGAGCTGAAAATGTGTTGCTGGAAAAGCGCAGCAGGTCAAACAGCATCCAAGGAACAGGAGAATCGACGTTTCAGGCATAAGCCCTTCTTCAGGAATGTGGAAAGTGTGTCCAGCAGGCTAAGATAAAAGGTAGGGAGGAGGGCATTTCCAACGCCCCTTCCCCAAGTCCCTCCTCCCTACCTTTTATCTTAGCCTGCTGGACACACTTTCCTCATTCTTGAAGAAGCGCTTATGCCCGAAACGTCGATTCTCCTGTTCCTTGGATGCTGCCTGACCTGCTGCGCTTTTCCAGCAACACATGATCCTAACAGGATACATCATTAGAGCATTGTGAAAATAAAACCTGCTCCTGACCAGACTGAAGATAGGAATTATTTGAGAACCATTCTTCTCTTTGCTGCTGCAGGAGCAAAATAAAAGACAAAGTACACTCCCATAAGTTTGATCCTTTCACATTTTAAGATAGACTAAAAATTATGTTTAGATTTTATTAAGGAATAAAATATTTTAATAATGTGGCACAATAAACCATTTACTTATTCTAAAATTTAATGCCTTTCACCCAGCTGAAAGTTATTTTGCCTCTCTTTCTGCCATTTGATTAAATTCATTAGTTGAATCTCAGTCACTTCAGCACCACTGTTTCCTCAAAGCATATTGCTATCAGTCGAAGTTTTAACAGGATCATTGTCTGCTGAGGGATACAATGGTACTGCAGATTGCTCTTTCGGTCTCAAACATGTCTAAGACAGACAGCTGTGCAATCCTATTGAAAGATATGTTGAAGGAGAATGTTTTGATTAACCAATTCCAAATCCCAATTTCCCACACTACATTTCCATACCTTTTGTTAGCATAATTAAATGTAGTGATTGAATAAAGAGTATTATCACTGTATTTTCTATTTTAGTATTCTTGTAAAATATTGTAGTAAACTCTAATTTTCTTTTGATTAACTGTTGGATATTTCATTTATTTTCTTGAATGAGTGTTTATACTTTTTTTCTGGACATTACAATCTGACTCATTAAAGAGTTTTCAGCATATCTGAATATTTTTCCAATAGCCAGCAATATATTTTAAAGCACATCTGTTAAAAGCAGTATCCTCTTTTCATTATAGTTGCTTCTGGTTGCTAACAGTGAGCATTAGAAAATAGTTCTTAGATTTTTTGGGTTCTAATGTACTGTGACAGTTTTTCTCATGTGATTAAGTGATCTAATCAGTAGTAGTGACTCATAACAAGATGGCCCAGATTACACCTCATGATTAGTGTATAACTTATTTTTCCTGGTTTTGCACTGTTAAAATTCTCATGAAAAATAGAACTGCAGTCAAATCTGTACAAAAAAGGATAATAATTATTGCTTAGAGTTTTATCTGAATTTTACCCCAGTGTTCATTATTGCATTCATAGCCTTTTAGAGGAATATTGAGTGAGAAAACAAGACAACTGCTTGTTAGAAAAGTGAATGTGCTATGAGACTAAATGTATTGTAAAGATTTCCAGTTTTTACTTGGGTTATCAACAAGAATCTAATGCGATTATGATACTTTATTTCATATAAGTCTGTTATTTTTGCTGTTTTCTTATGGTTACAGACAAGAAGAAATGCTTCACAGATAGAAACTGCAATTATGAAACCATTTCCTCAAGATATGTCCTTCAAACCACTAGAATATTAATTTAGCTTCCAGCTTTAGCAGTTACTCATATTCAGTTGCCTTCACCAGTGGAACAAATTTTCCCAACTTTTGGGCCAAGCTGCTGAATGGAGCAGTTGCAAAATGAACCCTTTTAAAAACACTGATACTGCACAAAAAAAAACCCTCTTGAATGAACTTGGGAGTTAAAGGCCAACAATTCAACAAAAAAGTAATAGTTTGGGCCATTGTGTACTCATGGTCAGAAGACAAAAGCAAAGTAGGAAAATGTAACAGAAACAGGATGGACTTAAGGTGAAGGCTTTTTTTTTGTACTGGTGCCAGGTTATGCTGAAGAGGCATGAAACAGCTGCTTTCTCTGCGGTCTGAGACCTACTAGTCAGAGCACAGTTCCTGTCCAGGGTTTCCAGCTGAAGTCACTTGAGACACAGATACTGCCGATTGCATGTTTACTCATCTGTGAGAATGCTGACAGCAGGCGTTTGTAAATTCCCACAGTTGGCCAGCTATAGACATAGAACAGATGCCTGGATTATTTGGACTGATTCTGTAAGGCTTTTACTGCCTGTGGATCTAATTCATTCTTTGTTATGGACTGAACTTTCTGAAATTCAGTTTAGTTAGGAGTCACATATTCTGTAGGTTTCATTGGAATAACGTTTCTTAATTAAACTCTCCTCAAACTGAATATTGCCTGATTTTTTTGTCCCAAAATCAAATTAGTGATTTAAATTATGGAATATTGGATAGTAACAGCAGGGGATTGATGAGGAGAAATGTTCTAAAGCCACCAAAAAACTGTCAAGCACACAACTGCTGTGTAACTGACCCATGTATTGCATGCTTGAAAACATTATTTGACTTTCACATAATGCTTTTCATAAGAGAATCAAACTTGCATTTATGTAAAACTTTTCACAATCTTAGTTGTCATTAAGTTTTTTTTAGGTGAAAGAAAGTGAAACAATTTTGATTGTTGTCACTGATTTAAAATTGCATCTGTTGCAATGATGCCATCTTCCACAGGGCTGCTTGCTTTTCCTTAATCAAGGAATGTTTTCCCCTATTCTCCCAATCCATGGTTAATCAGGTCTGACTCATTTCTCACATACCTGGCCTTACTCCCTTTATATTTTGCTCTGGGCATCCTTACAATCTGTTCCACTTGATTTCTGAAGAAGAGTCACTAGACTTGAAGTGTTAACTCTGATTTCTCTCTACAGATACTGCCAGACTTGTTGACTTTTTCCAGCAATTCCTGTTTTAGTTGTGTTTGTCCTTCATTTGGTTCCCCTGCAACCCACCACAGACTTAGCCTAGCAATTACATGCTTTAGTGCTCAGTCAGTACTGGAGCTCTTGAGCCACTCTTGGTGATGGACATTGAAGTGCTCTTCCCCCTCCCCCACCAATTCAAACTTCATTCTGTGCCCTTGCCACCCTCTGTGCTTCTTCCAAGTAGTATTAAACATGGAGGAATACTGATTTATCAGCTGAGACAGTACAGTAGGGAGTAATTGCAGGAGGTTTCCTACTTTGTTTGACCTGATGCCATGAGACTTCATGGAGTCCAAGATAATTGTTAATGAGCCTCCAGAGCAGCTGCTTCCCAACTGTATACCACTGTTATGCCATTACTGTTGGCTGTTTTGTCAACTGGATGATGTACTGCACATAGTATCTGGGAAATGATCTGTAAGATAAGAATCCATGGGTACGACTGTCAGGTTGTGTTTGGCTGATCTGAGGGATAGCTGTCTCAATTTTCACACACAAGCCCCCAGATGATAGTAAGGGGCTTCTTTCAAGGTCATCAAGCTGGGTTTGCCATTGTTATTTCCTGTGTCTTGTTCAATTCCCTGCGGTTCATCAGTTTTAATCATTCATTAAGACCTTGCTGTGATTTGATACAATGGAGAGGCTTGCTAGGCCATGTCAATGGGCCTGGAGTCACATTTAGGTCAGATCAAGTAATGACTGTAAATTTCCTTCCCTGTTGAAACAGGTGAGTTTTTATGGCAATCAACAGTGGTTATATGGCTGTCATTAGTCTTTAATTGTAGATTTTTATTGAATTCAGATTTCGCCATCTACCATGATGGGATTTAAACCCATGTTCCTACAGCATTAGCCATTGTCTCCGAATTCTTAGCCTGGTGACATTACCACTACATCACTGTATTTGGCTAAAATGTGCCACCGCTTTATTGTGTGGTAGTCCATATATTTTCAAAGGTAGCCATGATGTGGAGGTCCCGGTGTTGGACTGGGGTGGCCACCTGACGAAGCGGCTGTGCTCCAAAAGCTTGAGTGATTTCAAATAGACCTGTTAGACTATAACCTGATGTCATGTGACTTCTAGCTTCATATGTTTTCAAAGGCCTTAGTCTTCTAAGTCTTGAGTATGATGCAACATAAATCAGATCTGTTGCACTGTTATCATTCAAGTGTTTAACACTTTAAAACTGCCTAATTAGCTGTCAAGGCAACTGCCCATCAGTCGTGTACAATAGTTAAAGGTGTTTCATAACTAAATTAGAATATGTTGTCTTGCACCCAGTTTTGATGATATAAAAGTAATGGAGTCTTTTTAGTCCGATTTAGTGGTTGCCAGAATGACTGTACACATCAGCCCTCACCTTGTGATTCGCTCCACTAACCTCCAAATTGCTGCCAATCTCTTCTCTTGCAATGAATGATGATTATTTTGCCCTTTATTTTCTCTTTTGCAGGCTGGTGTGATGGTAAAATGTGCGACATTCTGGCTTGGTTTGTTCGTTGTGCCCATTGCGTGCCTGCTAAAAGATGTAGTTTGGAGAGCGTAAGTATTATTGAACTGCAAAATCTTGAATTTACGTAGCCTTTTTATGACAGTAAATTGTTTCAAGATATTTCATAGGACTGCTAATAAACAAAATGTGACATTTTTGAATGAGACATTAAACAATGTTTTGTCTATTGCATTGGGTACATGTAAAGGAAAATGGCAAATTGGAGGATAGCAGCAGAAATCTCCCTGTGCCGTGTCCAATATTTATCCCTCAACCAGCACCATGTACAGAATGATCTTGTCATTCATCTCATTACTATTTGCGGGATCAAATTGTGCATAATTTGGCTGTCACATTTTTACACATTATAGCATTGACGACCTTTAAAATTACTGACTACAAAGTCTGTAAAGCATTGTAGGGGTATTCTAAGATAATCCATAATGCTATGTAAAAAACAAACATTTTATAAGTCTCTTTTTCTCTTTCATTTTCTCTCTCCTGATGTGTAAAACTGGCTTCGCTATCCATGATCAGATATGACTGAACCATATCATTGTGTTCTTAGACCATATTAAAACCTTAAGACAAAGAGGCAGTATAGGTCATTCAGCTCATTGAATCTTCTCTGCCATTCAATGAGATTATGGTTGATCTAATAATCCTCAGCTCCACTTTCTTGCCTTTTCCCTATAACGTTGATTCGTTTACTGATTAAAAATTTGTCTATCTATCTCATGCTTCAATACATTTAGCAATCCTACCTCCACAGTCCTCTGTGGTAAAGAATTCCACAGATTCACTACCTTCTGAAAGAAGAAATTCCTCCTCCTCTCTCTCTCTCTCTCTCAAATGTGCAATCCCTTATTCTACATTTCTGCCCTCTTGTTATAGACTGTCTCACAAGGTAAAACAAATGTCCTTATTTACTCCGTCAACTCCTCTAAGAATCTTGTATGTTTCTATAAGGGCACCTCTCACTTTTCTATATTCCAATGAATACAGATCAAATATATTCAACTTCCTGTATGGAGACAGTTTCTCCATACCTGGTATCAGCATAATGAAGTTTCTCTGAACTGTCTGCAATGCTACTGTATCTTTCCTTAGATAAGGGACCCAAAATTGTTCACAGTGTTTCTGCTATAATCTGACTGGTACTTTGTATATTTTTAGCAAAGCCTCTCTACTTTTATTCTCCATTCCCTTTGAAATTAAGGCCAACATTCCCTAATACCCACTGAATTTGGATGCTAACTTTTTGTGATTCATAGATGAGGACTCCAAAATCTCTCTGCTTTCTGCCGTTCTTTGCCATTTAAATAATATTCAGCTCCTCTGTTCCTCCTGCAAAAATGCTTAACCTCACTTTTCCTCATTATATCCCATCTGCCAAGTTTTTGCCCAAGTTTAACCTGTTTATTTTTTTGCCAAAGCCACTTGATATTTCTGGATTCTTCTGTCCATTCTCTACACACTTTTTTATGCTATATGAGGTCTCCATATGCTGATTTGTCATGCTTCATATCAAATAGAGTTTTGGGGGAGATTTAGCAGGTTATACAGCTGGTTGCCCTTCCAACTGTGAACCCTCCTATTTATCCTGGCTTGGGACTGGCACCAGTGCATGTTGGCTAGCCTCCAACATTAGCTCGGTTTAGCTGAATCCCTGAGATAATCTTTGAAAACCAAGCTAAATTATTTATTTTTTCTACTAACAACAACCTCATTGGATATCCTGCTGAACTGCCTTCTTTCACTGCTGCAGTCCATTTGGTATAGGGATACCTACAATGCGCTTAAGGATGGAGTTCTAGGATTTTGATCCACTGATGGTGAAGGAACAGAGATACAGTTACAAGTCAGAATGGTATATGGCTTGGAGGGGAACTTGCAAGTGGTTGCGTTCTAATCTATCTGCTGTCCTTTGCCTTTATAGAGATCACCAGCTTAGAAATTTCTGTCTGAGAAGCCTTGATCCATGATAAGGTGTTGCAGTCTATCTTGTAGCTAGTACACACTACTGCCTTTGCATGTCAGAGGTGGAGGGAGTGCATGTTTAATATGATATAAGGTGGTAATGAAGTGGACTGCTTTGTCCTGGGTGGTGTTGAGCTTCTTGATTCATGTTGAAGTTGCATTCATCTGGAAAAATAGAGATTTTGTCATCACACACCTGACTTGTGCTTTGAGGAGTGTGGAGGTGAGTTACTTGCTCCAGAATTCTTAGATTATGACCTGTTCTTATAACCAGAAGATTTAATATGGCTATTTCAGTTCACTTTCTGGCCAATGGTCTTTGGTCCTCAGTCTTGCTCCCTAACCTTGCTTTACAGGTCCTTGACCTTGATCCCTGGTCTTGGCCTCCAATTGGCATGGCTCTTGGTCTCACTCCACTATCCCTTGGCATTGGTGCCCATTCCCATCACCACTTTTCCTGGTCTTGCTGACTGCTGCCACTCACCCCTGCATTGCAGGCTCATTCTCTCTCATGCTCACTATGAAACTATTAGCATGAGCACAGGAGAGAATCTGCCTTTCCTTGAAGGAGCTGGTCCTTACCATTCCTTTCTATTTATTTAGGAGTTGAGTTTTCTTGGATTGGTTACACCAGTGAATGAATTTTTCCAGGCAATTTTTAGATTTTGGAGCCCACCTTCACTTGTGTATTTGGAACACTACCTCCAGCCCCCAATGTGGCTCAGTGTGAGAGTAGCACATGGACATTTAGTACAATCAATGAACTATTCCAATTGAGCTAAACAAGTCTTCCCTCAGCTTTTCATATGTCTTCTGTTTTCTGCCTGTTTTTTGAAATACTGAACTGCTTAAAAACTCTGTTCACCAGAGGCTGGCATTCTTACCGGAAAACTTTGCTGGAAGAGGTTCAGGAACTGGAAGCTCGATCTCAAGATCCATCAAAAGCGGTACTACGTGGTATCAGTACGAAGAGGTAGGATGAGAATAATGGTCATGATACAGACACTTCTACATAAAAGGTTTAGTATAGAAATTAAGCCAGCTTTGCTTAATTCTCCTGTTGTGGCTTGAGGATATCTATTTTTAGGTGGTTGAAAAACGGAAAATGTTAGAAATTCTCATCAAGTCAGACAGTGTCTATAGAGAGAGAAAAACAGGCATTACCGTTGTGGTCATTGACATTTCAACAGATTTAGCTTTCTTGGGCACTGATGTTTTTGGAAAAGTTGGGACTTTCTAGTCCATGAAGTAAATTCTCTTCATTCTTTACTCTGTCCATCCACTCACTTTAAAATGTACGAAAACATTTAAGAGCAGAGCGAAGAGAGGAGTAATTAAATTTTATGCCTGCATACACACTTAATTTGGGCCATTAGTTTTGCCTGCTGTATTGAAGTTGTCAAACCGGTCGCATTGTGTTTTACCTCCATTCCATCAAAATATATCCCCTGCAGTGATTTTTTTTAAAAAAGACACTGCTGTCCGCCAAATTGTAGCATTTACTCTGAGAATGGAATCATGGATTCTTTTCTTCTTGCTTTAGTCAGAAGTTTATTTCCCTACTCTTTTAAGTTACATTCTTACATCCATGCTATTTCATTGCTCTGTTCAAACTTGTTTGCAGTAAACTTCAGGAATTACAATTGCATTGATGTGTGTCTCTCTAAATGTATATGTTTCTGTCTCTATCTGTGCTTGTGTGGATGTATAATTTAAAATAGCATCTCTGCATTTTGCATAACCTTGATAGAAATCATAAATAATACAATTCAAACTGTATTCCACAGTATTGCATCTATGTTCATTCAGTGCAGGTCAGGATACGGTTTCAAACCTGCGCTGTCCAATTGTGTACCATCTGCAGAATTCTTGGCTAGCAACTCTTTACAAATCAGAGACGCAATCTTCCTCCTGCACCTTTTAGCTAACGTGAAAGAATAGTTAAGAGGAAAGTAAGCATAAAATGAAATATGCCTTCAAAACTATATTAACAATTGTTTGAAAAGAATGTATGAATGGTTTAGTCAAGAGTAGTGCATTTAAGGCCTAGATTATGAGGAGAAATAATTTTCCCAGAGAGGATTGGAAGTCTTTGGAAAGCTCCTCCTCAAAAGGGTCCTTATATATTTTTATGGCACAGTCACGTAGATTTTTGTTAAGTGAGGGATAAAAAGATTATAGAGATAGGCGGGATTGTGGAGCAGTCAGATCAACCATGATCTTATTAAATGTTGGAGCAAAGGAACTCAAAGAGTTCCTGCTTCTAATTCTTCTTCTTCCTTCAGTTTGGATTCTCTGAACAGTGTAACAATAAGGATTCCAGCTTTCTAGTTCATAAGTTTTGAATCTCATCATCCTTATTTTTTGTTGAAATTAGTAATGCTAGCACCTGTTTTAGATCCGTGACATCTCTTTGCTAAAATATTTGAATAATTCTTCTGTAAATACCAGGATATTTATCTGAAGGATCAGTGAGACCAAGTTTGGCATGCAGGTATGACTGGCATCATAACACTGCACCAGCAGGTTATGGGGACTGTCTATATTGCATTGCATATCATGGTTTGGTATGTGTTTCTTCTCATTGTTTCAGTTCCATTATGTATGTCAGTGTCACAACTACATAAGATGGAATGATCTCATTCCTTAAATAATCTTAACTATTTGACAAATGACTGACTTGTCATTTTAATTTACCCAAATCTCTCAAAATGAGAAAGGTTTTCGAAAGTTGAGTTTTTGAAACAAAATCGTTAGTGAATCTGTGGTGTTTCCAGTTCCACGATTATTGAGCAAGTTTAGATAGTGAATCTATTTAATGGTCTTGTGAATTTATTTAGGTTTGCAACAGAGCTCTTGGGATAAGCTAAATCAAGTGTAGCTGCAGAAGAATGCCTTGAAAATGTATAAAGAAAGTGACTATGCTAATGATAAGATTGGGACTCAATTGAGTTCCATCAGATTTTTATTTTACATAAAATTGATTGCTTAACATGATTTAATTCAGTCACCATGGGAACAATCACTAACCAGAGAAAATGAGGACTGCAGATACTGGAGATCAGACTCGAGAGTGTGGTATTGGAAAAGCACAGCAGGTCGGGCAGCATCGAAGGAGCATGCAGATTCGATGTTTCGGGCATAGATCCTTCAGGAATACTGAAGGGCTTATGCCCGGAACATCATTCTCCTGCTCCTCGGATGCTGCCCGACCTGCCGGGGTTTTTGCAGCTCCACACTCTCGACAACAATCACTAACCAACCAACTAATACTGACAGCACACACTTGTAACAAACCATTGTAACTAAGTACATAGATCACAAAGGTTCAAGAGTCGTAGATCAGATTTAAAAGGAAATAGTCAAGATCTGCAAAAGTTCCAATTGTTGCAACAATTCCATGAAAGATCTAAAATGGTTGTTATTGAGATGTCTTAATTAGTTTGACCCTTGTTAGGACCAGCAAAGGCAAGAATACAGTCTTTTTATTTTATGACTACTACTAATTTTATTGCTTATAAAATGAAATTAGCAATACATGCTAAAATAGTTGATTATTCAGTGAAATGTGCTCGCAAAGAATCTCCGTACTATTGTACTGTGGTGAAATTTGAATTTTTAAATGTTCAAATAGCTGGATTCAAAAGATTTGCTGAATTCAAGTATTTGATTTTCTACTGTATTATTTACAAGTTTAAAGTGAGGTAGAATTTGCTGTGCTTTGTTAGCTTTGATTGTAGTTCATGTCCCACTAGACAGAATTAAAGATGCAACAGGCAAGACTTTGCTGATAGATGTTGGCATTTTTTGTTGAGGTGATAAATTAAGCTTTGCCTAACTGTTATTCTTAATTTAATGATCATAGCCAATTCATAGTTTCTTATTGAATGGGAACTTTATGAATGAAACCCCTGAAGTTCTGTTTCAATTTATTGTTGGTGTTGAAGCTCCTGAAAGTTGTAAGCGCAATTTTGTTAAAACATGTTCTAAAGTTTAATATGTAAAACATAAACAAAGGATTAATTCAAGCCTGTTCAAAATTCAGTTGCAGTCAGGTTCTTCCTGGGTCAGCTTTAATCCTCTAACCTATTTATGTTCAGTTCCTTAGAGAATCCCTTGTTGATGTACGAATTCTGCAAGTTATTTGAAAATTGGATCAGTGAACATTCTTTTATTTGCAATTGGGACCTTAGTTGTTTCAAAATAGAATTAACTATAGTTTTAACATACTGATGAAGTGAACTATAATCTTAATTGTTCATTAGCCATGTTTGATGTGCTTATCAGCTCCATTAGGAATGTGGAAGCAGCAGTAGCCATTCGGTCACTCAAACCTGCTTGCTATTCTAAGTTATAACTGATTATCTAACTAACTGTCATTTTCCTATGCTATCTTCATGTTTCCTAATGTCATTAAGTGGCAGAGTGGTTAGTGTTGCTGCCTCACAGCTTCAGGGACCCGGGTACAACTCCAGCCTTGGGTGGCTGCCTGTGTGGATTTTCCACATCCTCCCTGAGTCCCGTGTGAGTTTCTGCCAGGCTCTCCAGTTTGCTCCGACGGTCCAAAGATGTGCAGGAAAGTTTGATTGGCCATGCTAAATTACCCCAAAGTATCCAAGGATCCAGAATTGGTGGATTAGTAGTAAATATGGGGTTAGAGGCATAGGGTGACTCTGGATGGGAAGCTCTTTTGAGGGTTGGTGTAGACCCAATGGGCCAAATGGCCTCCATCTACACTGTAGGAATTCAATAAGTATCTAGAAATCTGTTGATGCCGGTCTTGGACATAATCAATGATAACACTTATACACCTCTCCAGAATAGAGAATTCAGAAGATTCAGAATCCTTTGAGTGAAGAAATTTCTCCTCATCTCCATCCTAAAAAGCTTGGAGGTGCCGGTTGGACTGTGGTAGACAAAGTTAAAAATTACACAACAGCAGGTTATAGTCCAACAGATTCACCTGGAAGTACTAGCTTTCAGAGTGCCTCTTCTGATGAAGGAGCGGCGTTCCAAAAGCTAGTGGTTCCAACTTTCTAATGTTTATCTAGAATGGAGGAATAGTAGTGTTCTCCAGGCTCCATAAAACAAGCCTGATCCATGAATCACCTTTTCCTAACCCAGACGCACACACAGTCCCAATCAACATCTCAGACATCTCTTAACTCTTTCTCTATGAGCTTTCCCATATCTGCAGGTGTTCCATACCTAAACACTGCCTGGCAATGCTAAGGAGGCCCAGCCCTACACACAGTAGTAGAATCACCAGTGCATTAGTAACATAGGGAACATGGAAACAGGAGTAAGCCACTCAGTTCCTAGAGCCTGTTCCACCATTCAGTTGAGGTTGTGGCTGATCTGTGGCCTAACTTCGTATATGGCCCATATCCCATTATATATATTTGCTTAGCAAAAATTTATCTATCTCAGAGTTAAAATTAACAACTGATCCAACATCAACTGCCAAACATCTATCACCCTTTGTGTATCAAAGTACTTCAAAGCTGTGGAGGCCAAGTCATTGTGTGTATTAAATCAAAGATGGATAGGTTATTGATTGGTAAGAGGATCAAAGGTTACGGGGAGAAGGCAGGAGAGTGGGGTTGAGAAACATATCAGCCATGAGTGAATGGCAGAGCAGACTCGATGGGCTAAATGGCATTATTTTATGGTCTAACACCTCTCCTGAACAGACTGGCCCTAATTCTCAGACTGTGTACCCTAGTCCTAGAATCCCCGGATAATTGAAATAGTTTATCTTTATCTACCCTGTCTTTTCCCATTAATATCTTAAAAACTTCAATCAGATCACCCATCAACCTTCAAAATTTTGGAGAAAACGGGTGCAATTTGTATAATCTCTCTTCATAACTTAACCCCAGTTATCATTCTTGTAACCAACATTGTACATACTCCAAGGCCAATATATCCTTCCTAAGCCTGTGGGCTACATACTTCGTCCCAAATTAGACTAAGCTGCTGACTTTAATCATGATGAACAGGGGTCAGACAGCCAAGACAAAACTTTGTTCATAGATGTTAGAATTTTTAATTGAGGTGAGAAATTAAGCTTTGCCTAACTGTTGTCTTTAATCATAACCAATTCATAGTTTCTTATTGAATGGGAACTTTATGAATGAAATCCCTAGAGTTCTGGTTCTTTATCATTTATTGTTGGTGTTGAAGCTCCTGAACATTGTAAGTGCTATTTTGTTAAAATGTATTCTAAAGTTTCATGTGTAAAACATAAACAAAGGATCAACGTTGGTGTTGAAGCTCCTGAACGTTGTAAGCGCTATTTTGTTAAAACACGTCCTTTTAAAAAAAAGAAATAGAAACAGAATTATTGGGTTATATTTGCAGGCTGCTGGGAAAGTTGATTGAATAGACATCATGGAGAGGTGATAGAGTTTTGCCAATGGTGAATTACTATCTTGACTTTCAAAATTTTTATTTATGCCTTGACCAATTTCACAAATAAGGATAATTTTGGTTATCTCTTTGTTGTTTGGGTACCTTTGTGGATAAGGCGACTGTCATATTTTTTAAAGTATTCACCAGACATTAGAAGTACTTAATTGGTTATAAAGTGCTGTGGAATGTTTTGGACCTGTACTTTAGTGCAAGTGCACAGTATAATGATTCTGAAAGATTTAAGTCTTTGTGTGAATGACTTAACTGTCTTCTAACCTTAGACATTAAACAACTGCAAATATTGGACCTCTTCTCCTTTTAGTCAGTTTCAGTTCCAGGGGTATAAATAATTCTGACTAACACTTTTGGAGACAGTACCTAAACAATTTAATTTTCCACAAAAACCTATTGATTTTGTAATTTCTTCCCCTCATTTTAAATTTTGCTTTTTTTTGCTGGCATATGTTAGTCTTTTTTGCATTTTATTTATTTTGTTATCTTTATTTTCTTCTTCATTCTGTCTTTTACATCCATTTCATCAGAACTGTTTTCCTTGGGACTGCAGGCTGCAGTCATTATATAGGACAAGCATACAAGAAAGGTTGAGATTAAGAATCACCTTATTGAAGATTAGTAACGTTGTTGAAGCGTACCATGACACCTATTAAAAATGGACAATTATTAACAACCACAAATAACTTATTATGGATGCAGTCTGAATCTCAATCTAATACCACTTTCAGCTTTTGAATTATGGACCGCCTTCAGACATGGGGTCATTTTGTTACTCAAAGCATGGGATACACAGGTAACGTGTGGGTGACAATTGATGAAAGGCATTTTGAATAATGACAGTTTAATTACTCCACATCCACAACAGAGGATGGGTCGGCATGGTAGCTTAGTGGTTAGCACTGTTGCCTCACAGTGCCAGGGTTCAATTCCACCCTCAGGTGGCTGTCTGTATGGAGTTTGAACATTCTCCCGGGTTTCCTATGGGTGCTCTGGTTTCCTTCCACAGTCCAAAGGTGTGCAGGTTAGGTGGATTGGCCATGCTAAATTGCCTGAAATGTCAGGGATGTGTAGGCTAGGTGAATTAGTCATGGAGAATGCAGGATTATAGGGATAGGGTAGGAAGGGGTGGTTCTGGGTGAGATTCTCTTTGTAGGATAGCTGTGGACATGATGGACTGAATGGCCTCCTTCCACACTGTACGTATTCTATGATTTTCTTACTCTGTGAAGCATAGAAAATTATAGTACATCACTTTCCAAGGAGAGGTAACTTTGATGTTTTCATGGGTATATGTCCCAAATAGTGTGACACTGAATAAGATAAACCAAGCAGATTTTCACAGTATTGTCATAGGCCTCAATAATCTGAGCATCCCTGAGCAAAGAAAAGATAAACTGGCTGTGATTCCTTCAATCTTAGGAAAAGCTTGGTTTGGTTATGATTGTTTTCCCAACTGCTCACATTCGCTGTCTAAACTTGCATGTAAATAATGGTTACTCTGACAAGGTACCAACAGCATGATAGCAACAAAATGCAAAATATGCTGTGCCCTCTAGTGCTGATGATTAGTTCTCAATCATTTCTTACACAAAGTGGAAAACATACATTTGACCAAATTCGGTCAGATTATATGCTTGAGACAGCCTCAACCCTCTTTAGTTTTTTTTCAGGCAGCGACTCTGCATACTGGTAGAACCATCAGAAGCAATGGTGACTATCAGTACTGCATATAGGCCAAGGAGGGTAACAAAATTGAGCAGCGGTGGCTTGAATTGGCACCAGTGCTTGGTAGGAGATTAAGTGCTGTCAAATGTCTCTTCAACTTAGTGACATCATGTTAGGTAAAATTGTAAAGTACCTTTGTAGCCAGACAAAGTGCATTGTTGCTAAGAGAAGAGATTGTTATGCCTAAAATAGTCTGGCCCTTGAAACAACTTCTAAAGAATTCCATTGCAGCAGCTGATGCTATGGAAACATATATTTGTTTCCAATATATACTGAAGTTACTTGCATAAAATTATATCTCTCCTGACAGATAAAGACTTTTTCTTGGATAGAGAAAGACTGGAAATTCCATTATTGTTTAACAACACACCACTCGTGTTGTATACCTCAAGTTTTACAGCAAAAGCCCAGTAAGGCACATTGCGTTAGCTGAATGAGGTCCGTTTTAGTGATTCAGTACATATCTCTATATGTTTGAGAACTTGTCAAGGTAGAAGATACTCATGTGATATCAATGACTATGATGGCAGATTCAGAAGTAAGGAGATCCCCAGTCATCAAAGCTTACTTGCCACTGGAACTGGACCAACCTTCTGTCAAGGACCATGGGTCTGCTGATGTGCAACAGCATTCCCAAATTTAAAAAAGTGTTGTGCGTAATGCGTCTACCTAGAGGAATTGAACTCCATCCCAGGTATACAAATATGACACAAGTCCTGTGGTGATCAGTGAGAGGTGATGGGAACTGGATGGAGAGATCTGGAAGTCCCTAGACTCAGATCAGCACGACAGTGGTGGCATTTGACTCAATCATTTCACTCTTGGAATAGGAGGAGGAGAGCTTTCTTCAAGACTGAGCAACCTCTTCAGGATCCACTCAACTCACCCCACATAAAGAAGGAGCTGGAATAGATGCCCTAAAAATAGTCTGTTCTTTCACCAAACTGGCTGGAAAACAACATCCAGTGGGTTCATCAACCTGCAGCCTGAAAACCAAAATGAAACTCAATCTCAGAACTTGGAATATAGAAACCCTCATGGACCATGAGCAAAACAATCATCTGGAAGAAAATCTGTTGTCGGTGAACTCAGGTGCTTCAACGTTGAAATCTTTGCCTGCAGAAGACTCAAAAAGCAGGGGTAGGGCAGTGGAGGGAAAAAGATCATGTTTACACCTCTTTTGAGAGAGAAAATTCCAAGGATCAGCTCAGGATACATGGAATTGGATCCGCAATTAAGGACAAATTCATCAACCAACTCTTGGAGCCCCCAGTTGTCACATGACTGTCCGTCTCGAACTTTCCATGAACCAGCATGAGTGCCTATGCTTCAATCCTTGATGCCACAGAAGTCTGAGAAAGGTTTCTACTCCATCCTTGACACCATATTTGCTAACATCCTGAAGGAAGATAACATTATATAATTATAATTATAAAATTATCTTCATTGGAGACTACAACACAAGGGTTGGAAAGTACACCCAATTCTGGAACGGAATCATCAGATAGGAAGGAGTCAGGAATTGCAACCCCAATGGGATTCACCAAATGTGCAGAACATCATCTGGTCATCACCAACACACTGTTCTGTCAAAAAGATAAGTTCAAGACTTCTTAAAGGCCTCTACAATCAAAGCATTGGCGCACAATGGATTACGTCATCATTCACTCCCAAGACAAATTGAATGTCCTCATTATTGAAGGAATGATCAGTGAAAATGGCTGCCAGACAGACCATCAGCTCATCCGCTCCTCAGTGTCCATCAAATGTCATCAGAAGCAGCTGAAGACAAACAAACATTTCAGAAGAAAATTCAATGTTGAGTGGCTTCAAGAGCCAAGCTGATTGATGAACTTCAACAACGTCTTCACCAAAATCGCCAAAAAGTTCATTTTAAATAGAGCAGAGGAAATCAGAAAAGAGACATATGGTGAAGAAACTGTTGGCTACCAGACAAGAAACACCAAGATTGGTTTGACAAGAATGACCGTATCATCCAAGACCTCATTGACAAGAAGAAGAAATCTCTCCATGTCTGCAAAACAACATCACCAGCGAGGTAAAAATGAGAACTCATCAAACAGCAAAGACAGAGGTCCAAAAAAGAACTAGAGGAATCGAGAACCACTGATGGACTGAGACAGCTGAGGAGCTGCAACTCCTTGCTGATGAGCATGATACTTAAGTGCCACCAAGACAATAACAGACCCAACACCCTTAGTTTCAAATTGGTGCGGAGTAAGGATGACACTTTTTTTTTGCTAGACAAAGGAAACAGTAGTCTCTGGACAGAGCACTTCAAAGAACTCCTAAATCACAATATAGTCATCGAGGGTGTGCTTGAGGAAATTCCCCCAACTCCCCATCAAAGATGATCTTGGACTCTAACCTAGTGTGACAGAAGTTGAAGTTGCTATTAGATACATGAACAATGGAAAAGCTGCCATTCCAGTGGATATTTTTAAACTTGGAGGAGCAGAGTTCACCTGTCGTCTCTATCAACTGTTCCTGAAAATCTAGAGCAACCGCAGGGATGGTGTCATAGCCACTGTCTTCAAGAAAGGGGACAAAGTGGACTGAGAACTGCCAAGAAATCTAGCTACTCTCCATTGCCGGGAACATCAAAGCACAAACCCTAGCTTGGTGCCTTTTCCCAGTCTCAGAGGAAATCCTCGCTGAAAGCCAGTGTGACTTCCGACCAAAACCCTGGAACTATGGACAGATTTTCACTGCTCAACAGCTTTAAGAGAAATGCCAAGAGCAACACCAACCACTCTGCATGGCCTTCATTGATCAGACCAACTCAGTCAGTTGGGAAATACAATACAAGATCCTATCAAAGGCTAGCTGTCTATTGATATTCATCAACATCCTCCATTTCCTTCACAAGATATTAGTGATAGTCCTCACCGGGAATATGACACAATCCTTTGTGGTCAATAAAGGGGTCAAACAAGTATAGGCAGGGGTCAAACTAGGATTGGTCATCGTCCACACCTTTTTCTCCATCTTTATCAGCACCATTCTTCATCTTGTAAAGAAAAAGCTTCCCAGTGGTGTGGACATTATCAACAGGATGGACAAAAAATTTTTCAAACTCAACCAGTTGCAATCCACGGAGAAAATGACAGGAACCCTTGTTCCTTGTGAGGCTTACTTGTGGATGACAATGTCATCACTGCTGTCAAAAGAGAACCTGCAAGCTTCATCTAATGCCTTCACAGAAGCATACTGAAGAATTGGTCTTAGCTGAAACCTGAAGAAAACACAAATCCTTTACCATGCCATCCCAGGTCAAGTTCTGGTCCATTCTTCTATGAAGATCAACAGAGAAATCCTTCCAAACATTGACCATATCCTCTACTTGGGAAGCTACCTCTGAATCTAAGGCTGAAATCAGTAGAGATTCAACATCACATCCAATCTATGAGCACTGCCTTCAAACATATAAGGATGGCGGTCTTTGACCATGACGTCTATGCTGATACCAAGATCCTTGTGGATAAGGCAGTTATCCTTCAGACTTTTCTAAGCAGATTCGAAACTTGGACTACACATAGAACACATCCCAAGACTCTTGAGAAGTATTGTCAATATCATTTGAGATGATTCTCTGCACTAGCTGGGAGAGCAGGCATACTAACATCAGTGTCCTTGAAGCAGCTAATAACACCAGTGTCAAGGCAATCTGAAGCAAACTCTGCTGGGCCTACCATTGCTTACAAAGCCTGAGTTCTAACTACCAAGGTTAACCATCTTTGCCTAGCTCAAGGAAGGGACTTGAACAAGAGGACAAAAGAAACCTTTCAAAGATTCCATGAAGGCTTCCTTTAGGAAATATAACACAGATGTCAATACATGGGAGACCTTGTTCAGAGAAACTGACTTGGAGGAAAGCCTTGTAGGGACACAATTTTTTGAGAACGTCTGTTGGCATGAGGAAGTACAGAAAAGGAACTGGAATAAGGGATGCCAGTGATCTCAAGGCCAAGGACCGACTTCCACCTCCCAGATTAACCTGTAAAATGTGTGGCCGGAGTTGTGGCTCAAGGATCAGGCTCATCAGTCATACAGAACCCATGATCAATGACTTGGAACTTCCTAGGAAGACAATCATACTTATTAGCGAGTGATTGCCAATGATGACATGGTGTGATTAGCCTTGATCTTACTGGATCTTGGTAAATTCAAATGTGTCAAAAGCAGTTTATTTAATTTAGTTGCGCAAAATGCCATGAAATTTGTGTTATGTTAAAATTTAAATAACATAATCATTCCACGTGTATTCAGTAATGTCAAGTATACTATACATACAGTACAACATCATCAGAATAAAGAATACTTGACGCACCTGCAGTTCAATTACATATCCAAGTTTACTTCAAAATTAGCACAAGAGATTTCAATTCCAACTCAACATGAGAGAAAAAAAAATTACAATCTGGGATAATCCCGATTGAAAAAAAATTGTTGGAAGTGTTATATTAGAGAATTTGAATGAGAGAGTTCATAACGTTGTTATTTTGAATACACTGAACTTATGTATTTATTTTTGGTCCATAGTGCTTATGGTTCAGGGTAGTTGTGCTGACTCATCAAGTAACACAATGATCTACTGAGCTTTTCTTAAATGCTATGCTTGGCTAATCTGAGCCATTTCATGTCCGAATTGGAAGGAGGGGTGGTGTGAAATGCAAGAGATTTTGCATACTGGTAGTGGTACTGAACACTTGTCTTCCCAGTATCATAACCTCAACATATTCCATTTCCTTTACCTCCTGTTCCATGACATTGTTGTCATTTAATCCCTCTTGGCTTCTACCGACTTCCGACATTTTATTTTGTTTGTTTCCCCCCACCCCAAGCATAAAATCCATCATGTTTCTGCCTTTCCTCAGTTCTGAAGAAGTAATATTCAACTGGATCACAAAACAGAACAAATTAGAGGAAACATTCAATGCCGTCAACAATATCCTGACAGGCATAAAATTCACAAAGAGGAGGGGAATGACTACATTCCTGTAATGACAGTTGAACATACAGTTAATGGTGAGCTTCAAACCTGCGTCTACAGAAAAACAACAAACACAGACCAAATACTTAACTTCAGAAGCAATCATCCCACACCCCTTAACGGAACTGCATCAAGACATTATTTCAATGAGCTACATTACACTGCAGCACCCAAGAACTACAAACAGCAGAAGAAAAGTATCTATATAACATTTTCAAGAAAAATGGGTACCCAATAAACACAGAAAGTGTGGACTGCAGATGCTGGAGATCAGAGCTGAAAAATGTGTTGCTGGAAAAGCGCAGCAGGTCAGGCAGCATCAAAGGAGCAGGAGAATCGACGTTTCGAGCGTAAGTCCTTCTTCACAATCCACCAATTCCTCAGAAACAAGCCCAGACAAGCAGACACAATGCAACCAAAAACTATAGATACATTAGCTTACACCAAAGACACATCAGAAATGACTTCTGGACTACTCAGACTCCTAGGCATTATGATAGCCCACAAATCTACCAATGCACTTAAATAACAACTAATGTACCTAAAGGATCCATTAGATACTACCAACAAAACTAACGTCATTTGCAAAGTACCATGCAAGAACTGTCTAAAAAAAAAACTACATCGGACAAGCAAGCAGGAAACTTGCAACCAGGCTACACAAACACCAACTAGCCACCAAAGGACATGACCCATGATCACAAACAAAGAAGGACACCACTTTGACTGGGACAACTCACACATCCTAGGACAGGTGAAACAAAGACATACATGAACATTCTTAGAGGCATGGCATTCTAACCAGATCCCATCTACCTTCCCTTGAAAAAAAGAACCAGAAATGACATCATCCACCTTCAGAAACCAAGACCTTTTAATAGAGAGGTGGAACATACCAGCAGCACTTCACTGGAGACTCTCACTGATGATGTTACGTAGTCATGGTGACGAAACATCTGAAAACAAAGCTCCCAGCTCAGCGAGCTAATTTACGTACTTATTAACTGTTTTTCTCCACAGATTTGCTGAACATGATATGTTTTCAGAAATTGTTTCCAGATTTCCAGCAGCTTTTATTTTTGATGACTGAAATATATGTTGAGTGTGTTTGAGGACAGTGGTTTCACTGGAAGCTGCAGAAACCCACCATTTATTAATATTCCAAACACTATTTACCTGATTCAGTTGGACTTTTGGGAAAATACACTTCTTTAAAATCAACCATATGAAATTGATCCAAATTTCTATTAGAATTGAATGTAGCAATGAGTTTTTAAAAATTATTATAGCATATTGTTTTGTTTTGTTCCAAAGGACACTTAAGGTAGAAATAAAACATAAAATGCTGGAAATATTCAGCAGGTCAGGCTGCATCTGCAAGGAGAGAAAATTAGTTTCATACTAGAACAGCTTATTCTATGAAGGTAGTCACGTTGAAAAGTTATTCTTCCCCGGAAAGATATTTGCATCACTTTTAAAACACAGTGGGCCATTCAAGTAACAATCCCTTGATGTCATGCACAGCATTAAAATGAAATCTTGCATGTGCAGTGACAATGAGACATTGATACAAGTTTATGTTATGGACTCTTTCTCATTAATTATTATTTTATTAGTTTAGTTAGTTTTAATAATAATACCAATGAAAAAACATTCAAAAATTGAAAACTGGTTTAATTCACAAAATCAATTGTTTTATTTTACTGAAGTGGGAGATAGCATGGGGCAGGGTGATTCTAGGCACACACAAGATGGCTGCTGAGCCATCAGTTGGCCACTTGACACGCAAGATGGCTGCCGGACCACAATATGGACAGAGACAGCAGAGCAAACACAGACCCTGCCTGGGGCCACCAGAATGCCAGCACAATGCACTCACAACCTAGTTGATTAGCTTAAGGCAGGTGGGGGAGAGAATACACATGAGTAGCATATACTGCCCAACGAAGTGTCTGGGTCCAGCCAATATCTGATAGAAATGCTAACTGTTTGATATGGACTCAATACAAAGTGAAACTGACAATGACTGTGCTGAAACTGATAACAACCGCGCTGAAATTTACAAAGGCTGCTCTGGAACTGACAATGACTGCACCAAAACTAGTCTGCAATGTTTACAATAAACAAACCATGTTACAGAAGCAATAACCTCGTCACTGATCTATTTTATCACAAAATGTATAAAGTATCTTGTTATGTGCTCTGGGTTGAGAGAAGAATCGCAGCTGACCACTGTGCTTTGGTGTCTTTCTCTCCCTGGAGCTCCGGTATTTCCTTGTACATTAAACTGTGTCATTGAACCCTGACTCTGACGCCGAGACTGGTGATTTTTCCCCACCACAGTACATTCTCTTGAGTATCAGTGAGTTTTCGTTGAGTACATTTATATTTCAAATCTGCTTGCCTTGAAAGGAGTGTCTGATATAAATGCAAGTTTTTAAGCTTTTAAGTGACTTAGTGATCCCATCTGAGAAATGTTATTGCTGTAATTCTATCGTGGTTAATTTTAATTTTTAATGCACTTCATTTACCATTTCTCCATAACAGAATTTATCTTGTCAACTGCTGTTTTGTGTTGGGCCTGTATTTTCAATTGTCAGTTACTGAGCACCAGTGGCAAAGTGGTTACAACACTGTCACCCAAATATTTCAACTGCCGCTTTCATTGTCCAGCTACATGCTCCTAACAGGCAAGGACAATCCAAACAAATCAGCAATATGAAAGAATTATTGTTTGTTTATACACACAAGCTGAGTGGTCAACCCAACCATGACCAACAAAGTGGCATCCTGTGGTATTCAAAATAGCATCCTGTTGTAATAATATGCTGATTGTGGTATTGTTGTCTCAAGCCTTTTATGGTCATGAACTGAAACAATTTTTTTATTTCAAAAATATACTTTATTCATAAATATTTATATACAAACACACATAGTCACTAGGGCACTTTGATTCTGTACAGTCTTTACACATGGAGAACAGACAAAAAAACTCAAGGCATTTCTTACTTATACAAGACCACATTTATATTCATGATCTGAAATGATCCTTGCATCCTTCAGCTGCAGCATTGCATTCAATAGGGTATTAATCCCAACAATCTGATTGTTATCCCAGTCCCATTATTTATCTGATAGTGACTGTTCAAACATTTCACCTGAAAATGGTGTAGCTATTAAAAGGCATATCAGTTTTCACATACTTCCCATAGACATTCTTTGACTGTGTACCACAGTACTTGTTGTAGCATGCCCAACTTAGATATCTGCTGATATCCATTCGTGTCTCTGTGAAGCTGAGTTACAGGTTCTATACAACAGAACTTGTACTTCAAAATAGTCCCTTTAACATAATAAAAGGTCCAAAGGTGTTTCACTGGAGAATTGTAAACAAAACATGAAACCAAGTCATATGATGTAAGATGAGGGAAGCTTAGCTAATTAAGTAGTTTAGGTGGAAATATCTTAAAGGAGGAACGAGAGAGAAAAGCAGAGACATGTCGGGGTTTGGGAGCAAAAGAACCCTGAAGTTAGGGCCTCAGCAGCTGACAGCATGGTCATCAATAGTGGAGCTATTGATCTTGAGGTGCCGAAAATGCTAAAGTTTGAGCTGGGGGAAACTATAGTACAAGGGGTGGGTGAGACCATGGAGAGATTCAAAAACAAGGATAAAAATGTTAAAATTAAGGCCTTGCTTGACCAGGTGCCAATGTATTCATTGAGCACTGGGGTGATGAGTGAACAGGACTTGATATGAGTAAGGACATGGGCAACAAAATTTTAGATGATCTGAAAGTGATATTGGATAGAAAGTAGGAGGCCAATCAGTGTATTGCAATAATTGTATAGAGCAAGGCTTCCTAAAGTGAGCTCAAAAAGTGACATTTTTGGGTTGCAAGATCCCAGACACCAGTGACCATTATGGAACTCTGACCAGACTACGACAGCTTAAATCTTGCATCTGAGATACCTAAACTCAAGAGGACCTCCCCCTACCTCCACTGGTATCATGATAGTCTCTCCCCTTTGCTGTGGTTCTGTTCGCCGAGCTGGAAGTTTTTGTTGCAAACGTTTAATGGTAGTGTTGTCCCAGTCGAATTCATGTTGCTTGTTGTCTGCGTGTGTGGCTACTAGGGATAGCTGGTCGTGTCGTTTTGTGGCTAGTTGATGTTCATGGATGCGGATCGTTAGCTGTCTTCCTGTTTGTCCTATATAGTGTTTTGTGCAGTCCTTGCATGGGATTTTGTACACTACATTAGTTTTGCTCATGTAAACCACAGCAACAAGCACCTGAGCTACAAATCTTCCCACAAACTTTGATCTCCCCTTTCCCCCCCATCCCATCTCCTTTCTCTGATTGCTCCCACACCCCATCATTCTCACTGCAGGGTCATGACAATGTTCAAATCTTTAAATGGGGTCATGGTAGGTGAAGGTTTGGGAACAGCATTCCCACTCAGTGGCTATGTAGCCATTCCAAGAATCAACACAGACAGATAGGTGTGCCAAAGTAATGATTTCCAATTTTGGAAGCTGCTGCTGCATATAGCATGAGAAGGTCAAAGAAAAATAATGAAAAGGAATGTAGTTTGGGAAATATTAGTCTTGGGGTAGCTGATTGGAGATGGGGTCCGAAGTTATTCCAAGGATAGAAATAGATAGTCATAATGATTGAGCAGAAATGTGCTTAGACATTCATCTTGTGGGCAACTATTACATTAAAGTTCCCAACAATCTTGTTCAGCTTCATGACAGTTGCCAGGGCGAGGAATGAAACTATTTGCTCAGGAATAGCATTTGTAATGGGGATCAAAGACATGGCTTCAGTCTTCCCAATTTTAACTGGACAAAATTTCTGCTCATCCAGCACTGAAATAGTCTGACAGAGATATGGAAAAATACTTTGTTAAGAACTATTTTGATCCTGTAGAAAGGGTAAAAAGCCTAATTTCAGAGACTTGAACGTTGAGTTCCAAGAAAGACAAGTTTAGATTTTAAATGTGATATTGGAGAGGAGAGAGAGGTTGGAAATGGAGTGATAATTTACAGGGACAGAGGGGTGGGTTTAAGTATTTTTTGTAGAAGGTGATAGCAGATAAGGATAGAAGTAAGAGTTGCTAAGAGGAGAGAACCATTCGTAGTATCAGTTAATGTGGAAATTTAGCAGGGAAGTTGGATGCTAAACAATTTAATGGGAATATGGCCAAAGGAGCAGGAAGTGCGTCTCTTTAGCAAGATGACCGTGCACAGGTCATTAGAGGGAGGTAGGAGAGAAACTAATAAATATTGCATGTTTATGATTACAGTAGGAGTATCTTATGGAAGGTTTGGCCAGATAGGCTAGGGGTAGTGGCAAAGGTAGATGTCTGGATGGCCTCAATCTCAATGATAAGGAAGTCCATGGGTCCCTCACACTCACTGAAGGTGGGGTGGAGCAGATAGAGCAGGGGGGTAACTGAAGAAGCCAGAGGGGTTAATTTGCATTCCAAGATGATCCTAGAATAGTAAACAGTTTTACCATTTGGGATCAGGACCAGATTGTGCTTAATGTGGTCCCCAGCAAGATCAGGTGACAATTGGCTAAGCCAGTTGGTTGCTATATGTGTTGAAGTCCGCATCTCTTAGAATTATTGAAGACAGATGAGAACTGTCCCTGAGGAAACAGATAACATGGGAAAAAGTAGTGGTTTTAATGATTGAGCAAATTAATAGCTGCAGAACTGTTCTCGTGAACAGAGAGCCAAAGGCTAGATGTTTGTGATTTTCAAAGTGAACTGAAGATTAATATCAACAATACTGCCCCCCCATCCCCTAAAGAAAAAGCATGTAAAGTTGGAACAGGGAAGAGGTCTGTAGGTGGAGAGAAGAGACAGGATAGATATAGGAAGGTTGTTCCCAATGGCCACGGAGTCCAGAATCAGGGTCACAGTCTAAGGATAAAGGGCAAACCATTTAGGACTGAATTAAGAAAAGATTTCTTCACCCAGACAGTGATAAGCCTGTGAAATTCACAGAAAGCATTTGAGGTCAAAATATTGTATGATTTCAAGAAAGAGTTGAATATCACACCTGGGACGAAAGGGATCAAAAGATATAGGGAAAAGTAAAGCAGGAACAGGCTGTTGAATTGGATGATCAGCCATGATCAGAATGAAAAACAGAGCAGTCTCGAAGGACTGAATAGCCTACTCCTGCTCCTATTTTCTATGGCATGGAACTGATCCGATTGTCTTTTCTTTGATTGATATGAGGAGAATAATGAGATCACCATGGGTGACAAGAGTGAGAGGATAGCTGTGAATTTGAATTGGCGTGTTTATGTGGAGGGAGAAAATAAGGAAATGAAGTAAATTGAGAGAGCATAAGTTAAAATGGAGGTTGAAAGTGTGATACTTTGAGAAACAGTGACAGTAAAGAAAAATGATAGCTACAGTTGTAATTCTATTTTGTTGAAGTGCACATTTCTACCCTCTGAATTTAGAGAAATGAAGTAAATTAAGAAGAGAAAGCATATGTTAAAATGGAGGTTGAAATCACCTAGAATGAGAACCACTCCATGCAGAATTTGAGTAGAGAATGAGGATTTCAAATGAGAGGAAATGATGGAACTGGGTGACATACAATTCATTGATAGCATTATTGTTATCTTAATAAGTGTTAACCTTACCGGGACACAATTTAAAAAAAAGGTTTTGAAATTGATCAGTAACTCTTCCATCAACTTTAGTGACAACATTTCACCCCTGCATAAACTGAGTTTCAACCAGCTTCAAAAATGAGCATTAGCACTACTACAAGAACATATGCATGAGTGATGAGTGAAATGCTCCCTTGGATGCCCTGAAGCTTTCGGCACGATCTTCCATCTGATTTTGTTTCCATGTCTCCATGACATTCTCAAACATTAAAAAGTGCAAAATATAATCCCCTTAGTCTGTCAAGTGGGACCTGTGTCCTCACCCAGAAGACAGCATGATTTGCAACAGACACACATATGTGAATATTTTCAATCAAATGGAATGTGTTCTTGTAAACCAAGCATTCTATAAATGTCCTTATTTTAGTTTTTTTCCAATGAATTTTGTATGGTAAACCAACTTTAAGTGAAACAGTGACAGTAAAGAAACATTATAGGTACAGATATAATTATTTTGTTGAAGTGGATGTTTCTACTTCTTGAATTTAGAGAATCGCTTGTGTTCAAAATATTAAACATAACAGTATTTGGAAGCAATTGTGTTAAAATGTTTTCTTTGTTAATTATTAAGCAGAATGAGTTTACTGTTCATGTATTTTACAGGGAGAGAAAAACAAGAGTCCTAGAACTTGCTATCTTTTAAATTGTAGTTGGAAGAGTATAACCTCCTGTCATCTGGTGACTAGAGGCTGTAAAGCAATTACTGATGTCTGCTAAATTGAAAACCTTTGAAGCTTTTTTAAACTCCGCAGATGAAATAAGGAAACAAGTTTATCTTTGCAGCTAGTTATTGAGAAGCTATTCTGTGCTGATTGTATGTTTTTCTGGAAACTGATGTATTACTTTAAACTATATTTACTATCCTGCAGAAAATATTTACAGATATATAAAAAGATATGTAGATCTTCAAAGTAGCCTTCTGCGAGAACTGAACAACATAATATTGTTTTTGTTTCAGTCATCACCTCTATTTTTTATTTTTCATTTTTCAGAGTGTCAATATCTTTCTTTGATATCGGTATGTCAGTATAAGAATTCTTAATAGAACTCTACTCCTGTTATTAAAATGTTGTGATGTTTTCAGGACAATGTTTAGTTGCGGCAAAACAAATGGTAGATCTGATTTTCCTCTGTGCATATCAACATGAGTAATGTCACATAATAAGTAATCAGCCAATGTCCCAATGTATAGAATAAGTTGTTTTTTGAACATGTGGAGTACTAGTTAGCCCACCCATTTGGCATTCAGGTTTAAAGGAATACATATATTTAAACTGCAATGCTACATTGTGTTCACAGAGGGCAAATTAGGTAGCTAAACAAATTTTACAACTTTGCAGTAGAACAGTAGACATTGCTGGAAGGTGGTTGAATGGCATAATTTTTCATAAACCTGACTACAACCTGCTACGGCTGGTGTCTGTGCACAGAACCACAGCCGACTTCATGTACTTCAAGAGGAGCTGATTCATGTCCTTAAAAAGCGACAGGTGCAAAGTTGCAGAAACAACAACCCTCGCCAGCCTTTCTTCTGCTGACATTTGCTTAGCTATGATGGCAGAGATAGGTCAAGAGGAATTACAAAAACACTTGAAAACCCATTTTATTTTATGTGTATGCATTGCACAGAAGCTTTGGGCCGTATGTGTATATAATTGTTTGAAAACTTGTTTCAGCTGGGAATATGTTTCAGTTATTTTGTTTACATGTTCATTTAAAAACCTTTTCATCCGCATGCTTCCACACAGACTCGCTTCGCTATCAAAATGCTTTCATGGAGATCATGTAAGATTTGCATCTCTACCACCCAGACTTGCTTTATATTGTTTTTATTTCACTAATTGCTCACAGATTCTCTGGGTGGTCCATCTGTGAACTAGATAATAGTGTGGCTAAATCTGTCAAATGTTTTCATGTCTTTTTAACTTGTGCTGCTGTGGTTTCCAACTGGGTCTAATCACTGTGATGTTCCTTTTCTTTGTTCTTCCACAATTCCTTCACACCTGCTTATACTCTGCTATAGAAGAATTCAGACAGGCTTCTGTCGGTTTTCTCCTGCCCTCATTTAGAAGATTCTCTGAATTCTAAGTGGCACAGAGGTCAGGGAAAGACATGGGCTGCATTGTCTGTGATTTGTGTGTGTGTGCATGTCCCACATGCAGCCCTTCTTTCCTCCTGTGGCCTTGCTGGATGTCCCTTCTGACTTATGTGCTATTTTGTGTGGAGCCCTTCACTCTCTGAGAGGATATGTGACTGTAGTCTGCTTGTTTCTAATTGGTTTGTGTTACAATATTTATAGAATTGGATCTCATAGGTTCTGTGACTTTAAAAAGATGGTGGTAAATCAAAACATCATTTTTCCTGTTGATTTATTTAATTATTCTGGATGTCAACAGAACATTCTGTTTAACATCTTTTGAGTTGTTCTGGATAATGTAATTTGTATACATCTGGGGCTTTGTCAATCCAAATCCACAGAAAATACCAATCCTCCTGATCTGTGTATAAATCCTAGTCAGTCACCTCATGAATACCAAAAGGGTATCTCACCATTTCAGAGGCTCTGACCCCCAGCAATGACCTATCCACTACTCTGGGTGCTCTTGAAGTGCTATTTTCTGAAAGCCCTTATTGTGTGTATAGGGGAGTTGACTACACAAGTATTTTTGCCAAGGCCAATACAAAACGTTGGTATTAAAGCTATTTTCAAAATCTTTGTTCATTCAAGATTTCAGAGCTGTAGTTTTCATGATGCAGAGGGTGGGGGAGGTAACTCCCTTTCAAATGTTGTAAATAAATAATTACAGTTAAGCCCCTGACACCAAATCTTAATGAAAGCTTTATTTATCCTCTTCATTTGCCCTTAGCAGTCGGTATTTAAAAGCTTATTCAAGCCTTTTTTCATGTTGTGATTCATTCTAATGCTAGTCTTTGAATAAAATGGATACTTAACTTTTAATCATTTTTAGACTACTCAAAGTCCATTGTCATACAAGCCTAATCCTCCATCAAATACCTCTCCCAAAATTCTGATAAATCTTGGTTATTAAGTAGACAATGATGTTGAAAAATCACAATATTAAATCGATTAATATTAAATCGATTGGTCGAGGATATAATTTTGCATCTGCCATTCCAGAACAGACAACTGTGATGTGGCATTCCCACAGGAACATCCAATTTTTCGATTTTAATTTTCTGCCATTTGAAAGCATTGATTTATGTTGATGTGTCCACAAACACCTTTCGAAGTCTTGCCCAAGCAGTTACTCTGCATGGTTGAGCCTTAATGATAATTTTGGTAACAATCTAACTAGGGGAGACAGATATGCCCAGTCATCTCCCCCATTCTTTGTTTGCATGCTCTGGAGTGGAGGCCTCAACTGAGTTTTCCCCCCACCCAACCCTTTCCTTCATTAGCTGATCACCATTGTAATTAATGTCATCACAATACCTACTGCTCCTTGTGTGCTTTCCACTGCTTTGTTAGAAGAAAGAACAATAAAAGACAACAAACTTGTCCCCATTTCACATTGTCAATTGCAGTATCTGTTGTCATCATTCTTACTTAGAAACATATCATCATTCCTTCAGTGTCCAAGGGTCAAAATCCAAGAACTCCCTCCCTAACAACATTGTGGGTCTACCTACACCAAATGGACTGAAACAATTTAAGAAAGCAGCTCGTCATTCTTTCTCCAGGGCAACTGGGGATGGGCAATAAATGTTGGCCCAACCAGCTCACTTCCCATGAATTGAAAATAACTGTCAAAAAGTGATAAGTAATACTTTTTAAAATTGCAATTTTTAAAAAAAAATGCTATACAACAGAGTGCTAAGGAAAAGTGAGCAAAATGATCTCTGGTTTTACTTTTTCAATGAAATTGAATGTAAGCGTGATTGAAATTAATGGAAAATAGATGTTGTTCAACAGGACTTTTAACCAAGTTATATAAATAGGAGTAAAATAATTCAAAACTGTATTCAAAATAACTAACCCAAAGACGGCGAAACAATTATCAAGCAGTAGCTGACCTAACACGGGAAGTTTTTTTTAAATACAGCTGATGCAATCTTCTCATGACATTTTCTCAATTGAAACCTAATGTAGGGTGTGGGACTTATTTAAAGGGAAATGCTAGGAATGAGTACCTAGCCAGATTGTTGTGAAATTGCTCTGTATAAAATATGTTCAAATCATCCAACTGATGGCTCTGTTGACACTCAATTCATCCATTTTAGTGTCATGACCATGAGTGCTCTAACTTACCTTCATTATGCATTACCCATTTACTTCAATCCATAGTACTTTTATGAATTCTTCTGTGCATCCACGTAGTATCTTAAAGGTGATAGCTTGCTAACAGTCTGCATCACAGATAGGATTGCTCTGTGATCCCTCAATAATGAGGATGCTCCGTGATGTTCCACAAATTAGAAAACTGTTGCTCTCTTGCTTTCTTTTGGTCTTTCCATCTGCTATTTTCCAAATGTAAATAATGGATCATAATAGATAAAGCTCACTGGCAACATTGTTGTAGAGATTGCTGGTGCCTGTAGCTCCAGAGATGTTTTTGTTTTAAGGCTACCCTTTTAACAGTAATAATTTGATCGATGGCCTAATCTTAGATTTGGTGTGATTAAGTTCATACTCAATTTTTATTTAGGGAAGGATCAATAACATTAAGAGGAGCTAATTTAGAAGACGAACACAAAAGGACACTAATAAGAAACTCTCAAATAAAAATAAAATAAAATGGTTACTAGAGATCTGAAATACAAACAGAAAATGCAGGAGATACTCAACAGGTCTGGCAGAGAGAGAAAAACATTTAAAGTTTCGAATCTAGTGTGGTCTAGTGAAGAACTAAATCAAGTAATTGATAGGAACTTTCTTAATTGATTTCAATAACCAAACTGGTGCAGATATCAAGACCTTTACAAAGATGTTTTTTTCCTGGAGTCATTAAATTGAAGGTTTGTTTTATTTAACTCCGCCTGTTCAGTGATATTATGACACACCTCTGGAGAAGGTGGTGCTTGAACCCAGTGCTCCTCGTCGAGAAATGGAGATACTACCACTGCACCAGAGGAGCCCCTGAAGATTTGTTTTATTTTTATTTTATTAACTCATTTTTCTAATCAACCTGTTCAGATATGTTCTTACACAACTCTGGAGCAGGTAGGCCTTGAACAGGCCTCTCAGTCCAGGAGTAGGAACTCTACCTCTGCACCTCAAGAGCCCTTTAAGGTTTGTTTTATTTGTGGTCAACCATTACACAGAAACCATGCTCATTGTCAGCATGTGATAATCAGCACCTACTATGTTAATTGTTGACTGAGAAGATTGTCCCTTTTAAATTGCAAACCTAATAATTCACCTGGACTTTGCAATTTATTGTGAACATTTCTCTTAATATGAGTTTATATTCTAGATGTGTACTTGTTTAGGTTAAGACCTGCATGCTAGTATCAATGCACGACTTACCACTTCATAATGTATGGAACTTACATGTGCTTTGTTTTGCTCCATAGTCTGAATGAACGTGCTTATCTGTTAAAAAGAGTGTTTAGGAAAACCCCTTCAAACCTCGTCCGGACCCATTCTGTTCATGGTCTGTCACGTAAGTATTGCATTACCTCTCACTACTGTGATTACACATTTATGTCGTAATGAAATGTTTGTTCCTTCAAAAAAAATGCAAACAGGAGAGTGTATTCATTTTCACTGATTTTTTTTTAATCACACATTCAGTCGGGCCTTTCCCAACCATGAGAACATTTTCATGTGTAAGCAACAGGAAATGTGTTAAAATATGAGAGTCCATGGACTAGTGGCGTACCTTCAAAATTTAAAAAAGCGTCACACTATTTTGCTCTACTTTTAACTTAATTATATTTTTTTCTCTGGTGCTCTGTTATCTGTTGAACTTCGTCAGCTTTTTCACAGTTTTAGTGATGATGTGAATAGGTAGTTGAAAGCTAATTTCAACACCACATAAGACACCATGGTTATGAACAGCCTGGTTCATCTTCAGTAACCAGCAAGATGTGTGGAGTTCGTATCCCTGAGATAGAATTTGTAGTGGAGACTAAAGACAATGATATTGATATTCCCAATATTACCTCTATGACACCACCTCCCCCTGACAGGGGATAGTTCTACTGAACATCTCACTAGATGCCCACTGTCCATGTCAAGATGGGCTGCCCTCCAATGGGGTTCGGCACTGTCCTGCTATGGCCTGCTGTAGGTATTTGGAGCTAAAAGTTATCTCTTGGTAGGCAAATTGGTAATGCACCAGACAGAAGAATTCAACAAAGAATATCTCAGGCTTAACTTCTGCAAAAGTCTGAAATTTTACTTTTGGCTTGATGACAAGTATGGATCCACTTAGTCTGTTCTGTCACCTCCACCCAGGCACCTAGGATAGATTCTTGAGACACTTGGTGCTGGTAACCAAGTGCCTTTATTGGTCAGAGCATTTAGTATAGGAGTTAGGACATCATGTTGTGGCTGTACAGATATTGGTTAGGCCATGTTTGGATTATTGTGTGCAGTTCTGGTCTCCCTCCTATAGGAAGGATGTTGTGAAACCTGAAAGGATTCAGAAAAGATTTACAAGGATGTTGCCAGGGTTGGAGTGTTTGAACTATAGGGAGGGGCTGAACAGGCTGGAGATATTTTCCCTGGACTGTTGGAGGCTAAGGGGTGACCGTATAGAGGTTTATAAAATCATGAGGGAAAAGACTTTGTCTAGGACATTGGCTAGGACAACCTTTGAAGAGTTTTCTCTCAGAGCTCTTGGCCAGGGTTCCTATCCAATTCTTTGGTGGTCCCATGAGATCACATAGTTTCAGATCGCCTGCAGCACATACATTGTGATGCACAAGATATTACAATTGTGCATGGCAGGCTAGATAGACTGGTCTTTATCTCGCCATCTGGCCTTGTATTGATTGTAGTCTCATTATAAATGGTTCGTATTGATATTCTGGCTTTGACTACCATCTAGTCTTTCCAAACTACTCCAGTAACAGTAGAGCCCTAATTCCAAGTTTCTCCTTGGCCAGTCTCTCTCTCTCTGCATCTCCTCTTTTCACTTCTAGCATTCTGAGTCACAAGTCCTTCTCCAGGTTGTGCACAGCAAACATCTACATAAACAAGCCAAAATTAATGTTAACAAGCCAATGCTATACTGATGGAGTGCTGCACTGTCAGAGATACACTCAGATTAAACTTTGTACTAAGGGCTGGTTAACCTGCTTAGATGGATATAAAAGATTGCCTGGTACTATTTCAAAGAAAGAAAAAGAAGTTATTACTGTTGTCCTAGCCAATGTTTATCCCTGAATCAACAACACAAAAACATGTCAATATTACATTTATTGCTGTTTTTATAGAAGTTTGCTGTGTTCAACTTTGCTGCTGTGTTTTCTACATTACAACGTGGACTGTACTTCAAAGAACAATACAGCACACGAGCAGGCCTTTTGACCCATCAAAATTGTGCTGACACCTATTGCCTTTCTAAATTAAAAGCCTTCTGCCTCTATACTGTCTGTATCCCTCTATCCCTGCCTATTCATATGTCTGTCAAAATGTTTCTTAAATGTTGCTATTGTATCTATCTCCACCGCCTACTCTGGCAGCACATTCCAGGCACTTGCCACCCTCTGTGTAAACAAAAAAACTACCTCTCACATCTCCTTTAAAATTACCCCTTTTACCTTAAACCTGTGTCCCCTAGTAATTGGCTTTTCTATCCTGGGAGAAAGACTGACCATCCATGATTTTGTAAACTTGTAGAAATTGAACCCGTTCTGTTGGCATCACTGCATCACAAATGACCATCCAGCCAACTGAGCTAGCCCCTTTTGTAAAACCACTTCAGTAATTAATTGACTGCAAACTACTTTGACACATCCAGTGATCACAATTTAAATACAAGTCAATCCTTCCTTACTGCCTTCTTTTGACAGCCCATGATTCCTCTCTTGCTTTCTCTATGATAATGTCTCGTCCTCTCAGCATCAATTTGCCAACCAATTAGCACTCTTTTCCAGTCGTATAAATTGTGTTTTTTTGAAATTTGGCATTTGTGTTTGTCCTGATTGGTGCAAGATGAAAAGCTTCTCTTCATCAATATTCACATTCACTTTGCACTAATGACCATGGTGGGAGCTCTTAAGGCTGTCAACCAGCAGTGAAAGCTAGCTCATAGGGCTCTGAGATTGGTGGCAAAACAGTACAACACTTAGACAGAAGAGATCATCCCCTCCCCAAAATTAGAGCACTCCAGAGAAAGACCATGCTTCTTCAAAGCGTAATTGTGAACAATATTCTTTTGGTTGACATAGCACCACTTCCACGCTAGACTTTAAACACCACCTCACAGGAATTCATAATAATTATCTGACACTCCAAAACTCCCAACAGAACAAGCAGTTATAGAACATAGAACATTACAGCACAGTACAAGCCCTTCGGCCCATGATGTTGCACCGACCTGTGAAACCAGCCTGAAGCCCATCTAACCTACACTATTCCATTCTCATCCATATGCCTAACCAATGATCATTTAACTGCCGTTAAAGTTGGAGAGTCGACTACTGTTGAGTTGCAGGCAGTGTGTTCGGTACCCCTACTTCTCTCTGAGTAAAGAAACTACCTCTGACATCTGTCCTACATCTATCCATACATTACTTTGCTAAAAGGGGGACTGGGTACAAAATTTCATGAACCAATGGCTAAAAATCATTACACATTTACAGTGCCAAAATTGATTTAATTTCAATGGCTCCTTCCTTCAATTCAGGGATATTTTGTTATTGTTTGTCATGTAATTATCCTCCTCCACCTCCATTATTAATACTAAAACCTTGGGGAAAACTTTATTCTTCCAAACGTTTTGTAACCTCAATAATATTTTCAGCTAATTGGGACCTCAATTTCAATCTGCTCAGTCTGTGGTTTCGCATTATGTTTGTAGGTTACTGCCAAGGAGCCATAGATCTATTAATGCTTACTTTCACTTTACAGTTAAGTAAACTTCCTTCAGTCTATTTAGCTGCAAGGCATTTGCTGTCCTTCAGCCCAAATTCATTTCCCTGGGTAGTAACTTTAAAGAAAGCCTTTTAGTGATAGCTGCCTGTTTACCTAAACGGACCATATGTCTGTTCATACCTGCACATCGGGCCTATGGGAGCTCTCCAGGATATTGCCAGAATAGTTAACATCATGGGGGGAGGTGCTTAAAGATAAATTCAATCCTTTCTTTGGCTAAATGCAACATTAAAGGGTCATTGAATAGTCTTTCAAATCCTGTAACCTTACTACCTTACACTTCTCACCCTTCTATACCTCTGGCTTCCTATATTGTAGGAGAAAGTGAGGTCTGCAGATGCTGGAGATCAAAGTTGAAACTTTATTGCTGGAACAGCACAGCAGGTCAGGCAGCATCCAGGGAACAGGAGATTCGACGTTTCGGGCACAGGCCCTTCTTCAATTCCTGAAGAAGGGCCTGTGCCCGAAACGTCGAATCTCCTGTTCCCTGGATGCTGCCTGACCTGCTGTGCTGTTCCAGCAATAAAGTTTCAACTTCCTATATTGTACATCAAGGACCCTTAATATGAATTTTGTGCATCCCTGGCTAGCAGAAGAGCATCACAAATATTGGACCTCCTTGGTTTTTACACAGCTGTTTCATGTCATGTGACACATTAGCAGCACTGCATTTTATTTTCTGATACCTCAAAAAAAATTTGTGTGTCTGCTCTTATATTTTTCTCTATTCTCTCCATGAGAAATAATCTTGTTCAGAAATCTTGGTGCTGTGATGATAGCATTGTGACTATGCTTTCAAACTGTCTTTCCTTTTTTGGTAAGATTGCATTTTTCATTACTCTTTGATAATCCACAAATGTTAACCTCTGATGCTAAGTGCAAATCCCATACTGTTTGTAGTGAGGCCATGTCATAAGTTACATTCAAGGAGGAAGGAAAACAGTACAAGGTACAAACTTGTGCCCTGCTATTTAGGATTCAGGAAGGGAAAGGGATTGCAGAGATCCGCCAGAAAAGCTTTCTAAGGAATAGGCATCCCTCATGATTTCCGATACCTGACCTCACTAATGACATTTGAAGGATAACTTTATTGAAATAATGAATACTAGACTACGGTTGAATAATGTATCTTTATTTCACATTCATTCAGGATATCCATTGCAAATAACCCATAGCATCACAGCATGATGCATATCAGTTTACATCCTGTATAGGTCTAAGGCCAAAAACTAGTCCTGTCCAATCTTTTGGCAAGTCTGTAACCAGTAATACTAACACTGAGGTGACTGCTAGTAATAAAGGGATAAATCCTTTTGACAACATAGACATATTTAATTTATTTCATGAGAAAAAAATTACCTTTTTGTTGTGAGGTTATTAAATAACTGTTAATAGATTTCTGCATTCATTCTTGGTGGTGATGAGTAGGGTTTATTGGTCGTGTTAGTTACCAAAATGCAATTTGTTTATTGATACCAGAGGTAAGTATGAGCTAAATTGAAAAAAACAATTATAAAGCAACGAGAATTTTCTTTATCTGGTTAAGGATATAGAACATTTGAAGAAGGGAAGGAGAGGAAGGACATTAGTCTGCTTTAAAATCGGAGTAGAATTTTATAGTGTATATTGTCAGTTACATTTATACAATAGCTTCTCAATACATTGCAGTATCCAAGACCCAGCTCCAAAGCCATATGTAAGAAGGGATGCAGTAAAATTTTCTGCTTACATTATCTGCATTTTCTGTGTTGTGAAGACCAGCAATGAAGTTTACAAATTTTGAATTAAAAACACAGTAATTTATACAACTATAAGGAAAGCCAAGGCTACTAAATACAAAATAGGATTCTGAAGTTTAATCATCTTATGCCATCCCTCGGAATCATAGTAATGGCAGGATGTTATTCAGTCACTGGGTCTGCTTCTCTATTCAATTAGATCGTCGCTGATCATCTACCTCAATTCCACTTGACCGTGAAACCGCCATATCACTTGATGTTGAGCACTTTAAATGTCAGGGCATAGTTGGTTATGGAACAAATAAATGGGATGAGTATAGTGTGGTGTTTGTTGGTTGGCATAGCCATGTTGGGCCAAAGGGCCTATTTCTCTATTGTATGACTTACTGTGCTCCATGATATCACGAATCTCACAAAATCTATCAACTCCTGTCTTGAAGATGTTCAACGACTGAGCTTGCATAGCCATCTGGAATAGAAAATTCTAAAAATAGAGCTGAGTGAAGAAATTCCTCCTCACCGCCATCTTAAATGGCCAGTTCCATATCCTGAGACTAAATCTCTTGGTTTTAGCTCATCAGTCAGGAGAAATATCTTATCTATAGTCACTCTGTCACACCCTGGAAGCATTTTGTAGTTTCAATGAGGTCATCTCTCATTCAATGAAACTCAAGAGAATACAGATATTGTCTTTTGAGAAATCTATCCCACTATCCCAGGGATTAATCTGGTGAAACATAATTTCAATGTCTCTACGACAAGTACATTCCTTCTTCGATAAGTGGAGCAAAATTATGTACAGTATTTCAGGTGTGATCTCACCACTTCCTCAAAAAATCTCTCATCAAGTTTTTGAAATATAAAGTCATGCTGACTGTCCCTAATAAGTTATTCTTCTCCAAATGTGTGTAAATCCTGTATCTAAGAATCTTCTCCATTAATTTCCCTACGACTGATGCAAGATTCACCTGCCTGTAATTTCCTGATGAGACCTCACATGTGGCTAAAGAGGATAGAAAGATCTCTGTCAAGGTACCAGCAACCTAATCCCTTGCCTCCTTCAGTATTTGGGATATATCCCATCAGGCCTAGGGATGTAGCTGTCTGGGGATATACTTTTCAAGATACCCAATACCACCAACTTCTAAATTTTAGCATGCCCAAGAACATCACCCTACCCCTCTCTAATCTTACCATCATCCATGTCCTTCTCATTGGTGAATACAGATGCAAAATACTTGTTAAAGACCTCACTCACTTCATTTGGCACAATGCATTAATTGTCTCCTTTGTTCTTGAGTGGAACTACCCTTTCCCTAGTTACTCTCTTGCTCCTGATATGTGTAAATTGATTTGCCAAAACATCTCATGGTGCCTTTTAGCACATACTAATTCCTTGTTTAAGTTCTTTTCTTTTCTCCTTTCTTCATACTCTTAAAAGGCCTTGTTTGATTAGTTTCCTAAACCTTAATTTGCTTCCTTTTCCTTTTTGACTAAACTTTCAACATCTCTTGTCATCCAGAATTCTCAAATATTGCCATCCTGATCTTTCATCCTCATGGGAACATGCTAGTGCTGAACTTTGAATAACTGGCCTTTAAAAGATTCCCACATGCCAGATGTGGATTTACCCTCAAACAGCCACCCACATCTGATTTCTCCAGTTCCTGCCTAACACTGTTGTAATTAGCCTTCCCCAAATTTATTACTTTCACCCGAGGACCAGTCTTATCCTTATCCATAACTATCTTAAAACTTACAGAATTGTGATTATATTCCCCAACCTCTTCCTCACACTGAAACTTCAATCATCTGGCCAGGCTAATCCTCCAGTCCAGGTCGAATATGGCCTCTTCTCTAGTTGGACTACCTCCGTATTGTTTCAAAAGACTTTTCTCCGTACAACTAACAAATTCTGCCTCATCTAAGCCCTTGGCACTGCAGAAATCCCAGTCACTATACACTTTGTCATATCTGCAAATGATAACTTCAGTCATTTAATACACCTGCATCTCTTAGTGACCAGATTGATGACCGTTGATTGTCTTTTTGGCTGTATTGGAAGTATTTTAGTGAAATGGCTGCTCCTGCTTAATTTCCAACATGAACAAAGAAATAAGCAGATTAACCCTAGCAAGCCATTCAGTTGTATGAATTGCTACAAAGTCTCAAAGAATGGAATCGGATGGATAATTTGGCATCGACCTAGGTACCAGAAAAGACAACGGCAGAAACAGTCCTGTTGACCCTGCAAGCATCAAGTGCCAAAATTGGGAGAGCTGTCTCACAGATTAGCCAAGAAACAGCCTGACATAATTATATTCATGGAATCATACCTTATGAACAATGTCACAGACACCACCATCTTATCCCTGGAAATGTCGTGTTTCACTGGCAGGATGGACCCAGAAGAGATGATGGCACAGTGGTATATAGTTGGGAGAGAGTTGCTGTAGGAGTCCTCAACATTGACTCCAGATCCCATGAAGTCTAGTGGCTTCATGTGAAACATGGGCAAGGAAACATACCATCGTCCCTCAGATTATAAATTGGTATTCCTCCTAGAGGAGCACTTTGAGAAAACACGGAGGAGGCAAGAGCACCAAATGTACTCTCGGTTGGGGATTTCAGTGTCCACCACCAAAAGTAGCTCGGCAGCAGTACTACAGATCGAGCTGGTTGGGTCCTAAAAGACATAGTTGCTAGACTGGGTCTGTGGCAGGTAGTGAAGAAACCAGCAAGAGGGAAAAACATACTTGACCTCATCCCTACCAATCTGCTACTGGCTGCAGATACATCTGTCCATGACAATATTGGTAAGAGTGACCATCGTACAGTCCTTGTGGAGACAAAGTCCTATTATTACATTGAGAATAACCTCCGTTGTGCTGTGTGGCATTATCACCAGGCTAAATGGGACAGATTTCAAATAGATTCAGCAACTGAAGGTTAGGCATCCATGCGTCGCTGTGGGCAACAGCACAATCTGTAACCTCATGGCCCAGCACAGCCCCCACTCAACCATTACCATTAATCCAGGGGATCAGCCCTGGATCAGTAGAGAGTGCAGGAAGGCATGCCAGGAGCAGCACCAGGCTGGTGAAGCCATCAAACAATATAAACAGCAGGTGATAGACAGAGCTAAGCGATCCCCCAACCAACAGATCAGATCTAAACCATCCAGTCATGAATGGTGCTGGACAATTAAACAACTCACTGGAGGAGGAAGCTCGATAAATATCCCCATCCTCAATGATGGAAGAGCCCAGCACATCAATGCAAAAGATAAAGCTGAAGCTTTCCCAGCAATTTTCAGCCAGAAATGCCAAGTGGGTGATCCATCGCGGCTTCCTCCAGTGGTCCCCATCATTACAGATATCAGTCTTTGGCCAAATTGATTCACTTTTATGTGATATCAAGAAATGGTTGGATGCACTGGATACTGCAGAGGCTACGGGCCCTGACAATCAGGCAATAGTACTGCAGATTTGTGGTCTGGAACTTGATGCTCCCCTAGCCAAGCTCTTCCAGTACTGTTACAACACTGGCATCTATCTGACAATGTGGAAAATTGCCCAAGTATGTTCTGTACATAAAAAGCAGGACAAATCCAACCTGGCCATCACCACCCCATCAATCTACTGTTGATCATCAGTAAAGTGATGGACGTTGTCATCAACAGTGCTAACAACCAGAACCTGCTCAGCAATGATCTGCTCAGTGACAAAAAGTTTGGGTTCTGCCAGGACCACTCAGCTCCTGATGTCATTACAGCCTTGGTTCAAACATGGACAAAAGAGCTGAATTCCAGAGTTGAGGTGAGAGTGACAGGCCTTCACATCAAAGCTGCATTCAATCAAGTGTGTCACCATGGAACCCGAGCAAAACTGCAAGCTATGGGGGTATCAGGGAGAAAACTCTCTGGTGACACATATGAAAATGATTCTGGTTGTTGGAGGTCAGTCATCTCAGCTCCAGGGCATCTCTGCAGGAGTCCCTCAGGATAGTGTTCTAGGTCCAACCATCTTCAGCTGCTTTATCAATGTCCTTCCCTCCATCATAAGGTCAGAAGTGGGCATGTTCACTGATGAGGTAAAAACAATGACTGCAGATGCTGGAAACCAGATTCTGGATTCACCGATGATCGCACCATTCATGACTCAGGAACTGAAGCAGCTCATGTCCAAATACAACAAGATCTGGACAATATCCAAGCTTGGACTGACCAGTGGCAAGTAACATTCGTGCCATACAAATACCAGGTTTTGATCATCACCAACAAGAGGCAATCTAACCATTACCCCTTGACATTCAATAGTATTGCCATCACTGAATCGCTCAATATCAACATCCTTGGAGTTATTATTGATCACAAACTCAACTGGGCTCACCACATAAACACACAAGAGCAGGTCACCCAGTTGCCTGGATGAGGACAGCCCCAACAACAATCAAGAAGCTTGACACCAGCCAGGACAAACCCACCTGCATGATTCACATTGCATCCACTCCTTCCACCACCGATGCTCAGTAGCAACACTGTGTACTGTCTAGAAGATGCACTGCAAAAATTCACCAAAGATCCTCAGACAGACCTTCAAAACCCATGACCACTTCCATCTAGAAGGACAAGGGCAGCAGATATATGGGAACACCACCACCTTCAAGTTCCCCACTGAGCCACTCACCACCCTGACTTGGAAATATATTGCCATTCCTCCACTGTTGCTGGGTCAACATCCTGGACTTCCCTCCCTAATGGCATTGTGGATCAACCCACAGCAGGTGGACTGCAGTGGTTCAAGAAGGCAGCTCACCACCACCTTCTTAAGGACAACTAGGGACAGGCAATAAATGCTGGCCAGCCAGTGAGACCCACATCCCACAAAATGAATCATTTTTTACAAATATATTAAGTTCTCTATAAAATACATTTCACTGGATGCCTCAAGATATTTTCACTAGTCTAGATTTACATTTTTGTGTAATGCACAGCCTGAAAGGTTCTGCAGTTTCCAGTCCCTCAGTGCATAATGGTTGAAAGGCCTTAAACAGCGACCATTCTCCACTGTACTTCTGCTGCAATTGCCCTACATTTTGGTATATCACTCAGTATGTAGTTAGGAATCTTGCAATGTGCCAATCTGCAACACTCGCTCATTCTTAATTGAAGAATGCTTGGACAAGATACCAGAAGATGACTGGACTCCATGGAACCACATTCCTACATTAGACATTATTTTGAACTAGAGGGGGGAAAAAGAAAGAAATAAGTAAATTAATAAACACAATAAATTTGAAACTGGAAATGTAAATAGTAGATCTGTAGAACAGAAATTTGGCATCCACCATCCCATTGATTCCATGTCTAAATGAGAAGTACGTTATAGTTTTCAGTTCATTTAAATCAGCCAAGAAAATCTTCGGCTTAGTCATAACTAGCACACTGTACACAACTTACTCATTTTTACAGATGTTGGTTTTGAATGTACAACTGAATTATTATTGACCAATTGGAGTCAAAGTTTCTTGGATGAACTTTGGACAAAATTTAGCTACAACAGTTTACACTTTTTCCAAACAAAGTGTTATATAAATGTCACATCTGAAATTATCAAAAAGAATTTGGGACATCCTGCAACTAGACAATGACCATCATAACTGTTTCTTGTTTGGGGTCCAATGAAAACTCAGTTACCTTTGAATTTGCTCAACTACTGTCAATAAACTAACATTAAAAAAGAGATGAACAGCTGAAGTCAGAAACCATATGCACATCAAAAAATGTCCAGTGGATGGATCAACTGCTTAGCTCTCCCATTACAAGCCAGCAGTATGCTTAGCAATTGCTAGCTTCCGTAAAATTTTACAAAGCCATATATAAAGTAACTGGCTTTCTTCAAAACTGCCCCACAAAGTATACATGGGTGATTTGACAAGCATTTAGGATCTAAGAATTTCTCAAAAACAGAAATAAGCCCAAACAAGCATTTTCAACTGTTATAATATAATCGCAACCTCAGCAACATTTTACGTTTTTATAATACACTGTAGGGTTGTCAATCAATAATTTGGCATTGAACCACACGGAAATACTAAGACAGGTTCAAAACTTCCATCTAAAATGGAATTGAGAAAAATTGAGAAGCAGAAAGCAATTTCAGCCTGATATCTCATGTAGGTCAGCAAGCATGGCAGTGAAGGGTGAATAGTTGGTTCATGTTTAAATATAGTCAGCAGAGTTTTGGATAAGCTCAAGTTTATGGGAAGTGTTTATGGTCTTTTTCCGGCAGGGAATACCATAAAGTTTCCTGGGTAGCCCTTAACTGAACACTTTTGCAGGGGACGGGCAAGGCCTTGTGCAACCCATTCACCCTCATCCTAACTGAAATCCTTAAGTGGTTTGAGCAGCTTCCCAGCCAGACACCCCTTTAAGACTGGTGGAAGGAATCCATAGCACAGGTGATGCTACTCAGGCCCCAGCCCAGGAGAAGAGGGATTCTTGCTGAGAGCCCCCTTTCCACATGAGGCTCCCCCTCCCACAGGTGATCCAACAGCTACTCTGTCACCATCTCAAGACCCCAGGCACTTAGCTGATCCTACACTTTGAATCTGGAGATTGCTTATAATTCCAATCCTCACCACTGTTGCAATGCAGCTGTTTTGAGGTAGGTCTTGAGCAGAAGTCCTTTTCCGAAACACTTAATGCTGCTAGGATGGTTATCGTCTTAGCTGCAGGGATGCTGTGTTGGCAGGGTATATTAACCGCCGAATTTTACAGTTGGCTGGTGGGTCATCCTGCCTCCAAATGAAAGCATGCCCTGCGATGGATGTAGGTTAGGAGTCTGACCAGGAGAACATTTGAATAGTTGTGTCAGGAGGTAACAGACACATTGGGGGTTTTTATTTGCAAATAAGCTGATGCCAAAGTAGAGATATGCAATTTATAGCAATGAAAGTAGTGAGTGTTGGTAATGGAGAAGATTTCATGTCAGAATCTCAGCTTAAAATCAAATGGAATGCCAAGGTACCAGCAGTGGCAAGGGGGAAGAGTAAAACCTGTGTCTCAGGAACTGAGTTTGTTTTGGAGACCTCAGACAATGGCCCTCAGATAGACAATAGATTCATCAGACTTGAGTTTGTTTGGACAATTCAGTTCCATAGCATTCATGCTTCATTCATTTTTACTCCAAGCTTACTATTTTTTAAAACCTTCAACTTTATTATTTAAGCCCTTCAATATAGAAAATAAGTTGCTTCCCATTTGCTTTGTCAATCCCTTTTAATAGAATTGAGAATTGTAACTAGATAACCTGTCTCATTTCCAGAAAAATATAGAACACAAGTTCAATAACCTTTCTTTATACCCTAAACCCTTGATGTTGCAAATCACCTCTTCCCTTGTGATTTCTCTTACCCCAGTATATGTTGACATAGAATATTAGCATTTTGCAGCAATCAGTGCTGTGAGTTGCCAAATAATTTAAGCAAGTTTTTTAAAAACTGGGCATGGAGGTAAAATACTTTGAAATGGATGCCCACATTAGCACTGTTCAATAACTTTGTTCTGTTGCAGATGGCTACGCGTTTTCTCAAGAGGAACATGGTGTGGTTTCACAGAGTGACATGGTCCGATCCTATGACACCACCAAACAGAAATTTGTAGCAGATTGAATAGTGTCAAGCTCCTCAAGTATTGAACTGATATAAATTTTTATCAGGCATTTGAGCGTGCTGACCGTACTCAGCATCAGCTAACGAAAAAATGAATTCCTCTTTTCTGTGGCCTTAGCCTAATAGCTTGACTTAACTTTCATTCTCGCACTGACGTCAGAGATCTAATGCTGTACCTAAACTAATACTGTGCTGCTGTTCTGATAAGATTCTAATAATGTAAAATCGTAGGTGCTTGTGAACAAAATTATTTAAAACAGTACCATATCTTATGTGGAGCAGAATGGAGCTGTCAACTCTCCCACCCTCAACCCCCTTCCCAGTATGCAAAGTGAGAAATATCTTTAATAGATTAATTTTATTTGAAATTGGAGGATGAGGTGGGTGAGACAATTATATGTTGAACTAATTTGACTTTCATAAGCTGAGAATTGTTCTGCATTCACCTTCGGTCATGCAGTATCATAGGGGAAAGTCATGATTGCATAGACTCCCCTGAAAGGCACTGCCTGCATGAGACCTAATGATTATTATAAAATGAAAGCCCACAAACAGCTTTCCGACTTGAAATAATAAAAATGGCAACAGACCTATTCAGCCATACCTCAATAAGGCTGTCAAAATGAGTAAATGTCTGGGACTTATATTTTTTAAACGTTTTGGAATTTTGGTGAATCTATTCAATGTTTGTGTAAAATTCTCATGTCTGATAATATTCCCTAGCAGCATTTCTATGTAACATTCAAATTATTAATGCAGAAAAATCCTTTGCTTTAGATTAGTCATTTTGTGATTCAGTAAATTGGTGTCCTGGGATAATGAGATGGAGTGTTCACCAATAGTGTCTCGTGCAATATTCACCTGATTTCAACTTCCTTCCTGGAGAGAGACTGAGCTGAGAGCAGGTATTTCTCTTCCACACCTGAGCACCGATGTAGACTACTCTGACACCTAGCCAGTTACAGTAGTTCATTGCCAGAGATTTTGCATTAGGTTAACTTTGCAGTAACCCCAGTCTATGCCCCCGAGAGACTATGGGAAAAGAAGAAAATGAATAACATCCCTCCTTCTTCAAAATGCAGAACTCCTTTAGAATTTTGGTTCAGAGATCAATTGAAGCAAGGCAAAGAAAATACTGTCTGAGCCACAGTTAGTGTCTGGATTGTGTTTTATGTTATTTGAAGGGACATTCAGAAATAGGGTTGGGGAGCATCTTTTTAAAAAAAATCTATAACTTCTCTATTATCAAATTATCAAAGTGTGCAAATGTTAAATTAAAGTAAGGAAGGTTACACACTTTGCATGGTCTGTACGCTGTTCTGTTTTTTTCATCACCATTAACATTGTTTCTCTTTAATGTAATAATATGGAACTATGCTTTTTTTCACATTAACCATGTCATCGAAAATCACTTGTGTATATACAATTACAGTTTCCTTAAATGTCCCTTGTATTCAGATATTTTTATTATGAGCTGGTCCATAGTCAGACTCTGGATGTATTGCTTATCAACAAGTAAAATTGTGCATCTTGTGTATCATTTCTAAAGGTTTCTCTTTAAGTATCCTTTTAGACACGCATTCGTAATCGATGTCTGCAGAATGGAGTGACACTTCGGTATTTAATTAATTCCCTGCAAATTCCCAGTGTCCGTAGGTCTGCATTTTTTTTTGCAGTGATACAGGTTTCCTTGACTGATTAATATTCGCTGGTACTTTTAATACAAAAAATAAATTGCAGCAGTTCTTTCCATGTCTTGAAGCAAATTCCTATTAACTATTAACTGCTTGACAGTGGTGTTAATAGTTGCAGTAGATAATTCTTTAACAGCTTTTGAAACAGTGTGGACCTGCTTCTACAACACAGAAAAAGTTGTGAATAAAAATTTTATAAGCTGTCTATGTCTGATTTGTGTTCTCTTGTTTTGAAATCACAGCTTTAAATAAGAAATCCTCTTAAAGAGGAACTTAAGATGTTTTAAATTTGCTTAATTATTGTTTTAAATTAAGCAGCTGTTGCAGATGTGAAACACTAACATAGTTGCAATATAGTTTTGCCAAAGTGACATCGAAAATATATTGAGCCCTGTGATTTATACTCCTCCCTAAGCAACAGAGCTGCATTTTTCAGTGTTTGACTCCGAATGAAAGCCATTTAAAATGACTGTAATGGCCAGCTCTAAGATGTTCTCTTCTGTATCAACAAAATGTTCCTTCCTTCCTTCTCAAAGTAACAAACTGCTCCTCCATGAAGTCTCATAACATCACAACAAACAAAAATCAGGAAAACTCCCAATGATTATCACATACTGCGCCCCACACCCCACCTTCAGCTGATGAACTAGCTAATCCTCTTGATAAGTATCAACTGGAAGAAGTGCCTGAAGGAGCAATAGCACAGACTGTTTAGACTGGTACTGGTTAAGGTGGCTACGAAATCAGTGAGTGAAAATCCTACTCACCTAGCCTAATGCTGTAATTGCAGTTGATGGTAATACTGGACAAGTCAGATCTCAGAAAAAGACCTGATCTGATCGATCAAATGTTTAATTTTCACAATTGCTTTCTACAGGGGTTAGTCACAAATGTATTCACATGAAGCTCAACTGTTCTCTAACAATGGAACATGATTAAAAATCACACAAACCGGGTTATAGTCCAACAGGTTTAATTCGAAGCACACTAGCTTTCAAAGCACCACTCCTTCATAAGGTGATTGTGGAACATGAGTTCAATCTGCAAAAGATAAAAAATGCTTTTTATATACATATTCTATATGACAGATATTTCTTAATAACTGTTTCCCAACACTGTCCTTTTATAGATGTTGAAATCCAGATCAATTTCATTCCAATCTCAACTCTTTCAGGTTTATTTAACTGATGTTTTCACAGTTTATTTTCTTTAGATTGCAGAGGTAACTTTGCAATTCATTTCTAAATCTGCAGGCACAAACCCTTCACAACTCTGACAGCCTCAACTGTTTCCGTTTTTACAACTTGAAGATGTCTAACCAACCTCTACTGATTTGGACTCTCCAAAAGCTAAAACATGTTAAAAGAAAGTGTTCTCCATTCTGGACCGAATACTTGATTCTTTCAAACTGAAGATGGCTTTCTGGTCTGTTGTAAGCTCAGCAGTGTAAACGTCCCATCCAATAGCACTGCAGGAGTTCTCTCAGGCACTTGACTGCAGTCACATGCTTCTTTGGAATTGACACATTTCCAAATTACTTTCTGACGTGTTATTATTTAAAAGTCAAATTTTACAGAATTGCCCACATAATTCTGCTGCTATTTGGGCAGTACAGTGGTTAGCACTGCTGCTTCACAGTGCCAGAGATCCAGGTTCAATTCTCACCTCGGGCGACTGTCTGTGTGGAGTTTGCACATTCTCCCAGTGTCTGCGTGGGTATCCTCCGGGTGCTCCGGTTTCCTCCCACAGTCCAAAAATGTGCAGGTTAGGTGAATTGGCCATGTTAAATTGCACGTAGTGTTAGGTGAAAGGGTAAATGTAGGGGAATGGGTCTGGGTGGGTTGCTCTTCGGAGGGTCGGTGTGGACTTGTTGGGCCGAAGGGTGTGTTTCCACACTGTAAGTAATCTAATCCAAATCTCAAAATACATGTAATGCTCCTTTGATCACACTTACAAATCTACCTATTGTGGATGTGTCTATCCATGACATTCTTGGTAGAAGTAACCAATGCACTGTCACTGTGGAGACAAGATTTCACCTTCATGTCTTTGGCCTGGGCAGATCAGCCACGATCTTGTTGACGGGCTTAAGGAGCCAAAAGGCCGACTCCTGTTTCTTATGTTTGCCTTCCATAGTGTTGTGTGGCACTAGCATCATGCTAAATTTTAAATAAACCAAGTAACTCAAACTGGGGAATCCATGAGGCACTCTGGAGCATCAGCGGCAATAGAATTATATTCAACCACAATCTGTAACTTCATGGCCTAGTATATCCCTCACTACCAGTCCCATCAAGCCAGGAGCTCGTTCCTGGTTTAAGGAAGAGTACTGGTGGCATATCAGGAGTAGCAGAAAGTGAGGACTGCAGATGTTGGAGAGCAGAGGTGAAAAGTGTGATGCTGGAAAAGCACAGCAGGTGAGGCAGCATCCGAGGAGCAGGAGTGTCAACATTTCAGGCATAAGCCCTTCATCAGGAATGTCCAGGTCCAGAGAAACCTGGGCATCTTCAAGTTTATATTTATTTTAGTGTTCCAGCGTCATGGACTGACTGCTCTCAGAGTCACGGATGACATACCCGACACAGTTGCTTGTGAAAGACCTGGGCAACTTCAAGTTTGTATTTATATGAGGAGTAGCACCAGGCATATCTAAAAATGAGGTCAACCTGGGATGCTGTTCTACACAACTACTTACACACTAAACAGCAACTTTACAGCATTTTGTATCTTTTAATGCTGAGAACATCGGTGAGGGACTGCTATGCTGAAGAGCTAAGGAATACCACAAACAATAAATCCGACATAAGCTTTGTAGTCCTGTCACATTCAGTCATGAATAGTGGTGTTCAGATAAACAACCAATAAGAGAAGGCTACACAAACATCCTCATTCCCAATGATGGGTGAGTCCAATACATCATTGCAAAAGACAAGCTTGAAGCCTTTCCAAATATCTTCAGCTTTAAGTGTTGAGTAAATGATCTATCTCTGCCAACTCCTAAAGATTCAGGCTTCACAGGTGCCAATCTTAAGCTGACTTGATTCTGTTGACATGATATTCAGAAACAGCTGAATCCATGGATACAGTGAAGTCTATGATCACTAACAATGTTCTGTCAATGTATGAAAACCTGTTCCAGAATTAGCAATGCTCCAAGCCAAGCTGTTCCAAGTCAGCTACAATACTGACATCTACCTGGCAATTGCCCGGGTACATCATCTACAAAAAAGACAACTCCAACCCAGCTAATTATCACCCCAAAATCAGCAAAGAAAACGATAGGGCTCATTGACAGTCCTGTTAAGCAGCACATACTCAACACTAATCTGCCCAATGATGCTCACTTTGAAATGTACCTTAGCTACTCAGCCCCTGACCTCATTACAGCTTGGACATGGGAACACAGGAACCAGGTCCATAGGACCTGGACCAGCCATTCAGCCCCTTGAGCCAATCTCTTCCTCTTGCAATAAAGGTCAACATATCATCTTATAATGAGGGAAAACAGTGACATACTGGTAAATCCAGACTAATGTTCTGGTGATGTGAGTTTAAATCTCACCAGGGCAGACAGATAGTGAAGTTTGAAATCAATACAAATATACAATAAAAAGCTAGCCTGATGATGGCCAAGTAAGCATTGACAATTATTTTTTTGAAATGTTTCACTAATGCCCTCGAGGGAAAGAAATCTGCCAACTTTACCAGATCTGGCCAACATGTGACTCAAGACCCACAATTGACCTTAACTACCATGTGGACAGTTTGGAATGGGCAATAAATGGTGGTGTAGCCAGTGACACTCATTCCATGAACAAATAAACAAAAATGCTTGCTGTACTTGCACGTGAAGAAGAACATCTAGGTCCTTTTAGACATCCACCCTTTCACTATTCAAAAATTGCTCTGCATATCCATTCCTCACACCAAAGTGAATTACCTTGTACTTATCCACATTACATTCCATCTGCCATGATCTTGCTAACTCATTCAGCTTATCCAAATCCCTGAAGCCTCATTGCAATATCATCATAACACATATTCCCAACTAATTTTCTGTCATTGGCAAACTGGGGCATATTATAATTTGCCTCCATCCAATACATGGAAAAACTTGTGAATAGCTGGGGGAGGGACTAGATTGGGTTGAGATATCTGGTGGGCATGGATGAGTTGGACCAAAGGTTCTGTTTCTGTGCTGTATGTCCCTACGACTCGAGCACTGGTCCTTGCGGTACTTCACTAGCTACAATGTAAAAAATTGAGGATGGCCCAATCCATGTTTTGTGTCCATGAACCAATCCTCAGTCCATAGCTGTATACTATTCACTATGGTTTGCACACTAATTTTATTCGTTACCCTCCTCTGTGAGAACTTATTGCAAGTCTTCTGAAAATCTAAATATCCATTTGTTCCCCATTATTAACTCTGCCAGTAGTGTCCTCAAAAAACACCGTCAGGTTTATCAAACATGATTTCCCCTTCATAAATCCATCTTAACTTTGCCTAATCAGATCATTACTAAAGTTTACAATTATCACGCTCTTTATAACAGATTGTAGTATTTTCCCAACTATTGATCACATTACAACAGATCTGTAGTCCCCATTTTCTCCCTCCATCTTTAATAAATAGCAAAGTTTCACTTGCAACATTCTAATCTGCAAGCATGATTTCAGGATCTATAGAAATTTGAAAGATAATCACTATCTCTACAGCCACCACTTTCAATATTCCTGGACTGAATAATCAGATCTCAGGGATTTGTCAACTTTCAGTCTTGATAATTTTCCAACACTATTTTTTTATGAATGCTAAATTCTTTAAGTTCTTCATTCCCTTGGGTCCCTATTAGTTCTTCTATCTTTCTTCATGAAGACAGACATAAAGTAATTATTTAGCTTCTCTGTCATTTCCCTATTTCATATTATAAATTCTCCTGTCTGTGCCTGTAATGCACATACATTGCCAAACTATTCATTTTCACATATCTAACCAAATTTAACTGTCCATTGCCATTTTTCCTGCTCGTTTGCGTTCACATTTTTAAATCAATTTTTTGATTCTCCTATGCTCCCTTCTAAAATGCACCAATTATCAGGCTTATTACTTTTTTGACAAGTATAAAAGCCTCCTGCTTCAATCTAATACAATCTTTAACTTCTTTAGTCAAGACATGAACAAAAGAGCTAAACTCAAGAGGCAAAGTGAGACTGACTGCCCTGACAATAAAGGCTGCCTTTGATTGAATGTAGAATTGAGGAGCCCAAACATAACTGGAGTTAATGGAAATCAGGAGGAATCCACTGGTCAAAGTCATTCCTCGCACACAAAAAAAAGTGTAGTGTTAGAGATCAATCATCTCGAATCCAAGACATCTCTGCAGGAGTTCCTCAGGGTAGTACCCTTGACCCAACTGTCTTTAGCTGCATTATCACTGACCTTCCTTCCATCGTAAAGTCAAAAGTGGGATGTTTGTTGATGTTTGCGCCATGTTCAGGATGATTCATGATTTTAGATATCAAGAAGCACATATCAATATGCAGCAGGACCAGGAGAACATTCAGGTGTAGCAAGGTACATTTGTGCTACACAATGCCAGACAATGACCATCTCTAAGAGAAAGTGAGGGCTGCAGATGCTGGAGATCAGAGCTAAAAATGTGTTGCTGGAAAAGCGCAGCAGGTCAGGCAGCATCCAAGGAAAAGGAGAATCGGCGTTTCGGGCATAAGAAGGGCTGAAGAAGGGCTTATGCCCGAAACGTCGATTCTCCTGTTCCTTGGATGCTGCCTGACCTGCTGCGCTTTTCCAGCAACACATTTTCAGCAATGACCATCTCTAAACAAGATAGAATCTAACCATATCTCCTTGACATTCAATAGCATTACCATCACTGAATTCCCCATTATCAACATTTTGGGGATTACCATTGACCTGCAACTGAACAAGACCAGCCATAAAATCCCTCAATAACACCTTCCAACCCATGACCTCTACTAGCTAGAAGAATAAATATGGACATACTACCATCTACAAGTTCCCCTCCAACCCACACACCCTCCTGTCTGAAACTATAGTGCTGTTACTTGTTCAAAATCCTGGGAAGTCCTCCCTTTACCCCACCACAACCTCCAAATAGAGTATAGTTATTCAAGAAGGCAGCTCACCACCACCGTCTCAGGGACAATTAGTGATAGGTAATAAATAATGGTCTCTCAGCCATGGCCACATCCTGTGAATAAAGAAAGAAATAATTCTTGTGAGACATCAATGATATTAAGAGTGATGCCCTCACTGCCTACTCACTCCTTTATCATGCTGATGCCTTCATTTACAGCTGCCACTGTCAACTACAACTTGGTCTTTAACTCTTCAAATTGTTTCATTCAATAATAACAATCAAAGTTCAATTCTGTGGCAATATTTATAAGAATATTTCACAAACCTGCTCATGTTTCAGCTGATTTGTGCAGTTCAAGCAGGCATGTTCATATACATGTTAGCTTTTGAACTCTATATTACACCTCGTGGTGTATTCCATTTTATCTGTTACTGAAGACATGGTGCACTGAACCATCATTGTATCACAATTCCAGAAAATGTAATTTTACTAAGTGATACATAGCATATTGGATATCTTTTGAAAATATAAACTAGAAAAAGAACTGTAAACCAAAGTATGTATGTTTGCCTTATTAGAAAAAGGGGGAAATGAGGAAACTGGTGAAATCCACATTGATGCCCTAGGGTTGAAGTGTTATGAGGCGAAAGATGAGGCCTTCTTCCCCCAGGCGTCAGGTGGTGATGGAGCGGCGGTGGAGGAGGCCCAGGACCTGCATGTCCTCGGCAGAGAGGGAGAGAGAGTTGAAATGTTGGGCCACAGGACGGTGGGGTTGATTGGTGCGGGTGTCCCGGAGATATTCTTGAAGCACTCTGCTAGGAGGTGTCCAGTCTCCCCAATGTGGAGGAGACTGCATTGGGAGCAACGGATACAATAAATGATATTGGTGGATGTGCAGGTAAAGCTTTGATGGATGTGGAAGGCTCCTTTGGGGCCTTGGATGGAGGTGAGGGAGGAGGTGTGGGCGCAGGATTTGCAATTCCTGCGGTGGCAGGGGAAGGTGCCAGGATGGGAGGGTGGGTTGTTGGGGGGCGTGGACCTGACCAGGTAGTCACAGCGGGAATGATCTTTGCAGAAAGTGGAAATGGGTAGGGAGGGAAATATATCCCTGGTGGTGGGGTCCGTTTGGAGGTGGCAGAAATGTCGTCGGATGATGTGGTTTATGCGAAGGTTGGTAGGGTGAAAGGTGAGCACCAGGGGGGTTCTGTCCTTGTTACGGTTGGAAGGGTGGGATTTGAGGGCGGAGGGGCAGGATGTGGATGAGATGCATTGGAGGGCATCTTCAACCACTTGGGAAGGGAAATTGCTGTCTCTAAAGAAAGAGGCCATCTGGTGTGTTCTGTGGTGGAACTGGTCCTCCTGGGAGCAGATACAGTGGAGGAATTGGGAATACGGGATGGCATTTTTGCAGGAAGTAGGGTGCGAAGAGATGTAATCCAGGTAGCTGCGGGAGTTGGTGGGTTTGTAAAAAATGTCAGTGTCAAGTCGGTCATCATTAATGAAGATGGAGAGGTCCGGGAAGGGGAGGGAGGTGTCAGAGATTGTCCAGGGAAATGTAAGGTCGAGGTGCAATGTGTTGGTGAAGTTGATGAATTGCTCAACCTTCTCGCGGGAACACAACAGTGGCATCAATGTAGTGGAGCAAGAGGTGGGGAGTGGTGCCGATGTAACTACGGAAGATGGACTGTTCTACACAGCCAACAAAGAGACAGGCATAGCTGGGGCCCATGCGGGGGCCCATGGCTACCCGTTTGGTCTGGGGGAAATGGGAGGATTTGAAGAAGAAATTGTTTAGGGTGAGGACCAGTTCAGCCAAATGAATGAGAGTGTCGGTGGAAGGGTACTGTTGGGGATGTCGGGAGAGGAAGAAACGGAGGGCTTGGAGACCCTGACCATGGCGGATGGAGGTGTAGAGGGATTGGATATTCATGGTGAAGATGAGGCGTTGGGGTCTGGGGAAACGGAAGTCTTGGAGGAGGTGGAGGGCGTGGGTGGTGTCTCGAACATATGTGGGGAGTTCCTGGACTAGGGGTGATAGGACAATGTCAAGGTAGGTAGAGATGAGTTCAGTGGGGCAGGAGCAGGCTGAGACAATGCGTCGGCCAGGGTGGTCAGGCTTGTGGATCTTGGAAGGAGGTAGAACCGGGCGGTGCGGGGTTCCCGGACTATGAGGTTGGAAGCTGTAGGTGGGAGATTTCCTGAGGTGATGAGGTTCTGTATGGTCTGGGAGATGACGGTTTGGTGTTGGGGGGGTGGGGTCATGGTCGAGGGGGCAGTAGGAGGAGGTGTCTTCGAGTTGGCGTCTGGCTTCAGCGGTGTAGAGGTCAGTGCGCCAAACTACCACTGCACCCCCTTTATCTGCTGGCTTGATGGTGAGGTTGGGATTGGAGCTGTGCTTTGTGAGGGTGAGAGGTTGGAGTGGGGGAGGGGGGTAGACAGGTTGAGGCGGTTAATGTCTCGGCGGCAGTTGGAAGTGAAGAGATCGAGGGCAGGTAATAGGCCTGCACCGGGTGTCCAGGTGAAGGAGTGTGCTGGAGGCGGGCAAAGGGATCCTCGGAAGGTGTGCGGGAGTCCTGATTATAAAAGTAAACACGGAGGCGGAGGCAGGGGAAGAAATGTTCGACGTCACGGCGTGTATTAAATTCATTGATGCGTGGGTAGAGGGGGATAAAGGTGAGGCCTTTGCTGAGGAGGTGAGGGGGAATGGTGAAAACTCGGCAGGGCTGGGAGCTAGGAACTGGTGTAGGTGTGGAGCAGGGAGTGGGGGCTGCGTCTGTAACTGGAGTGGGTGTTAGGGGGAATGGGGTTGGAGTCATGAGCAGGGGTGGTATTCCCGGGGATAGTGACAGTGGGATCTGTGGGGGATCGCGTCAGCAGAATGCAGGTGAGTGGCACTAGTGGGGGCAGAAGTGATGGCGAACATGGCAGTGGCAGGGGGCAGTCACTGAGTGTGTGACATCAGCAATGATGTGAGGGGCAGAAGTGATGTCATGTGTGGTGCATGAGGAATTGTGAGGGGTGGAAGTGGTCATGATGGGGGCGGAAGTGACATCATCTATCACTGTGGGGATGGTAGCTGCAGCAGTGACATGGCTAATGGCGTCCAAGCATTTCCAGAGACCGGGGGAATGTTCTGGAATGTTTGAGGAGTGCTGGTTATGGAGGTGGGTACATAAAAGTTTATTGTACTTACAGTTTTTGATGTTTGAGATGGTGTTGAAATACTGTTTGTTGAGAGTATGGTCTCCTCTACATTGGGGAACTGGACACCTCCTAGCAAAGTGCTTTAGGGAACATCTCTGGGACACCCACACCAATCAACCCCACCGCCCTGTGGCCCAACATTTCAACTCCCCCCCCCCAACTCTGCCGAGGACATGCAGGTCCTGGGCCTCCTCCACCGCCGCTCCCTCACCATCCGACGCCTGGAGGAAGAACGCCTCATCTACCGCCTCGGAACACTTCAACCCCAGGGCATCAATGTGGATTTCACCAGTTTCCTCATTTCCCCTTCCCCCACCTCACCTCACCCCAGCTCCAGCCTTCCAGCTCAGCACTGTCCCCATGATCTGTCCTACCTGCCTATCTTCCTTT
>NC_057715.1:81154915-81188065 GCF_004010195.1 Chiloscyllium plagiosum | reverse complement strand
AGGCACCCTGCCTCTATTCCTGATGAAGGGCTTTTGCCCGAAATGTTGATTTTCCTGCTCCTCGGATGCTGCCTGATCTGCTGTGCTTTTCCAGCACCACTCCAATCTAGACTCTGGTTTCCAGCATTAGCAGTCCTTGTTTTTACCTTATCTGAAAGAGGGCCTGATTTTGCAGTAATACTACTGGTGAGACTAATAGCTCTCCATTTTTACGTAAAATCAAACAACAATTCCTGCCATATACACAGTTAAACATGAAGTCCATGATATTCCCTAAAGTGCCCTGCTCTTCCAAACAAATTGGATTATAATGGATTGTTACTGATTTGCCTTTCAAACTCAAATACATGAAATGCTGTGAAATTGCTATCCTTGCCTGATGTATGCAAAAAAAGAGAAAGTTAAGACTTGTCCATTTGAATGTAAGCTCTCTTTTAATGCTGTGATTCACTTTAAACAACCTCTCTAGAGCTGAGAATCAACTTTTATAAGTGTGGATCTCATTCCTTGAAATGTTAAAGATTTCAAGATGTATCATTTTGTCTCTTTATGTTCTCTCTCTTCATCCAGCCTTTTATACTCTATCTTGCCTATGGGTATTAAATATTCAAGTTTAACTATGTTAAATATCCAGATTCAGACTCTAGTGTTCACAAATGATATTTTACTTTGTTTGGTTTAGGAGATAAGTTGTTGGCCCAGTTCACATCGGCTCTTTAGAGAATGTTTGGTCAAAAGTATTCGCTGCTGACTGCAAAATACCTAAAATGGAGAGTCTGATAGATAAAAGTAGATTACACGAATCATTTGTGATTGTGAGTTCACAAAAAAATTGATGTCAATAAACTAGTGAACCATTGTCATTTTACTGTGGAGAAAATATGTTTGTAAATCCTTTCAGGCATATGTTTGGAATACTTCATTCAATCACAGACACTTGTGATAAATCCAAAATTTCTGGAAATACACAGCAGGTCATTTAACATTTCCAAAGGAAAAAGTGAAATAGCTTCTGAATGGGACTCAAGTGATTTTCTCCTGATTAATAACAAATTGAAGTAATTTCCCATCCTGGCAATATTTCATGAAGGATTTTTTTTTTCAGATACTGACTAAACTGTGCATTTCCAACTTGCTTGATTATATGTTTGATTTCCAATAATTTTCTTAGTACATCCTTGTTGATGCCACTGCAAACAATTGTGCTTCAGGTGGCAGGACCACATAGCTTTTCACAAATAAAAACCAACTACAAACCTCATAAAAATGAAAATCAAATGAAAGCAAATGATCCAAAATAAAACTCAAATGTTCTAATACAGTTTTTTTTTAGCAGTTCCTAATCTTGAAAGGAAAGCCTGCTTGAATTCACAATGAAAACGTTCAATCTCACATTGGATTATTACCTTTGCAACCAAAACCAAAATAATTCAACCTACTAAGAATGCTATTTGCAAATTCCAGGATAATTGAATGATCCTTTCAATTATGGAATATCACCCTCCCAGCCCAGATAGCGAGGAGAACGGATTTTCAGTTTTACAGACTGGTGTGACAAAATATGTCCATGTGCGATTTCTCACTGAAAGAAATCCCTCGAAGGAGCTAAGAAATAAAGAAATATCCTGTAGACCAGGATTCCCAAACTTTGTGTCATAACCTCCAGGGGGGTCACCAGCTGAAAGTGTGAGGTCACAAGCTCCAAGGTATCAATGTTTGGCATTGAAATGTAATCAAGTGCGAACAAGAATGCAACTCCCTTAGATACTTTGTTTTCTTTTAGTGGGCATAGCCCAACTGGAAAATTCTTGAGGCTTGATTGTCCTGCAAATGTAGATGCTTGTTCCTCTGTGAAGCTCCTTCTCACCATGCTATGACAGATCTGTCACCCCTTTATGAACCGTCCCAAGCTCACATCCTCTCACCATCACTGACACAGTTCTCTCACTCCCTTAACTCTCCAAAATTAAAATCTGGCCTAATATGGGAAAAATATTCCCATTCATGAAAGCTCAATCAACCCTTTTAAATCTCAAATGGTTGATCTCTTTTAAAGACAAACCTCTCCCAATGCATCCACTGAAATATTATTGTTTGTTTAGAATCTGCTAAACATTCATGATACTGTCACAAAACTGGTCCCCTTTTTCTAAAAGCTGTTCCATTTTTCAAGGATACTGGGTCCTTGTTTTTTTTCAGAGGGGTCATAAATGGGTCAGGTTCTGATCAGACTGGTTTGGTACAGAGATGAAAAGGATTTTGTGAGGCCTTTTGTTGAAATGTAAACTGATGAGACTTCAGGCCAAAGTAGTCATGTTTTAGAAGTGACCTGTATAATGAAAGGGGAGTGATCAGCTCTCCAGCTGAGCGGTTCCGTTTGGTCCAGAACTAGTTAGGAGTTCAGCTGTGTGGAACCTCTCTCTTTCTTTCTGCCCTTCTAACTTCAACCTGTAAGTATCTGTTCCATTTTTTTTAACTGGTCTTTAAGGGGGTTTGCTTATTGGGACTGTTGTGCATATTCATAACAGTATAATTAGATCTAGTTTGGAGACTGAGTTCTGTAAGGGTTCTTTGTTCTGTTCTTTGTGTTCAGTTGTGTAATTTTATGAATAGATTCCTGTCTATTTTAAAACCTAATAGTCAACCTAGCTAGCTTACTCTGGGTAAGCTAGTGCACTGTACACTTACCAAACAAATTGCAAAGGTATGAACTGGGTTGGCTCTTTGCGGGATTTTAAACAGCAAGTGGTTGGTGCTAGTGTCTTTATTTCAGGTGTTGGTTTGGTTGGGTAGATAAAGCTTGGGATAGTAATGGCTCTTTCAGTCGCCAAACGTTTTCTGGATGTGGATGCGGTGACTTTGGAAGGTTTGTAAAAAGTGAATAAGACCAAGTTGCAAGAATTAGCAGAGAAGCTGGAACTGGAACTGTCTGCTTCTTTGAGGAAAGGAGAGATAATTACAGCAATAGCTCAGCATTTAAACCTGTTGCAGAAACCTTCAGGATCTATCGAGATGGCAAGAATTCAATTGTAAATGAAGCAGCTTGAGTTAGAGGTGAGAGATAAGGAAAGAGCAGCAGGAATGAAACAGTGTGAGTTACAATTAGAAGCAGAAGAGAGGGGAAACCAAGCGAGCAGAGAAAGGAAAGGAGAGAGCTTTTGAACTTCAAAAACTGACACTTAAAAAGGAAAGTCAATATAAAAGGCTGAGGATAGGCTTAGTGAGGAACAGAGTGAGGATGAGTAAGCCCCTGGTAGTCAGAAGCCCAGTGAGAAACTGTTTAAGTATGTTCAAGCATTGCCTAGATTTGATTAGAAGGATGTGGAAGCCTTTTTCATCTCATTTGAAAAGGTGGCTAAACAGATGCAGTGGCAATGTGGGTTTTGTTGATCCAAATGAAACTTGTAGTTAGGGCTAGTAAGGTATTCGCATCACTATCAGGGGAGGTATCTGGGGAATACGAGGAGTTGAAAAAGGCCATTTTAAGAGCATATGAGCTCGTACCAGAAGCCGATAAACAATGTTTCAGGAATCAAAGGAGGGACCCTGGACAAACTTATATTGAGTTTGAAAGGATCAAACAGAGTAATTTCGATAGATGGAAAGAGCTTTAAAAATGGGGCAAACCTATGATGCCCTTACAGAGGTAAGTATTTTGGAGGAATTCAAAAATACACTGCCAGACGTAGTGCAAACTCATGTGGAAGAGCAGAGTTAAAACAGCAAGGTTAGCAGCTGAAGTGGCTGATGATTATGAGCTGGTCCATAAAACTCGGTTTGGCTTCCAGAATCAATTTCAGTCCATGAGGGATAGAAATTGGGGCAAAGAGAAATCCTCACGTGGAAAGGGAAAGGTAGATCTCAGTGAAGATCATAAGGATAACTTACCACAGGGTAAAAAAGAAACCCTTCAGGGGACAAAGAAGTTATAAAGCTCTGGTATTTTCATTGTGATAAAGTGGGCCACACGAAATCACAGTGTTGGTGGGCTAGGAGAAAGCCAGATGTAGGGAAACCAGACAAGCCTGGGAGTTTTGCTGGACTAGTAACAACAAGCACAAGGGAAGGTAAACAACTGCCTTAGAGTGTACAAGATGATCAGAGGTTGATTAAGGAGGAAATGCCAGATTTGCTTAAAAAATATACATGCAAGGGTAAAGTTTATTCACATAGGCCAGGAGGAGCAGGAAAAGAGGTTACAATATTAAGGGACACAGGATCCTCTCAGTCTGTAATGTTGAAGAATGAGGAGATATGTACTCCTGAAGGACTATTGCCGGAAAGGTACTGGTAACAGGAATTCATGGTGAGACAAAAAGCGCTCAATTATGTAAAGTGAGGCTAGAGAGTCCAGAGAAGAGTGGAGAATTTGTGGTAGGAATACTGGACAAACTCTCAACTCCAGGAATACAACTTGTCCTTGCAAATGATATAGCTGATTCACCAGTAGGCGTGCTGCCTACTCTAGGTGAAAAGCCAGTGGAAATGCAGGCAACTGATGAAATTAAGGTTGTTTATTCAGGAATTTTCCCAGATTGTAAGGTTACAAGACCACAAAGGCATAAGTTGAAGCAGGAGAGTTCAAAAGGCACAGATATGGAAGCTGACATTGCTTTATCTGAGACTTTTTTAATCAGATAAGTGGAGCAAGGAGAAGGAGCAAATATGTAAACATGCAAGTACCTTTAGCTCTGCTAAGCTGGTTGAGTTACAGCAGAAAGATGAGAACTTAAAACAGTTATATCAAAAGGCATATACAGAGAAGGAGAGCGAATGCATCCCTGTGTGTTATTATCAAGTGATGTCTTTTTTGAAATATATTTTTATTGAAAAAATACATTTTTTAATATTACAATAAGTACAAAACAATACAATTCAAAACAGTACAAATAAAAACAACCCAAGTTAAAAAAAAAATCCCCAACTCACGCTCATGTACATATGTATAAAAATTATAGAAAAGTACAGAATAGAAGAAAACCAAAACTGGCTACTTAACTAAATAAATAAATAAATAACTGAAAAACAACTAATAAATAATAATAACTCAGCCCAACCAAATAAACGCTCTACGTTCACAGTTCCTTCTCCCTGGTGATAGGACTCTTAAAATGCAATCGTTACGGCTATATAAAAGCCCTTGTTAGTGTGGCAGATAAATCTGTGCCCAGGTATTCCAAAAAGGGCTGCCATGTCTAATAAAAATTCTCAGTTTTGTGGTGTACCATATTTGTGAGAAGATCCAAGGGAATATGCTCCATAATAACCTTCCCCTAACCTGACAGGCCTGGGGGGTGCTTTCGGATATCCAACTTAGCAAGATATTCTTTCTTGCACAGAACATGAGAATATTGAAAACTTTTTGCTTATGTGTGGCTGCAGGAAATACAGTGGGCAGGCCCAAAAGGAGACAGATAAGGTTCTTCTCCACCCTTACACCCAAAATCTTCTCTATTGTGCCCACCACAGCACTCCAATATGTTTGAAGCCTATTGCAAGACCAGAGACAATGGGTAAGAGTGCCCGTACAGACTTTGCACTTGGGACATGTGGAAGATATTCCTGGTTTGAATTTTGACAAACGGTCCGGAGCCAAGTGGACCCTGTGGTGAATCTTCAATTGTAAAGCATGGGTCCTATTGCAAATTGATATCTTCCTTGCATTCTCCCAAATATTATCCCATGCCTCTGAGGAGACTTCAACACCCAGCTCTCTCTCCCACATCCTGCAGAGTCGATCAAACTCATCTGAGGGTGCACCCCACAATTGATGATATAAAGTACTGACAGAAAGTGTACTCTTCGCACTTAGCACCCCCCCTCTCGATGTTGGATTTGTAGGGATCAGTCAAAAGTGAGGTCTTTCTTTGAATAAAATCCCTAACTTGAAAAAATTAAAGAGGTCTCTATTAGAGAACTCATACTTCCATATTAACTGATCAAAGGACATCATTACGTCTCTCTCAAATAAATCACCCATGCAAGACACACCCCTGGCTGCCTAACGTTTAAATCCTGAATCTATCATCCCTGGTTGAAAACCCAGCATACCCACTAAAGGCGTAAACAAAGATGTTTTGTCAATATTGCCTTCCCTCTGCCGAATTGCCCTCCATGCTTTAACAGTATTGATAACTATTGGTTATGGTACCCTCCAACCACAAGGGATGAACTCAGATTTCTCCAGTTTCCTCATTTCCCCTCCCCTCACCTTGTCTCAGTCAAAACACTTTCCTCATTCCTGAAGAAGGGCTTATGCCCGAAACGTCGATTCTCCTGTTCCTTGGATGCTGCCTGACCTGCTGCGCTTTTCCAGCAACACATTTTCAGCTTATGGCAATATTCCCTAACTGTCCTCATTCTTTCCAAAAACAGCAAACTGGTAAGGGGGCACCTTGCCTGGGAGGCTTCGATATCTAGCCATATTGAAAGAGGATCTCCACAAACCCAATCACTTACGTAGGACAAAAGTGAGCTTAAATGGTAATTTTTAATGTCTGGAAGGTCCACTCCCCCCCATCTGTGAGGCAGTTGCAGTTTAGCTAATTTAATGAGGGGCCGCTTACAATGCAAAATAAAAGAGCTGAACCAGCCGTTCAGTCTCCTGAGTGTTTGTTTATTGAAAATCAGGGGAAGCATCTGTATAGAGTATAGCAAATGGGGGAGAATAATCATCTTAATAAGGGCATCCGACCCAACAACGAGACTGGAAGTACCTCTCATCTTTAGGGATCTTGTTTGATTTTTTTCAAATAATTGGATAAAATTGGCTTTGAACAGCCAACTGGAGTAATGAATATGCCCAAATACACAAAACCCCTCTGTGACCACCTAAATGGGAATCTATAGTCACCCTCAAGACCTAGCTCCTTCATAAGACCACCCATAGGCATAGCCTCTGATTTCACAAATCGTGGACCTCGAAAAAGCGCCAAATGCACAAATGCATTGTGTCAGACGAGGCACTGAACCTGCTGGGTTTGTCAAAAAAGTTAGGACGTCTACATACAACAAAATCTTATGCAATTTTGACCCCACTTCTGGAGCTGATATATTGGGATCCCTACAAAAGGCCTTCAATCACTAACGTAAAATATAATGCTGAAAGGGGACAGCCCTGCTGGCTGCCCCTAAAACTATTAAAATTGCTTGATTGTACCCAGTTGGTGATGACTGCTGCGAGAGGGCCACCGTAGAGAACCTTTACCCATCTTATAAAGACTTCGCCTAAACCAAACTGCTCCAGAGTATATAAAAGTTACGGCCACTCAACTTAGTCAAATGCCTTCTCTGCAACTAGAGAAATCACCAATCCCTGTATTGACTGCTGTTGGCATGCTTGAATTAAATTAAGCAGCCTCCTAACATTATTGGAGGATCTGCGACCATTTATGAAGCCTGTCTGAACTTCTTTAATAATATAAGGCAACACAGTCTTCAGTCTTAATGCGAGAGTCTTAGAGAGGATTTTAAAATCGACATTTAAGAGTGAGATGGACCTGTACGAAGCACAGTCTTCCGAGTCCTTCCCTTTTTTAAGGATAAGTGAGATATTGATCTCTCTCAGAGATGGTGGGAGACAATGATAACTGTATGAATCGTTAAACATATTGAGCATCGGGCCTGACAGTATACTTATACATTCCTTATAGAATTCACTGGGAAGTCCATCAGGACCGGGTGCCTTTCCACTCTGAAGCTGCCTCACAGCTTCCTGCACTTCTTGCTCTGATAACGGAGCGTTGAGAAAGGCTGATGTTCAGGAGTCACACCCAGGAGCTTCAGATCCTTAAAAAAAATTCCATTTTGGCCTGCCCCTCCTCACAATCCTCGGATTGGTATAACTTAGAGTAAAATCGCTGGAATGCCGCATTAATCTTTTTAGAATCACATGTTAGTTTCCCAGACCCTTCCCTAATCACCATAATTGCTTGTGGGGCACTCCTTTTCCTGGCGAGATACTTTAAGTATTTGCCTGCCTTGTCACCATGCTCATATAACTTTTGCTTTACAAAAGCCATCTCCTTATTTGTCATCTGCATGAGCATGGAATTCAATGCAGACTGCAGCGCCGTAATTCTCTGTAGTTTGACCAACAAGGGTCTGTCAAAGTAGGCCTTCTCAGCTGCCTTCAACCATGCTTCAAGGAGATGTTGCTGCTCACCCTTCTGCTGCTTCCTACTGGTGGAATATGAGATAACTAACCCCCCTAGCATAAGCTTTGGCAGTTTCCCAGAGAATGGATGAGCTACCAACTGAGTCCATGTTAATATCTAGGAACGCCTGAAATTCCCTAGCGAAATACTCCACAAACTTATTATCCTTAAGGATAAAGGGATCCATTTGCCAATATCTCGAATCCACTGTAATGTCCTTAATCTTAACCATAAGGTACACTGCAGCATGATCAGAGATGGTAATATTACCGATCGTACAAGATGCCATCAAATCCAGGATTACTGCAGGGGTCAGAAAAACAATCAATCCTAGTGTGACATATGTGCGGAATGGAAAAAAACATAAAATCCCTGTAGGGTGGAGATGCCTCCAGACATCTACCGACCTAACTCCCCACACAGATCCACTAACTGTTTAGTTTGTACAGAGGGTATTGAGGGACCTTTGGTCTACTGTGGGATCCATGAGACAGTTAAAATCTTCCCCTATAATGTTGTGCCGGGACTCGAGACTTATCTGTTTAGAGAAAGCTACCAAACATTTAAGGGGATGAGCTGGAGGGCAACTAACATTTAAAACACCATATTCTTCCCCATTTATCAAGGCTTTAAGAACTGCAAACCTCCCGTGTGTGTCTTTAATACACTCTAACAACTTAAATGGGAGATTCTTCCTAACTATTATAGCCACTTCCCTACTTCTGGTATTAAATGATGAAAAATAAACTCGGTCAAACCATTCTGCTGTAATTTCAGATGCTCCTTGTCATCAAAGTGTGTCTCCTGTAACAAAGCAACATCCACCTTCTCCTTTCTAAAACTCAAGAGTACCTTCTTCCTCTTAATTGGTGAGTGACTTCCCTTGATATTCCAGGTATACCATTTCATCAAGTAATTAGCCATAACTTTCTGCAATAACATTTAAATTTCAGAGAGGAGGAACCTGAACCACAAACCGCTGAGTCTTAGTGTGACATGATCCACCAAATATAGAAACAACATAAACTAAAACCACTACATTTAACAAACCTACAAAACTATTGAAAATTAAAAACAACAAAAACCAAAAAATAGACCAACATATAAAGCGCCAACAGTGCTGAGTAGGAACTCACCCCCTGTTGAGGGGGCAAGTACCCATCCCAAACTGCCCATAATTAGGCATCTAACCATCACAAACACCTTCACTTCTCCCAGCTAGAGCCGCACCACAAACACAAGCAGAAAAGAATAAACACCCCATAGAATATCGATATGAATAAAAATACATTTTCTTAAAGAAAAGGGGGGAATAAATACCCCACCCATCTTTTGGTATATCTTAACTTAGAAATTGAAAATGTACATCTAACCACCGCCAAACATAGTTTAAACCAAATTATTATCAATAGAGGAAAAAAAAGGTAAAGCTCCAACCGGAACTTCCTCTGTTTCTTTTGCAAAATGATAAACACATACCCAAACAACACTATTTATGCATACTACAATTGTTCAAATTAGGTGAGTTTGTCCACAAAGTCTCTTACCTTCTCCGATGTGTCAAAGAGATGTATGGATCCATCTAAGGTGATCCGTAGCACCACCAGATACCTCAGGCAGTACTGAATCCCAAACACCCTCAGTCTTCTCTTGACACCGTCGTAAGATTTTCGTTTCTGGATCACCATTGCTGAGAAGTCCTGAAAGAACATGATCTTCGAGCCCTCATAAATTACGGCTTTGGATCCTTTCCCTGGACTCTGGAAGCCTCCATGGCTCTCTCTTTATCCCAGTAATGATGGAACCACACCAGGAGAGGACGAGGACGTTGACCCAGCCCCGATCTCCGTGCTGAGACCTGGTGAGCCCTCTCTATTTTCAATCCTCTCATGTCAGCCTCCAAGTCAAGGAATTTCATCAACCAATCCTCAATAAATTCCGTAGGCCGCTCACCTTCCTTAGCCTCAGGCAGACTGATGATCCGAATGTTTTTTCTCCTGTCCCTGACCTCAAGATCATCCAATTGGTCACGTAAATTATGGACCTGTGTCTCCAAGGCTTGGATCCTATCCTTAGATGAACTGGCATCAGCTTCCACCACTGTGACCCTGTGCTCCACCTCATCCATCCTCTTCTCCAGGTCTCTCAGCTGCTGCTCATGCATCTGCAGCATGAGAGAGATTGGAGCCAGCTTCTCTTCAATTTGTTTCCCCAGCATCTCATGAGATTTCATGAGTTCATTCACCAGGGCCTGGAAAGTAATCGACTCTGAGGATCCTGTAGGCTGAACTACAGACCTGACCTCGGATGCTCCTCCTCTCTTTTTGGGCATCTCTGGACAGCTGGAAATGCAGGTAAGTCAGTTTTTAAAGGTTTCTTGAGACTCCATGATCTTTCCAGATCCCAAGATATCGTGATGGTCTGGTTTGGGTGGGTTAGAAGTTCGTCCCGCTTGTGCTGCGATATAGAACTCTGCAATGCGATCTTCTTAGATCGCTGCCATCTTGAATCCCGTCCAACAAATGATGTCTTAATAAGGAAATGGAGACCATCACACATTGAAACAGATGAGAAATGGGCAGAGATTCATCAAATTGTTTTACCAGTAGGGTAAAAAAGGAGTTGCTGCGAGTGGCACATGAGCTACCACTTGGAAGTCATTTAGGGGTGAGGAAAACACAGGTTAAAATACAAAGACATTTTACTGGCCTGGACTACTCAAGGATGTCATTGAATTTTGCTAGACATGTCATACATGTCAGCTAATCAGGAAAGCACAGGGAGTAATAAAACCTGCAACTTTAATACCTATTCCAGCATTTGAGGAACCTTTTACAAGAGTCTTGATTGATTGTGTATATCCCCTACCTCAAACAAGAGCAGGAATAAGTATTTATTAACAATAATGGATGTGTTGACTAGATTTCCAGAGGCAATCTCATTACACAACATCGCAGCTAAAAGAGTTATAGAAGAATTACTTAATTTTGTTTTACTAGATTCAGACTACGAATAGAGATCCAGTCAGATCTAGGATCAAACTTCATATCCAAACTATTCAAAGACGTATGGATAACATGGGAATAAAGCAATTCAAATCTACTGCATACCATCCAGAATCGCAGAGAGCGCTAGGGAAATGGCATCAAACACTAAAGACCATGTTGAGCACTTATGGTCAGGATTATCCAGATGATTGGGATAAGGGAGTTCCGTTTGTACTTTATGTGATCAGAGGTGCACCGAATGAATCGACCAAATTCAGTCCATTTGAATTAATTTTGGGGCATGAAGTAAGAGGACCATTAAAATCAGTTAAGGAGAAATTAATGTCAGAATTCAGAGACCACCCATTTGGACTATGTGTCACATTTTAGAGAACGATTAAATAGAGCTGGAGAGTTGGCTAGACAGTATTTAAAAGTATCACAGCATACAATGAAACAGGAAGTGAATAAGAAATCACAAATTCACAATTTTACAATTGGAGAGAAGGCATTGGTGTTACTTCCAGTAACAGGTGAACCTTTTAAAGCAAGATTTAGTGGACCATATCAAATTGAGAAGAAATTGAGTGAGGTGAACTACTTGACAAGGACTCCAGACAGGAAGAAATCTCACAGAATGTGTCATGTGAATATGCTCAAAAGGTATTTTGATAGGGTAGGAAAGCAAGAGGAGGTGTTAATGACTACAGCACAGAAAGAAGAACCAAGTTTAGAGGATTCTGAATTGAACATTCCTCAAATCAAATTGGACAATGAGGAAGTTGTCAAAAATTGGGATAAATTATTGAGTTACCTTCCACAAGAAAATCGAAATGACCTGAAAGAGTTATTGCTATCACATGGGGAGATATGCAGAAATAAACTGGGAAGTACGAACCTAATTGTGTATGATGTAGAGATAGGAGATACTGTTCTGATTAAGCAACATTCTTATAGGTATAACCTTCTGAAGTTGGCACAGGTTCAGAAGGAGATAGAGCGCATGCTCCAAGATGGCATAATCAAAGTGAGTTACAGTGACTGAAGCTCACCAGAGTCATAGTGCCAAACCCAGATGCTATCCACCAGTTATGTGTGACTATCACAAAGTCAGCACCGTTACAAAGACTGATGTATATCCAATTCCACAGCTGAAGGACTGTGTTGAAAAAGTGGGGCTAGCGACTTACATTTCTAAGTTGGACTTGCTCAGAAGCTACTGGCAAGTACCTCTGTCAGAGAGGGCAACGGAGATTTCAGCTTTCGGAACCCCAGATGGACCATATCAGTTCAAAGTCATGCCATTTGGTATGAAAAATGCTCCAACCACATTTCAGAGACTGTCATTACCGGATTACCCAACTGTGTGGTGTATTTTGATGATCGGGTGATTTTTAGTCACTCATGGAAGGAATATTTACAGTATTTATCAGACTTGTTTGATGGACTTCGGAAGGCAGGTTTGGTGGTAACCCTAGTTAAAAGTGAATTTGCCAATGACCACGTCACCTTCCTGGGCCATGTTATTGGACACGGACAAATGGCCACACAGGATCCGAAAACGAAAGTAATTGGGAAATTCCCCACACCATCGACGAAAAAAGCAGTACTATGTTTCTGCTTGATTGAGTGGGTTTTACCGAATGTTTGCACCAAACTTTAGCAATGTGGTTGTTCCACTCACCGAATTGTTAAAAAAGTGTAAAGGGGGATTCAAGATGGCAGCGACCCAGTAGGTCTGAGTTTGCTGAGCCCTGCCCAGGACCCAAGCACGGCATGTGGCACAGTGGTTAGCACTGTTGCCTCACAGCGCCAGAGATCTGGGTTCAATTCCTGCCTCATGCGAGACTAGTTGGGCTGAAGGGCCTGTTTCCACACTGTAAGTAATCAAAGTAGGTTTGCCACCCTCCTCTCACATTTTAAACCACTAAAAATAGCTTTTTCCCAGTTCCTACATTCATTTTGCACCAAGCTTCAGCAGTTTGGTACATTTTAAAATGACCAAAGGAAAAGTATCACGGAGTTCGGAACAGGCAGGGACCCCGCCTCCCCCCCCCACCACCACCACCACCACCAGCCCACCCACGCCCCCACCACCACCACCTTCCACCCCCATAGCAACAGATGCATCTGCGGCTACCCTGGGGGCCTCACCTGCAGAGGTGAGCCTGATCTTGGAGTTTTTAAAGCTCTGAGAGAAGATCAACGTGTCGATTGAAGAGACCAGGTCCAGGTGGGAGTCGATCTCGGTCATCCTGCAGAAGCATGACCGGGAAGCTCAGGCAGCATTTTGGAGGGGTGGAGCGATGGGCCGCGGCCTCTGAAACCGCTGTTGAATCCTCTCTGGGTCAGGTCCGAGCTCTGAAATGTCGAGTTCGGACTTTGGAAGAACAGATCGACGACGTTGATAATTAAGGTCGTCGGAAAAATATTCGGTTGCTGGGCTTTCCCGAACGGGAGGAGGAAGGCCAGTTTGTGGATTTTTTTGGAGTAATGGCTCCCACAACTGCTGAGGCTGGAGTCAGGGCTGGGTTGGGTGCGAGTTGAGTGGGCCCACTGGGTGGCTGTTCGCAGGCCCGAGTTGGACCAAAACCCCCGCCCGGTCCTAGTGCGACTCCAGCTCTACAGGGATAAGCAAATACTGCTGGAGGCCTCCAGAGCTTTGGGGAAAGATCCCCAAGCTATGATATATAAAGGATCCAAAATAATGCTGTTCCAGGAATTCTCTCCGGTTGTGGTTCGTAAGAGGAAGGCGTTTGACGAGGTAACGAAGCGTCTGAAGGATTTAAATATTCAATACTCCTTGAGGTACCCGGCAATGCTTCGCCTCAGTCACGGAGGGTCTGTGTATAACTTTGGTTCACTGGATAAAGCAAAAGAATTTTTCGATGCTCTTAAATAGACTGAAGGGCTTGAATTATTTGGATAGTTATTTTTCTTTTTTACCCCCACCCCATTTTTTTCTTCTCCTTTCACTCTTTTGTTTTCTTCTTACCTTTTCCTGGGGGGGCTTGTTTTTTAACTTTTATTTATAATTTGCTTGGTTTATCTGGTTGCTGGGGGGTATTGTCGAATTTCTTCGGGTTTTCCTTGAATATTTTCTGGGATTGTGATTTTTTTTATGACGCTGCTTTGTTAAGAATGCCTAGGGTAATGATATGGAGGGGATGGGCTGGATGTCCACTTTAATTTCCTTGTTATAAGACATTGGTATCTGTTCATCTCATTTTGCGATGTCTGGGGCAAGGGCATAGCTCCAGCTGGAAGGAGTTATAGTGGGATTACTGGACAGTAGGAGTCCTCCCTGTGTGCAAGGGGGAAAGTCCCCTCTTAGCTATATTTTATGTTATTACTTTATGGGAGTAATTTTTAGTAGTTTTTGTAAAGGTTGTTTTTTATAAACTTAGGTGAATTGTTTACGGTTTTTATTCAATGTCTATTGTGTCGGGTTCTTCCTCCTGGGGAGTCTCGGACTTTCTTGAGCGATCATGGCTAGTCATTTGTTTAAATGGTGCACCTGGAATGTTAAAGGGAGCCACTCGCCAATAAAAAGGAAAAAAATATTATCGAGTCTTAAAAAAGAGAGGGTTGATGTAGCCCTTCTACAGGAGACACACGTAACTGATAAGGAGCACTTGAAGCTGCAGCAGGGAGATTTGTTCAGGTGTTCTTTTTATCCTTCAATTCAAAACATAGGGGAGTGGCCATTCTTATTCGGAAAAATCTTCCATTCCAAATGCTAAGCCAGATAAAAGATGGGTCCGGACGGTATATATTACGTAAAGCTCTAATATAAGGAGAGGAGTATGGGATTTTGAATGTATACTGCTCCCGACACATCTTTTTACATTCGTAACAGATGCGCTCTCCAGTCTGATGGCTCTTGGGGTACGTCACATAACTATAGGGGGAGATTTTAATTGTATTATTGCTCCTGAGGTGGACAGAATACCTAGGAGCTCTGCGGGCATATCTCTGAGATCTAGGCAGTTGGTTGATCTGAATGGGGAGCTGGGACTGGTAGATGTGTGGAGGTGTCTTCACCCTGAGGGCAGAGACTTCACTTTTTACTGTAACTCACACAAGTGCCATGCCAGAATTGATATGTTTTTTTTGTCTCCTTGATCTCTCTGAATTCGATACTGTCCTGTAAAATAGGGAATATAGCTATTTTGGACCACACAACAGTCTATATGGAGTTTAAGACTAGCGGTGATAAGATAGACTCCCAACACTGGCATATAGACCCTTTCCTACTGAAGGATAGTAAGTTAATAGAATACTTCTTGCAGGAATTTAAAGCTTTCTGGGACATTAATACAGGTACGGCCAGTAACCCATCGGTGATGTGGGAGACTGCTAAGGCATATGTGCGCAGCTTAATTATTTCATATGCTGTGACCTGGAAAAGACAAAAGGGAGAACAACAGCATCTGCTTGAGGCTCCCCTGAAGGCAGTTGAGTCAGCGTATTCTAATAGGCTATCCCTAATTAAATTACAGTGGATTACAGCCCTCAGGGCTACCTTGAATGCTACTCTTACTCAAACAACAAAGATGGAGATACTATTTGCAAAGCAGAGATTATTCGAGTGCGGCGATAAGCCGGGCAGGTATCTAGCATACCTTGCCAGAAAAAAGAAAGCTCCCAATCCATTACATCTATTAGAGATAGTGCTGGTATTTTGACTTGTGATCCTAAAAAGATCAACTCAGCTTTTAGAAAGTTTTATTTTGAGCTATACCAATCGGAGGGCTGTGCGGATAGAGCAAAGAGGATGGAGTCTTTTTTTTAAGAATCTGGATCTCTCGGGCATAACCGCAGAGCAGATGTCCTATTTGAATGTCCCCCCTGACAACTCACGAGGTGCAGGAGGCAGTGAGGCAGCTCCAGAGTGGCAAAGTGCCCAGGCCAGATGGATTCCAGGCTGAGTTTTATAAAGAATTTATAGACGAGTTGGCCAGAAAACTTATAGACATGTGCATCTACTCATTTAGTCAGGGTTGTCTCCCGCCTTCCCTGAGAGAAGCAAATATCTCCCTCATCCTCAAGAAAGGGAAAGCCCCAGACAATTATACCGCATACAGGCCTATATCCTTATTAAATGTGGCTTTAAAATTCTCCCAAAAGTGCTGGCAATAAGGCTGGAGAAGGTTTCGCCATTTATTATAAAAGATGATCATTCAGGGTTTATTAAGGATCACAGATCAACTAATAATATCAGAAGAATGTTAAATATGGCACAAGTCTGCCAGCAAAAAGCAATACTGGGATACGTTGTCTCCTTAGATGCAGGGAAAGCATTTGATAGGGTAGAATGGCCATACCTGTTTTATACTATGGAGCGGTTTGGTACTGGAGAGGTCACAGTTTTATATAATGACCCGAAAGCAGCGGTGATTACTCATGGCATAAGATTGGATAGCTTTAATGTTGACAGAGGCTGCCATCAAGGATGCCCTCTTTTGTCACCACAATTTACATTAATGGTCGACTTGCTGGCGGAAGCCATCCGAACTGATTCCAGTATAACAGCTCCGGAGGTAGGATCAGCCAAGCATAAAATTACTCTCTATGCGGATGACGTCCTTCTTAAATGATCCATTGGCATCTGTGCCCTGCTTAATTCAAGTGGTTAATTTATTTGGTGTGTTTTCAGGATACAAAATTAATTTTACGAAATCAGAGGCCATGCCGGTAGGGGGCTTGCCACCATATCTAACTTTGCGGATGGATCCCGCTTCCCCTTTCAGTGGTCACTAGGAGGTTTTCTCTATTTAGGTATTTTTATCACACCAGTATTCAGTCAGCTATATAAAGCTAATTATATTCATTTATTAGAAAAAATAAGGCAGGACCTGCAGCGTTGGGAAGATCTCCCGATATCCTGGTTAGGAAGAATAGCTCTGGTTAAGATGAATATTCTCCCACGCTTAATATACCCCATGAGAATGCTTCCCTTGATGTTGCCGAGACAGGCGCTGCGTAAGCTCTATGGTTGGCTTGGCTCCTTTGTTTAGAATCATAGATAACCCTTTATCAAATTAGATAAATTACAGCTCCCACAAGTAAGGGGAGGTCTGGATTTTCCAGATTTTAGAAAGTACCAACTGAGCTCTCTGCTATCATATGTGTCTGACTGGGTCTCTTGCAATTCACAATCAAGTTGGCTGGATATTGAGGCCCCCTCATCAATCTATTGTTTATGGATAAGATGAGAACTGTCATGGATCATTGTAAAAGCCCAATTGTCCCAAATACAATCAAAGCTTGGAGAGTGATACAAGGTGAGAGTAATTTACAAAAAAACTTCCCCCTTTACTCCTATAGTGGGAATTCTGGGATTTCAGCCAGGCTTGGCAGACCCTGGATTTAGAATCTGGGAGTTCAGAGGAATCTCCTGCTTGGGAGATTTATTTGATGGGGAGGTCATGATATCTTTTGAACAGTTACGTCAGAAGTTACGGTTGCCTAGCAAGGATCTCTTTCGATATTTTCAAATACAAGATTTCGTACAAAAAAAACCCCACATTGATGACCAATCGTTACAAATCAGATATGGAAAGAAGAGTGCTTTGGCCGATGGGTGCACCCTCAGTCAATACTCTCTATCACTCACTAGGTAATAATATATCGAAGGGCATGGAATAGCTATATAAAACAGGAATCAAGAATTACAGATGGAAATCCCCTTAGAGATGTGGGAAGACATCTGGGAAAATGCCAGGAAAATCTCTATTTGTAATAGGACTCAATTGAAGATACTTCATGGGGCCCATTGGCACCAGAGCGGCTTGTAAAGTTTAAGGAGCATCTTCAATGTCGCGTAAATATAAAATAAAAGTCGGTACTCTCACTCTTTGCTTGTGGACATGTCATATGATTCGTAGATACTGGGACAGTGTAGAGAAAGCCTTGGCAAAGATTTTGGGAACGGAGATTGGGTTAGACCTGGTGTCTCTTCTTGTGGGCTCTTCAAATCTTCCCTCTCTAGATGGATATGGGAAGAAATTATTTTCTAACCTCACCTTCTGTGCAAGGAAAAACATACTAGCAAGCAGGGTATCTGAAGGTCCTCCTGGACTTTTGAACTGGCATCGGATACTTATGGAATATATCCCTCTTGACTTCCTTACGAATACGGTGCACCAAAAAAGTGGAATTGTTTTATAGAAGGTGGTGGCCCTTTCAGAACTATATAAACGCATATGTGTCAGCTATACTGTCTAGGGCCTTTGTTTAGCCAAGAGGACTATGTCTGTTGGTTCGGGGGCCCCTGGAAGGAAGAATCCCGTACAAATACGGGTTTTGTTATGACTTGACATAATTTTACTTTGAATGCTTATTTATTTATTCATTTACTTTTTCCTCTTTTTTTTGTTGTTAGTTATGTTCTACACTGTAGTTTCCTTTTTTTGTTAAGAGTTTTTCTTTATATCTTATTTTGTGTTTTGGTAGTGTGTAGAGTAGATTAGTAGAGTAGATTAGTAGTTAGCTTTTTTTATTCTGATATTGTCATTATACTGTAAAGAGATTACACTATTTAGTATTAGTTTTGTGATTTTGTAAAAAACCTAAAAACTTTCTTTCTTTTCAATAAAAATATTTATTAAAAAAATGGACAAGACGTTTCAGTGGTCAGTGGACTGTCAAAAGGCATTTGATAGCCTAAAAACTATGTTAACCACTGCCCCGGTATAAACCACACCGAATTACACGAAGCCTTTCAAGGTGGCTATCGATGCCAGTGATGTGGATGTCGGTGCGGTGCTCCTGCAGGAGGATGACGAGGGAATAGAAAGACCCATCGGATATTTTTCCAGAAAGTTGAACATTCATCAACAGAAATATTCAACGGTGGAGAAAGAGACTTGAAGCTTGGTGTTAGCCTTACAATATTTCAGTGTTTATATTACCAGCAATGCACCTGAGACAATCGTATACAGTGATCACAACCCATTGACATTTGTGGAAAATGCCAGATTGTTTAGATGAAGCTTGTTGTTGCAGCCATTCAATTTGACAATTGTGCATGTGGCAGGTCGCGAAAACGTGATTGCTGATGCATTATCGAGACTTGAATGAGATATGGAGGTGTTCGGTGGTGGGTGTACCGCGGGCTGAATTTGCATGTGGTTGTGCACATTTGCATGTTTATAGTTAGTATAGTGTATATATGTGTGTTTAGACTACTAACCAGGTTTTTGAAGGGTTTTGAAAATGAAGCCATCTTTTGATATTAATGGTTCAGTTTTTTTTAAAGGGGAAATGTGTCACAAAGCTGGTCCCTTTTTTTCTAAAAGCTGCTCTTTTTTTCAAGGATACACGGTCCTTGGTTTTTTTCAGAGGGATCATAAACAGGCCAGGGTCTGATCAGACTGGTTTGGTACAGAGATGCAAAGGATTTTGTGAGGCCTTTTGTTTAGATGTAAACTGATGAGATTTCAGGCCAAAGTGGTCATGTTTTACAAGTGACCTGTATAATGAAAGGGTTCTCTAGCTGAGCGGTTCAGTTCTGTCCAGAACTAGTTATGAGTTCAGTTGTGTGGAACCTCTCTCTTTCTTTCTGCCCTTCTAACTTCAACCTGTAAGCACCTGTTCCTTTTTGTACTGGTCTTCAAGGGGGTTTGATTATTGGGACTGTTGCGTATATTCGGAACAGCATAATTAAGTCCAGTTTGGATAGACTGAGTTCTGTAGGGGTTCTTTGTTCTGTTCTTTGTGTTCAGTTGTGTAATTTTGTGAATAAATTTCTGTCTGTTTTAAAACCTAGTAGTTAACCTAGCTAGCTTACTCTGGGTAATTCTCATTGTGTACCTACTAAAATAAATTGCAAAGTTATGATCTGGGTTGCCTGCTCAAGAATGTTTTGTGTGGTCTGGCCTAGTCCATGACAGTATCTTAATGAACATGTAAGCAAACAACCCTTGGAACAGTGAGAACAATTTTTTTTCAAAAATTCTCACTGAAACCATAGCCTTTCAACAAAAAAGGGCTGAGCATTTAAATAACCTCATAGCATGACAGTTATGTACAGTTATTCCACCAGTCAAGAGCCTTTGTTGTCTACTTCATAAATTTGTGACTCCTACACCAATGGAATAAAGCAGTGTGTACGAACACAGCATTAAACTTAAATTGCTTTGCTGAGTTCAGGTTTCTATCATGCGTGAATTGTACCTTGACCTCTTTCTCTGACCCGCAAAAGTCGGATAGGTCAGAAATGGCACGTGCTGTTCACATCTGAGTGCTGTTCATATCTGAATGCTGTCCATTTTGCAAACTCCAGAGACTCCACAACTCTATGAAAATCTAAGCTATCTCAATTTAAAAATAAGATAAGAAATTATGTTGCCACATAATTAACAGTTTATTATGAAAATGTCATTTTTGATTCTGGTTCAAGAAATACACAAATGTCCTTTGAAATATTACAGACTTGGCTTAGTCTTTTTCTTAGAAACAAACAAAATGTGTACAACATTAATTAGCCTTTGGGAAATACACTGTGTAATTCAGTTTCTCTTTCTTTTGCAACATTTCTACATGATAAAATTGATATTTCCATATTACAAAAATGCTGCATCAAAGAGTTGCACCTGAGAGGGATTCACAGACAAATTATTAAGCACAATGTGAAATGCACACTGACCACTACGGTTCATGAGACTGTACTTTTATAGCAAGTTGATCCAACTTTCTAAATGGAACAGAAAATTGGATCAAAGCCAATACAGTTGCTCCAGTTCCAAAAAACTAACAGAAGCTGTACAGTCTTCTGAGCCAAGAACTTCCTGCTCATTTTGGGTTAAATCAAAAGACTGTTTTACTCGCTGATCATTAATCCATGAGAGGACGGCATTCTAGCATCGTTATATTCTGAAATACTAACTTTTCCCTGAATTTTTAAGTGACCACAAACAAGTGTCCAAAAGGTGCAGTGTGATGGAGTATCAACATACGATATCCCAAGCTACCACAGCATCCAGGATTGACTTCCTCTTTCCCAGCGCCAGTACTGATTTCACATATTGTTGTGTCTAGCACATGCAACACTAATGAAACCTGGAAAAGGTTGGAATCAAAAAACCGCCTGACGGCACATTGTGCATTGATAGGGCAGAATACAGAAGAGGGGAAAGTGGAATGATTTGAAAATTCTTGGAAATAAAGAAAAAAACAAATGGGCACTTTGAGCCCTTAAGGTTCCATCCATTTTTTACTTCTTAATTTTTTTTCTAGGGGGAATCATTATACTAACATCAGTTGGAGGATAGGAAAACCAAAACTTTAGACTTCCAACACAGAGATGATTAATGAAAGGACAACATATTCGTAAAGAGCTGCTGTGCGGACCAACTGTTCCACTGAAGAATGTGATAAATGTTGTGTGGTACTGGTCAGAGGCAGGAGGGCAGGGAACAAGAGGTAGAAGTTCTATTTTCACTTCCATTTTCAATAATTCTCTGAAATACAGCCAGGAAGCAGAAAGTTGTCCACAGAATAACACATTCTGTTTATAACTATGGTTGAATGCAAAGCAATTAAAGATGACATTACTGAATAAATAATTAATTTTCAAATACACGTCATATAACCTTACATCAGCAAGTACAACAAATTCCCTGGTGTACAAGTTAATTGCTTTGTCATCTTTACACAGATCATTTGGATGCTCTTGCATAAGTTATTTTGTTTGCATAGTTTTCACATTCAATGCAAATAATGAATAGAAGCTTGGATACTTGAGAGATTAATTACTCTGTCTTAAAAATGGTAATTGTTAACTTTACAATAATGAATTTGTGTTAAGAAGAAACTTTTGATGGATAATCTCCATACCAAAAACTATCCTTCAGGATTTCAGTATGTTTCACTAGAAAAGCTGAAACAAAGTAGAGTATTGAAGGTATGCATTAGTCTATATTTCATTCTTCTGGTGAGATATTCCAGTGTAAAAGTTGCTCCTTCATAGTTGTTTGTCTAACTTCTACCACAATATCAACCAATAAAATAAGGGAGGTATACTTCTGTTACTTGCATACCATGTTTTACAATATCACTTCGAAAAGCACAAACATCGGTGTTCTGTTTGAACTTCTTTTAAACATTTTGTTGAAATGTGAATATCATAAAGTAACTTAAATAATCTCAATATTTGAACATTCAAAACAAACCAATTCTGAATTAAACATCCATTTGCAGTCTACTGGTAGGGGTTCCAATAAATCAACCAGCATAAGTAAAATTACTGGTACACTTTCTGAATTATTTGAAATAAATGAGAATGAACTAAGTACCTGATTTCTATGGAAAACTCTCTGAATTAATGGGGAATGATGGCCGAATTACATTTATGGAACCATCATTATGGAGCTGGAAACTGACACAATCTCACCATGAATTCCATGTTAATTTATTGTTACACAAAAACTTCCATCACATTTAGTTGTTGAATAAAATCAAGGCAAACATGGATCCCTTACACTGTAGTGAATTGATTTCAAAACTATCAGAGATGGACATAATAAACTGATTATGGCATTTTTCCATACTAATGAATAGATTGCTGTCAGCAGAATTGGCCGTGTAAAGGTGATGACCTTCCATGACTGCAGCCAAGGTGCTAGCTAGCTTCACAGTTATAATTTCGAGATAAAATTGCTTAAGATTCAAATATATTTTTCATGAACACCTGTAGGTATTTGCATTTCCTTTCTTTCGGACTAAATTGTGATCCTTTACAATTAACTTAAATTTGGAGTATCCAAAATGTCCTTGCACTCTTAGTAGGAATTGATTGGTTATTTCTGGAAACAACAGTGCAGAGATGGGCCAGTGTAAGATATTGACAATCAACATGTGGTTTATGAAATAGTATGTTTTCTGAGTAGATGGAGGGGGATGGATTTACAGACAGTGTAGTACCTGATAAGAATAGTTGCCTGTTTAACAAAGTCAACAGGCAAGACAATATGTAATTTCCCACTCCTGCTCTGAACTTTAATGTGTGATCATTAGTGCAGTTACACTGTCTGCTCTAAGCAATGTAACAGAACTAATTGCATGTCCTGCCACAATCATCAATGAGACAGAACTGACCATCTATACATCCACAACTCATCACTGGGCAATGTTATACTCCCAATCTTGAGCCTGTTACAGTATTCACCAATCAAGTGCTTCCAACCAACAACTGAATAGCAATGACCATCAGGTACTCCCAACATCTTTGGCGAGGCGGTACTAACCACCAGATATTCCCAGAGCATTACCTGGGCAGCATTAACCATCAGATACTCCCAGGAGCATCAGCATGACAGTGCTAACCACAAATATTCACAGGATCATTGCCAGGGTAGCAAATTTAAAAATACGTTTTCATTGTACACATAATAAAAAGCTTTTGCCATCTCATCTGAGATACAGTTGACAAACTAATTGCTTTAAAAAAACTCAAATTGAGTTTCAAATTGAGTTATGCTTCTCACATTTTAAAGGAAGAAACTTTTCATTGTAGATATTACAAAAATTGAGAAGTATCTTTTTAAACAGTTACTGTTGTATACATCATCTGTTCAGTATTCCCACTAACATGAGGGAATGGGGTCTGCATTTGTCGGAAACCATTCTGCAGTCCATCTATGTAGGGAGGAGTAGGGGTCATTGCCAAAGAATCATGTTGCACAGCATAACTCAAATACTGAGGGTGTAAAAACTGAGCCTGATGAGGCATAATCTGTGGAGCTTGCTGGCAGTTCATCACCGAGAAATTAGGTGGCATATTCAAGTATATATTATTCATTGTCCCTTCTGTTGGCAGACAGCAGTTTGTCTGTGTTCTTAGAGGAGGGGCCCTGGCCCCTGAGTTGGCACTGGAGCTAGAGCTGGCAGCAGTGCTGGATTGTCTGGACGAGGATCCCCTGGGATTGCCAGAACTTGAAATCATCGGGATCGTTTCCATGAGGCGGTTTTCCGTTGGGGTTCTGCTCTGTTGTGGTTCCTGTTTAGGCTTGAGGCACCTGCAGCAGCAGATTGCCACAAATGAGCCCACGATGACAAAGGCCACAAATACAGAACCAACAATGAGGAAAGGCACGTAGATTGGCACTGGAGGGAAAGAAACATACCATGTTATTAATGAGCAGATACTATAGAAGAAGAAATATAAAAGATATAGTCAGCAATAGATTCTGAACATATACACCATCAGCATGGCCTATTTAACAGTAACAATGCTTTCTTAGCCAATATGCAAATAACTAACAATAATACTGAACACAAAGACTAATCAAGTGGATGGAGTGTACAAAAATACAAATATATTAAGCTGCCACAATGAGACAATTGGTTATGTGTTACATTAAATGTCATATATCTTCTACAATGATTAGAACTAGACCTGCTCATTGGAACAATGGTAGTGTCTCTAGACACATTATTATTTATGGAGAATCGCTGCATCTCACGAAAGGGCTTCAGCAGCAGACGTAATTCTTTAAAATGTGTGACTAGTTGGTCAGTCTCTGAAATGATGTGCTGGTGTTGAACTGGGGTGGACAAAGACAAAAATCAGACGACATCCAGTTATAGTCCAACAGGTTTATTTGAAAGTACAAGCTTTTAGAGCACTGCTTCTTTGTCAGGTAGCTAGTCTTAATCTCTGAAATGGTAAGTCATATCGACGATCTAATTTTCTGGACACTATCATCATCCTGTTTGCAGATAATAGAATACATCAAGGTGTATCACAGAATCAGATCATTGGGCCTAACAGGACCATGCCAGTGCTTATGCTTGCATCCAAATCATTTATATAAATGACGAAAAGTAGAGGACCCAGCACCAATCTTTGTGGCACTCCACTGGTCACAGGCCTCCTGTCTGAAAAACAACCATCCTCCACCAGCCTCTGTCTTCTACCTTTGAGCCAGTTCTGTATTCAAAATGACTAGTTCTCCCTGTATTCCATGAGATCCAGCCTTGCTGACCAGTCTCCCATGGGGAATCTTGTCGAATGCCTTACTGAAGTCCATATAGATCAAGACTACTGCTCTGCCCTCATCAATCCTCTTTGTTACTTTATCTCAGCAAGAGGCCCAGCAATCACTTCCCTAGCTTCCCACAGAATTCTAGGGCACACCTGATCAGGTCCTGGGGATTTATCCACTTTTATGAGTTTCAAGACATCCAGCACTTCCTCCTCTGTAATATGGACATTTTTCAAGATGTCACCATCTATTTCCGTACATTCTATATCTTCCATGTCCTTTTCCATAGTAAACACTGAGGCAAAATACTCGTTTAGTAACATATCTTACTGTTCACTGTATTTATGTTTCCAGCCTCAACTACTCCTTGTGGTAGCAGGTTCCACATTCTAACCATCCTCTGGGCAAAATAAATTTCTCCTGATTTCCTGATTAGATTGGTGGTTAGCAATACTCAGGATATAGCTAAGTAGACAGTAGAGAACTACTGTGAGTGAAAAGTCGTATACAGTTAGTATATTTTGCCAAATATCCTGTTACAACTAGAGTTTACTGTTTGTAATGAAAATTAATTAAAAGACTTGTCGACTATTTATATTTCTTGTTAATTTCCCACTTTGTGAAACAGAAATAAAATGGTTTCAGAAGTAAGCTTCCAATTTTATTATTCAAACATTTAACATGATTTAGATGAAGGATACTTCAGAATGATAGCGTACTGATGTTTAATTGGATTATTTTCATCCCCAGAACAAAATAGGTTTGATAAGAAATTTCTATTCTATCAGCTGCATAAAATAATCATTGCATCAGCACACTGCAGGGAATGCATTACACTATCCTCAATTCAGTTCATCAGTGCAATACAGGGAGTGCAGTACTCTGCCTCCAATGCAGTTCATTAGTGCACTACAGGGAGTACAGGACACTGTCTCCAATGCAGTTCATCACCTCACTGAAAGGAGTGCATTATATGGTCTCCAATGGAGTTCATCAACACACTGCAAGGAGTGCATTACACTGTCCGCAATGCAGTTGATGAGCACACTGCAGGGAGTATGTTATCCTATCTCCAATGCATTTCAGTGATTTGAAGTCAGAAGTCACAATGACATCAGGTTGTAGTCTAACAGGCTTATTTCAAATCACAACATTTCAGAGTGCTGCTCCTTCGTCACCTCACCTGACAAAGGAGCAGTGCTCCGAAAGCTTGTGGTTTCAAATAAACCTTTTAGACTAGAACCTGCTGTTGTGTGACTTCTGACTTTATCCACTCCAGTTCAACATCAGCATCTCCACATCATGGCTACCATTAATTTGAAGATCATACTGAATTCTATTTGACTTTCAGAATGTATTCAAATGACTGTTAAGGTCAGATATATATTTGTTACCCATTTTGTGTAACCTTATTGTGTCCATTTCCATGCAAATTACAGCTGCTGCTCTGAATCACAGTCAATCACTTACATTTCTCTTTTGTATTCCCTTTGCCTTTCTATCTTGACCATACCACCATTCCATTCTTCACTTCCTCATACTTTGCAACCTACCCCACAGACTAATCCCTACCCAAATCAATCAGTACTTTTCAGCCCTCCTACTCTCTGGTTGCCAGCACAGATTTCAATTTAGTTTTTTTAAAATATATTCTTATTAAAGAAAAAAGATTTTTTTGACATTTACAACAAACATAAAACAAAACAATGCAAAGAAACCCACAAATTAAATAAATAGTAACTAATTTTTAAAAAAGACAGTAATAATAATAATAATAATAATAATAACGCATCTCAACAAAACAAAGTAATAGTCCTCAACCATCAAGAGCATACATTTATAGATATTCATGTGTTCATAGTTCCTCCTCCCTAGATACCAGGCTCATTAAACAGAATCGCCATGGCTATACAAGGGCCTTTATTAGTATGGCGGACAAATCTGGATCCATGCAACCCAAAAATGGCTGCCACGTCTTATAGAAATTCTCAGTTTTATGGTGCACCATACTTGTAAGGAAGTCCAAGGGGATGTGCTCCATGACTAGCTTATGCCAGTCTGACAGCTCCAGGGGGCGGTGGGGGGTGGGGGGGTTTCAAAACATCCACTCTAACACAATGTTCTTTCTTGCACAAAAAATAAGGATACTGAAAAGGATTTTTTCATGTGTGTCTAATGGAAGTGGGTTAACAAGACTGAGAAGAAGTGATACTGGGTCCATCTCCACCTCTGTCCCCAAGACCCCCTCTATTTCACCTACCACATTGCTCCAATATGCCCGCAGTCTGTGGCAGGACCAGAGACAATGAGTGAGTGCACCCATACCCATTTTGCATTTAGGACACATTGGAGATGCTTCCATTTTCAATTTTGAAAGGCAGTCTGGAGCCAAGTGGACGGACCCTGAGGAGAATCTTCAATTGTAAGGCACTGGTCCTGTTGCAAATCAAGATCCTTCTTGCATTTTCCCAGATATCATCCCATAACTTAGAAGAGTTCTCAACATCCAGCTCCCTCTCCCATACCTTACAGAGCCTTTCAGACTCATTCGAGGGACCCTCTCCCAACAGGCGATAGACGTTGCTGACAGAAAGTGTGTTCTCAGCACTCAGCACCCTCTACTCCATGTCAGATCTATAAGGATCAGTTAGAAATGTGGTCTCTTTTTTTGTCTAAATTTCTAATTTGAAAAAAGCAAAAGAGGTCCCTATTACGCAACTCACATTTCTGAGCCAACTGGTCAAAAGACATCAATATATTCCCCTCAAATAAGTCACCCAGGCAAGACACACACCTAGATGCCCATAGATTAAACCCCAAGTCCATCATCCCCAGCTGAAAGCCCAGCATACCAACTATGGGCGTAAAAAATGATGTTTTGGCAATATTGTCCTCACTCTGACGCATTGCTCTCCACGCCTTAACAGTATTAATAACTATTGGGCTACGGCAATATTCCTTAACTGTCCTCATTTTGTCTAAGAACAGCAGACTAACAAGGGGGCATCTTGCCTGAGATGCTTCGATGTCCAACCCAAAGTGAATGATTGTCTTCCCAGGCCCAGTCATTCATGTAAGATAGCAACGAGCTTAACTGATAGTTTTGACATCTGGGAGGTCCACTCCTCCCAGTAGGTGGGGTAGCTGCACTTTAGTCAGTTTAATAAGGGGTCACTTAGTTAAAAGCAGAGGAAGCATTCACATTGGATACAACAGGTGGGGCAGAATGTTCATTTTAATGAGGGCTATCCGACCTAACCAAGAGATCGGAAGCGCCCCCCATCTTCAAAGGTCTTGTTTGATGCTGTCGAATAAATGGGCAAAATTGGTTTTAAATAGCCGATCAAAGATGGGAGTAATGAATATACCGAAGTAGAGAAAGCTCTCCTGTGACCATCTAAAGGGAATCGAGATTTGTCCCCAGGACCAGTCATTTTCAGAAGACCCCCCCTCATGGGCACGACCTCTGATTTCGAAAAGTTGATCCTGTAACCTGAAAAACCACCAGGTGCATCATTCAGAGGGAAAGGGGTCGGTGTGGACTCGTTGGGCTGAAGGGCCTGTTTCCACACTGTACGGAATCTAATCATATTAAGCAACCTCCTGACATTATTCGATGACCTGCGACAAAACCTATCTGATCCTCCTTAATGATGGAGGGCTGTACATTTTCTCATCTGAGAGCAAGAATCTTAGATAGAATCTTGTAATCATCATTCAGGAGTCAGATGGGCCTATAGGAAGTACAGGCCTCCAAGGCCTTCCCTTTTTTCAGAATAAGAGCGATGTTTGTCTCTCTTAAAGATGGTGGGAGGTGGCCATGACTGTGTAAGTTGTAAAACATACTAAACATTGGTCCTGACAGAATCCTTCTAAATTTCTTATAGAACTCACTGGGAAGTCCATCAGGACCCGGCGCCTTTCCATTCTGAAGCTGCCTCACAGCTTCCTGCACGTCTTGTTTTGACAACTGAGCATTAAGGAGAAACCCTTGCTCAGGGGTCATTCCTGGAAGGTCCAAATTCTTTAAAAAAGACTCCATCCTAACTCACCTATTTTCACAGCATTCAGACTGGTATACAGCAGAGTAAAATTTCCGAAATGCCGTGTTAACCCTTTTAGAATCATGGGTTAAATTTCCAGTGTCGTCCCTGATCGAGGCAATGACTTAGTGCATCTTGCTTGGAAAGGGAGTGCTCCCTAAGTACTTGCCTGGCTTACCCCCATAGCCTTTGGTCAGTAAATATAAGCTCCCTCTTAGCTGTCCGTGAGAGCATGGAATTCAGCATAGATCCAAAGCGCCATGATCCTCTGCAGTTTGACCAGCAAGGCCTTGTCAAAGTATGCCTTTTCAGCTGCCTTCAGACATATCTCGAGCAAGCATTGCTGCTCACCGTTCTGCTGTTTCTTACTGGCAGAATACGAAATAACTAACCCCTTAGCATAGGCTTTAGCAGTCTCCCAGAGAATGAATGGGTTACTGGCTGAGCCTGAATTAATGTCTAAAAAAGCCCTGAATTGAATAGAAAAGAATTCAATAAACTTGCTATCCTTGAGGATGAAGGGATCCAGTTGCCAATGCCTTGAACCTACCATACTGTCCTTACTGTTGACCATTAGATACACTGGAGTTTGATCAGAAATTGTGATATTGCCAATTGTGCATGACACCACCGAGCCTAAATGCATTGCAGGAGTCAAAAAAAAATCAATCCTAGTGCAGATCGGAGAAAAATGTAAAATTGCTGTCAGTAGGGTAAACATCACCCAATTCTAGATCAGAGTAGTGCTGAAAAAGCACAGCAGGTCAGGCAGCATCCGAGGAGCAGGAAAATCAATCTTTTGGGCAAAAGCCCTTCATCAGGAATACAGCCCTAGTTCAACACACTATTCCCTTAATTGCTTAGACCATGAAGAGGATATTGGTGGACCTTTGAGCAATCTGTCCACCATAGGATCTCTTAGACAATTAAAATCCCGCCAACCCCTCCCCCAATAATAATTTGCTGAGATGCAAGGTTAACCAGTCTAGAAAGCACATCAATCAAGAACATGAGGCGCTGGGCCGGGGGACAATAAACATTTAAGATTCCATGTTCCTCCCCATGTATCAAAGCTTTAAGGATTACAAATCTTCTCTGTGTGTCTTTAATACACTCTAACAACTTAAATGGGAGATTCTTCCTAATCAGAATGGCCACCCCACGACTCTTAGTATTGAAAGATGACAAATAAACCTGATCATACCCATTTTGTTGCAATTTCAGATGTGCTGCATTATCTAGATGTGTTTCTTGCAATAGGGCAACATCCACCCTCTCCCTTTAAAACTGGAAAGTACCTTCTTCCTTTTGACCAGCGAGTGACTCCCCTTAATGTTCCAGGTATACCACTTGAACACATCCTTAGCCATAGCCTTGTATAGCACCAATAGACTCCAGAGAGGGAGAACTCGAACTATGAATTGCTGAGCTTCAGTACAGAAAGTCCACAAAACACAAAAACTACATAAATTAAAACAGCTACAACCAACAAACCTACAAAACTTGCAAAAATTATGTACATCAAAAATTAAAAAACAAAAAAGCGCCAAAGGCAATAGAGGAATTTACCATGCCCCATTTAAAGGGGGCCCCTACACATCCCAAAATCCTACTCACCATCCTAACCGCCCTCTTAACTCCTACCAGCTAGGGTCTCACCACACAGACAGGCAACCCGGCAGGACAAAGTAAACAAAATTAGTAATATACATAAGTAAGTTAAAAGTAAATGTGTCACCCATCCCTTGGTATAACTTAACTTAGAAATTAAAGGTAAATATTCTATCCATCCCGAGCATAATTTAACGCAACTTATATCAACAAAAGGAGACTCCACCAAGACCTCTCTAAAGAAGGACAAACCCGAACAACCCTATTATCTGTGCCTATTCAATCATTTAGCTTAAGTCAGCATGTCCACAAAGTTCCTCACTTTCTCTGGTGAGTCAAATAAATGTATAGATCCATTGTAATTAATCCGAAGCACCACTGGATATCTAAGAGTGTACTGGATCCCAAGCACTTAATCTCTTCTTGATGCTGTCGTAGGATCCCTTTTCCGGATCACCACCGCTGAAATGTCTTGGAAGAACATGATCCTGGAGCCCTTGCACACCAACGCCTTTGGATCCTTCCGTTGGGCTCTGGAAGCTTCCAGGACTCTCTGTTTGTCTTTATAATGATGAAACCTTCCCAGGACAGAGCAAGTGCACTGGTCCATACCTGGCTTTCATCCGCAACCTGGTGGGCTCTCTTAATCTTTATCCTTCCCTTTTCAGCCTCGAAATTAGGGAATTCCGGGAACTACTTCTCAAAAAATTCCACTGGCCACTCGCCTTCCATCCCCTCCGGCATGCCAACAATAAGGATGTTCTTTCTTCTGCCCCTGTTCTCAAGATCATCCACCAAGTCCAACAAATAGGCTGGTACAATTGCAACATTTAAGAGGCATTTGGATGGGTATTTGAATAAGGAGGGTTTGGATAGATAATGGGCCGGGTGCTGGCAGGTGGGACTAGATTGGGTTGGGATATCTGGTCGGCATGGATAGGTTGGACTGAAGGGTCTGTTTCCATGCTGTACATCTCTATGACTCTAAACCTCGGATCTGTGTTTCCAGGGCTTCAATCCGACTCTTGGATGAATCAGCCGCTGCTTCCACCTCTGTGACCTGGCGTTCGACCTCATTAGTCCTTTTCCCCCGGTCTTCCAGCAGCTGTTTGTGCTTTTGCAGCATAGCAGAGACCACAGCCAGCCAGCCTTTCCTTGATCTCACTTCAATCTGCTTTCACAGGACCTTGTGAGATTTGGTAAGCTTCTCAACCAGGGCCTGGTGAGTAAGCAAGCCCACCACCTCGGTGGGTTGGGACCTGGCCCCAGCCCTGGGCCCGGCGCTGGATGAACTTCCTCCTTTTTTCAGCATTCTCCAGCAGCAAAAAATAAGCCAAGTGAAATTTTCAGGTTCTGTAGCTCTTTTACTGTTTTTTGGCTCACAATAACATAGATGGGATGGGTTCTAGCTCTGTCCTGCCAATGTTGTGGTACGGAGCCTGGCAAATGCATTCCTCCTAGGTCACTGCCATCTTGGAGCCCCCCCAGATTTCAATTTAGTTTAAATAAGTGCAAGTGCCTCTCCTGGTACAGGTCAAAAAGCCAATAGGTTGTTCTAGTAAGTAATAAAGTTAAACTGCCTCATTCTCTTTTTTTGTTGACCTTCTCACCACAGCAAACTCACTCTCATCCCATTCACCCAACTCACCATCTTTCACTGTGCTATCAGATAATAACCCACTCCCCACCCCTCTCCACACTGTCCTGTACAATGACCACCCCACGAGATCATCCTGAAGAGTACATATAAAATGTGGTTTTCTTTTCTGTTTTGGCTATTTGATCTTTATGCTGTTTTTCTTTATCCATCCACCTTTTTATAAGAGTCAGTAGTTCATTGATTTCTACATCACTCTGGTAGAGACCACCCATTTAGCTCCCTCTATAGCATCTTCTCTCCTCCCATAAGACCATAGTCATTAAACCAAAAGAAATAGGATCAAGAGTAGACCATTTGGCTCTCAAGGCTGCTCTGCCATTCAATAGAATTATGGCTGACCAATATTCTTCATGTCCATTTTCCTGCTTTTTCCCTCTAACCCCCACTTGATTCCCCTATTGATCAAGAATCCATCTATTTCAGCCTTAAATAGGCACAAGGACTCTGCCCCATAGGTCTCTTTGACAAGAGGTTAAGATTCAAAAACCCCTGAACCCCTCCTTATCTCAATCTTAATTGGCGGTCCTCTCCCATGAGGGAAGCATCCTCTCAGCATTTATCCTGTCAAGCCCATTAAGAATCCTATACATTTCAATGAGATCACCTCTCATTCTTCTAACTACAATAAGGGGCTTCCCTACACAATAGTGGGCGGCACGGTGGCACAGTGGTTAGCACTGCTGCCTCACAGCGCCAGAGACC
>NC_057715.1:81119486-81154839 GCF_004010195.1 Chiloscyllium plagiosum | reverse complement strand
GTGAATTGGCCATGCTAAATTGCCCGTAGTGTTAGGTGCAGGGGTAAATGCAGGGGAATGGGTCTGGGTGGATGCGCTTCGACGGGTCGGTGTGGACTTGTTGGGCTGAAGGGCCTGTTTCCACACTGTAAGTAATCTAATCTACTTTTTAAATCTTTGTTCATAAGACAATCCCTGCGTACCAGGGATCATTTTAGTGAACCTTCTCTAAACTGCCTCCAATGAAATGGTACCTTTTCTTAAGGGATAAGGGGATCAAACAACTCATAGTACTCCAGATGTGGTCTCACCTGCACCTTGGACAGTTGTAGTAAGATTTCACTACTCCAATCCCCTTGAAATAGAGCCAACATTCCATTAGTCATTCTGATTACTTGCTGCACCTTCAGCCCTGATGAAAGGTGATTGGATCCAAAATGCTAACTCTGCTTTCTCTCCACAGGTGCTCACAGACCTGTTGGGTTTTTGCAGCAATTTCTGTTTTTGTCTTTCTGTAAACTGTTTGTATCCCCTTTGCAACTTGCCTTTCCACTATTTCCACTTCACACCAAAGCCCACTTATCATCTTGCTTGAATCTCTATCTCCCCAAACTCTTTCCAAGGTCATACCAGCTGAAACCAACCTTATCCAGGCAGGGTAGAGAGCAGATGGTAATGTGCTATGCTGGCAAATTGCAAATTTTACCAACAGTGTGCATAAAGATTAAGGGTGAACCTCTGACAAACTTAGAGATGGACTTCATTTAATTTCAGCTTTTTTTCTATAGCTGAGCATTCTCCACTAGCCCACAGACAATGCTACTCTCTAAGTGGCAGAAGCATCAGTTCAAGTTATTTTTTCTCCTCAAAACATTTATTCTGTTTTATTTTAAATCTTTATAGATTCTGCTTCTGGAAACAAGAGCTTTTTACGTTCTTTAGTGTTAAAAGTTATTGTAACTTCTTTGTCCTTTGCATGACAAATTAAATTAAAATCAAATTACCAACTCACTAACTGGTAGGTATAATTATTTTCTCTTGACCATCTCTATTGCAGCTCAGCCACACCTTCTTTGTGCTATTTAAAAAGCCAGAGTTCCTCTTGTCTCACATAATCAACAGCTGTTATCACTAACTCTGGTGCATCATGGTAAATCTCTTATGTATCCTTCACATTCTTCTTAAATTTCAGCACATAAAATTGAACCCAATATTCCAGTTGTAACATAACCAATCATTTTTACAAGTTTAGCACTGTTTCTGTGCTGTTGTCAGCTGTTCTAGTTCTTCATCATGGAACCATTCTTCCTGTAAGCAACACTCCACCAAGGGCTCAGATCAGCAGTAGTAATTCTGGATTAGAGCCAGCTCTAGGATTTCACTGACTAATTGAAAGTCAATGAACAACAGTTCAGCTTGATAAAAAAAAACTACTGCATAATCACATTGGAATGGGATATTGGAAAATATTGGAACACAGGTACTGAATTGTCTTTGACTGCTAGTTATAGCAAGTTGAATGAGAGAAATCGGTGAGAGTTGTAAAGGGGCTTTCACACAAGTGAAACAAGACCTGAAGATCATTGTCACTGCAATCACACATTCTGTCTAGTTTACAAGCTCACATGTCCTGTTAGATTCCCAGCGCATATAGTCACAGCAAATTCTTATGCATGAAAGGAATTATGGCACACTGCACATGAATGGCCTCTATCACACAGCTATAATTAGCTTTATATTTTAATGATACAAATATTCATGCTTCAGTGGTAAAGTTGTGTTATGAATATTTTTGGTATTTTACCCCCAGAATAATTTCAGCATTATGGCCTGCAAAAAATGCCTATGCATGAGCTCCAGTGAATAGGCTCAATGCCCAGTCCTCAAAATGCAGAAGTAATATTTTTATTTCCAGTTATATGGCACAACAATACTTTACAAAAGAACATTAAAAATAGCAGAAGTAGGCCATTTGATCCATCAACTAGTCCAACCAATCAATAAGATCATCACTGATCTGCCTCAGACCTCATCACCTCTTGGTAGCTCAGCATTACCCTCAACTCCCTGAAATTTCAAAAATCTATCTCATCGTTAAATAGTTAAAGATGCATTTTTAGATATTTCAAATAATTACTTTCAAAGTACACTGACAGTGCAAATGTAAATACAGCGAACAATTAGCACCAGCAATTCTCTACAAATAATAGATCACTGAACACCTCATCTACTGTTTCCCTGATGATCAATTGTGAAATAAAGTAGTGAAATACATTGTGTTTCATTCTGTATCAGTTTACTGCAATTAGATTCTATGCTTAATGCCAGCAAGACTTGCACTGCAGCTTGAAACATTCTTGGTTGATGAAAATATGGTGATATAAAATAATTCAATGGAGTCAACACAATTGGGACAATTTACAAATTTCTTTTCAATTCAGCATGGAACTACAATTATCCTTGAATCTGAGCACTAAAAGCCAAAGTAACAACTGGTGTCAACCTAATATTTTCTTAATTGGCAGCATTTAGAATCTACACTAGGTCACATTTCAGCTTTTGTTTCTAATTGAGCCACTGTTCATGAAGCTCAGTGGGAGGTGCTTTTATGGTGCAGTGGGAGTGTCCCCAACCTCTGAATTATTCAAATCTTACTTCCTTCAGAGGTAAGTAACAACATCTCTATAACAGGTTGATTAGAAAGTGCATTATTTGCTGGGACTTCCCAGCTGTTTTTTTTCTTTCACCAGACTAATCAAATAACTTTTTCTCCTTCCACGCTATAAATTTTTTTCTTTCACCAGACTAATCAAATAGCTTTTTCTCCTTCCACACCATAAGTTCTGATGTAGGTTACTGTGGATTAATGTGTTAATATGAGAAGGAAAAATTAACTTGGAAAATTTTACATTAACTGCACTTTCTCAACAAAAGATGAGAGTAGAGACTTTAACTGTCATGATGTTAGATTGCCTATATTAACATATTTTATTAAAGGGGAAATATGCTAGATATTGTATTTATTAATAGTACTTCAGTGAAAAAAAAGCATCTATTGCCCAAACTAGATCATTTATCCTAGCTTAGCTAATCCTACATGACTAAATTGTACAATAATTTGTATTCTTCAATAAAGGCGTGTCATGGTTTAAAAAGTTATTTCTTTTACTTTTTGCATCCAAAGCACTCATGAAACCATTTCCCAGGTTTAGCTAAAAGACAAATGCCACTTTCAACTGCACTTGGACTTTATCTTATCCCTAACTTTAGAAGGTTCCCTCTACATCCGCTGTGACATTTTCATTTGGCAGATCATTCTAAAACTGGTATTCCCAATTTGGAAATCTAGGATGCTTTTTTGTATTTGGCTATGCAAAAGTAGGTTAACTATATGGCTGTTATACTATTGACGGGCAAATAGGTCCAACACATCACACAGCTTGGGTTTCACAGGTTCCAGCTTATTTAAAGTGGTAATGAGTGCAGGTTTTAAAACTGTCTATATGTCTGACATCCAACAAAACTGGGCTATAAATTAATTTCAGTTATAAGCAGTGGCTCTCAAGCTGTAAATCTCTGCCATTATGAATTGGATTGAAATGCATATGAATATTTTAATTAATGCCCTTTTTATAGTCCATTGAAAAGTGAATGCTCGTGATTTTTAGTGGAATCTATTTTATAAATAATACTGTTAACTAGTTGCGATGTTCCAAAAAGAGTACAAAACCATTTCTATTAAACTAGCTTTCATTAATGGTTTACTGCTACTAGTTGAAATTGTTAGTTGGTTCTCGCATATTGTCTTGCCCCTCATCTGACAATCACAATACGATCTACACAATGAGCGAGGGATTTCACTGGTCCATAGGCATCACATTCACAATTTCACTGAATTACCAAACAGAAAACTTCAACATTTTGAGTACCGTACCAAATAAGGACCAGAGAAATTCTTGTTCTAATATATTTATGAAATCAAAATAATGTAGATGCTTAAATATGCTAGATATTGTATTTATTAATAGTACTTCAGTGAAAAAAAAGCATCTGTTGCCCAAACTAGATCAATTATCCCAGCTTAGCTAGCCCTACATAAGTAAATTGTACATTTCTTTGTATTGTTCAACAAAGGAGTGTCATGCTTTAAATATGCAACAAAAAAGACTGATGGAAGTACTTTACTCAGTAAGTATTGCAGCATTCATGAAGAAAAAAAACGACTGATGCTTCAGGTCATACTGGACTTTTGTATACTGAAAGCACTGGCAACTATTAGTGTGTTGTGAGTTGGTTAGCTCAGTTGTCCTGATTGTTGGTCCATATTGCAGAGTGATGCTAATATCATGGGTTCATGATACCTTGTAGGACTCTCCTTCTCAACCTATCCCTTTCCCTGGTGTGTGGTGGCACTCAGGTTAAACACCACCAGTATCTTTCTTTGATAGGAGAGCAGTTCCCTGGTCTGACAGTTCTATGGATAGTTTACACTATATATGTGTGCAGCTTTATCAGGATTCAATGGACTTAATTTTCTTAATGACTGTGATTCAAGAATTCATAGAATCAAAAATCACAGAAAGAGGAGCTTCAGCCCATCAGAATTGTGTCATTTCTTTAAAAGACCTTTCCAATACCTTTCCACTTTCATGTTGATTCTTTTGATACTTTCCCTATAGGTATTCACTGAATACCTTTTTTGAAAAATGCTATTGCATCCCTTTTCACCACACTTTCACACAATGCATTCCGAATGACAACTTGCTGAAATATAAAACCCAGAACTGAATGCAATATTCCAGCTGAGAGCTGACCATTGTCCCATATGTGCACAGTTTCTTCCCAATAATAAATATCACAGACTCCTTTCAAAGTCTTCTGTTGTTATTTGCTACATTTCCAAGTTGTGTGCCCTCTGCAAACATTGAACTGATGATCTGTATGCTGAGGATAACTTTATATATATATATCAAAAAGAGCAGCAGACTGGCACTCACACCTGGATGAACAAGACAGTATACACTCTTTTAGTCTGCAGATTCCTTGGCGACTGTCCATTTAGTCCCCTGGACTTTAATGTTCTTTCCAGGTCTATGGTGTCGTATTTTGTCAAGCACCTTTTGAAAATCCGTTCAACCAAATAAAACATGATTTGGCCAATGGATTTTCCATTCATTTTAAAAAAAGTAAGACTTATGGTTGACATCAATAGTAGGAGTGCCATGGTGACTAACAAACTGCTATTACAATCAATATGAGCTGGTTTACAAAAACACACAAAATGCAAAATGTTTCAGGTGAAGCAGATTTGTTACAGATTCGGGATTCCATTTGAACAAAGTATTCAGAGAGACCCCATCAACCAGCAGGAACTTGAAATATAAAAAGAGTTTACATTAGCTCATTTTTCATTCAAATCATAGGAGACTGGCACATTCATGTACTCATTTCAGTGGTGATAAAATCGTTGATTTTTTTTTCATGGTCCTTATTGTATTGCCAGAAGTCAGATGAGTCATTTCAGCAATGTAAACATAGGCTGCCAGCAAACAAGCACCAGACTCCTGATCTGAACCAAACTAGTTGTGGTGGAAAAATAACTTGTCATCTCATCAGCCCAGCCAGACTTTAATTCAGTTCCCAACAGGTAAAATGGCACACTGCAAACTCACATCGTTATTCATCCTTTAAAGTTTCTATCGTTCGTAATTTTTTTTGTATTAGTGAGAAGACATCATCTCTTATTGTCTTTACTTTCGTCAACATGTCTAATAAAATTTTAAAATTCTTAAGATACATCTGGGACATTTAACTGTTGTCCCCGCACTAACATGCATTCAAAAGGACAATGGCTTGTATCAGATATTTCCTTAAATCTTGTAAGACGAAGAATTCATGCTTAATCTGTTGTCATTATAGCTTAATACATAAGCACTGCATTAAAGGTTTACAGCTTCTCTTCCAGCTTAATCATCCCAGCACTTAATATTTTTAGCAATCTTCTGCTTTCAAAAGCCAATATGTGCTAGATATATTTCCTAAAGATTATTCCATGTCCATAAAGAAAGCTCAATCTTCCATTGTATGTACGAATAAAGTATATACTATCGGAATAATAATAAAACAAAGGATTTTGGATGCCGGAGATCGGAAACAAAAACAAAAACTGCTAGAGAGACTCAGCAGGTCTGGTAGCATCTGTGGAGTGATGACTTGGAGGTGCCGGTGTTGGGGATGTACAAAGTTAAAAACCACACAACACCAGGTTATAGTCCAACAGGTTTATTTGGAAGCACTATATTTCGAAGCGGCACTCACAAACCTGTTGGACTATAACCTGGTATTGTGTGATTTTTAACTCTGTGGAGTGAAACAGAGTTAATGAGTTTGGTGGACAATATCATTCAACATTTCACAAAATGAGAAGAGCTTGTATTTTGTGAATAGTTTTTCACTTTCCAGTCGTTAAACGCAAAGGTTCAGATGTAGGAATCGACAGTGTGCGCAAATATTCTCAGTAAACCCCGGCCGGAGTAAACAGATAAAGAATCCAAATGGAACCCAACATTAGACAGATGGATTCGGAATTGACAAAATAGCTCTTCAGGTATGTGGACATTTCAAGAGCTGTTCCACACAAGGAAGCGAATCACAAGTGATCACGCTCTAAAATAACTTCTCGTTCCGCTCGGGCTGGAAGCCATGGGAAAGTTACGATGCCACGTTATTTATTTTGTCTGGTTAATTTGTTGTGTTTTTGTCTGGATATTTTTGAAGCCTGGTTTCCGATCACTTGTGTGGTCTTTTAATTCTTCCGAATTGCGCTGTTAAAGAAATTGCAATGACCGGAAGTTATCTTCATCTTATTACTTAAAACAATCTGGGAAACGTTTAGTTTTCCATGATACTGAACCAACAATTTCAAACCCGCAGCCTGTATTTTGCATGCGCCCATTTGGGGAGAAAACCAATAACCTACGATCCACACATACACGTGTGCATCTCAATTAAAACAAAAGCTCCCCGCATTGGGCCCCCGTGTCCCTATCCCCTAGACTGAAAGACCCGGGTTCAAGTCCCACCCGCTTCAGAAGTGTATAATAACATCTCCAAACAGCTTGATTAGAAGGAAAATAGGTTAAATTAAAAACAAATGCAGTTGGTTATTTACTGTGCAGAGGAACATTAATTGTGTCATAAACTAATAATGAGAACTATCACTCATAACTAAATTACTGTGACAGGGGGTGACTTTCCGGTTGTTATTCGCTGCACAATGTATAGGCCACGATTAGACTTCTGTAACATGTACCCTCTGACCTCGCTCTAAGCAAATGCCCGGCATTCTGCCCGATTTTATGAGCCTGGAAGCCCTGTCAAGTTGGTATGGAGCTGTTGTCTCCAATGACTAGACCTCAATGCTCCTGGACCCTGATTGCAGCTTCCCTCATACCTCGGCCCAGGATTCCTACAGAGTCTGAGAGTAACCATTGGAGCAAGGGACCCGCTCTAAGATGGGGATGGGGGCAGACGGGGAAATAGAATTGAGATAGCGAGATAGCGAATGACTTTATAGAGGAGCAGGTTAGAAGGGCCGAATGGCCTGTTCTTGCTCCGAAGTCCAAGTTCCTATTTGAAGCCACCCCCCCCCCCCCCCAAAGTAAGCTGCTTTAGAAAAAGACTGAAACTTCCAAAGGCACACACTTCTTGTTTGGACAGACCAGTTTCTGAATATTAACACATTCAAAACGAAAACACAAAAGTCCACTTTATACAGTGTAGTCTTCATTTCATCATCATTTATATTATAGGGGGAGGTTGAAATCCTAGTGAGTTGACAGAAATCTAAGCCCTTTCACACAGGATTGAGAGTTTTACAGTAGGCCATTCGGTTCAACAAGTCCATGCTGGTCCTTATATTCCTGACCTGATCTGATGAGCCTTATCTATGGCGTTTCTGTTTCTCTAGCTGACCTTCACACATTGCGTTGTGATTAGAAGTAATCTGGATGTGCTGTAGCCTTACCTGCTGAGGAGTTAGCACTGTCCCTGCCCTCGCCGCCGGCCGCATCGCCGCTGCTCACCGCCGGTTGGTCGTTGTGACAGTGACCCTGGTCGAGTCTGGCCTCAGTACTGGAGCAGCAGTAGCGCAGGGAGCAGGAGCCGCAGCAGATGGTGGCCGAGCCTGAGTCGAAGCGCTCGGGACACTGGAACCCTTGGTGCCAGCTCCCCTGAGAGTCCAGCCAGCCGTGGCAATACTCTCCGCTGGCATTGACCGGAACCGGGGCCACTAAGAAAGCAGCGGCGAGCAGAAGGTGCCAACCCGGGAGCACCCTGCAGCTTCTCATCATCAAACCCATCCCCAAGTGACCAGGAGCCACAGGTCAGGGGTCAAACCACAGAGACAGGCAGCAAAATACAACAATGAGGAGCCTTCACACACTCTGCCCAGCTTTTAAAACATCCTAGTTAGTTCGGAAATTAGAAAAGAGGGGCAGAGAGACCCCGACATCAGACCCACAGTCTTTAAACAACAAAGCAAATGAAGGGGAGGCAGATTTCACTTCCCATCTTCATCCAGGCGATTCACGATTACATCTGATTTAGTTGCTGGTTTTACTGGAACAAGCAAGTGACACTTTCCCCTTTGCCCAACATCTCCACGGTGCTTCTGAACCGGGAGCAGTAACAAGAACAAAAAACAAACGTCTTTCAATCCAGATCTCCAAGCAGTGGATACCAGCTACTCCCCTTCCGTCTCCAGTCCAGCTCCGTATGCATCACCTTTAACTCTTCCTTCTCAGCATTGTAATCCGCCCGACCCGATTGAAGGCAAAGACACTGTTGCTACTGCATTTTAGCACAGAATCCCTGAGGTACACCCGTGCACAAGGGATTGTCAACTTTTTTGGGGGGAATAAAACGGTTCAAAAAGCCCGCTCTGTCCAAAGGCTGGGACTAGCACAGACGCTGGCAGATTCTCGCCTCTATTATATCCAGGAGCTTGCACAAACCAGGCGCAGCAGTTAGGCGAGTGTCAGCGCCGGAGCTGAAGCCATCCCCACCTCTGGCTCCGCTCAGTACTAACAGCCTCCAGCTCCGACAATCCCTGCTTTTCACTGTCTCACCAGCAGTCTCCGCTTCATATTATACAGGACTTGCGCATAGGTCTGAGTCTGCGTGAAAATCAAGTTCCCATGGGAATTGGAGTTTCTTCAGTGGCCAAGCTTAATGTGCCTGATGCCATTGTGTGCCATTTATTCCCTTGGCAAGATGGATAATCTTAAACTGAATGATTCGCTAGAAATATGTGCAATACTTTGAAAAAGTCTTTGACCACTTGATGCAGGTATCCGAGGGCTCAAACATAACGCCAGAGGGCTGTTGGTTGTGCAAGTTCATGACAAGCTGCATAGATAAATGGGGGAGAAACTTTGAGGACGGGTTCACATGGTTTCCTCACTCGGTCCGGACTCTGAATTAACGTGAATTTGGTTTTGTGTTTGCAACAGCCTCCACACTGTTGTGAACAACGAAGAATGGAAAGTAGTTACAGGTAATAGTTAAGAGGTCATAGGAACCCTTTTAACGGGAGCAAATGATAAAAGCTACAATACACGGTTTTTAGGGAAAACCCCACTGGGAATCGGGGGGAAATACGCCGGAATTGTACAGCAAGTCGTTCAGAACCTTATTTCAGCAGAATCTCTGATCAAGGTGCGCAGTTGCTGTATTTGCTGTTGTTGCTATGGTAATATTCGTATTCAGAAAGTCAAATATGGAGATTTCATTGTTAAACAGGAAATGGGACGTGGGTGATTTTCCGATTTCTTTCATCGTAGTAATGTACCCGGATCATATATTGCTACCAAAACATGTCAATTGAACAAAGTTATAACCGGTAGAGACGTGGCGATGCAGACTACGTTCAGTTGCGTTGGATCGTCAGCCATGTACAGGGGAAGTTGGTTTTCCAATTCTGTTTGGAAGCTGTTAATATGAATCAATGAGACCAGGCCAAAATTATAGCTGCGGTGCTGCAGACCCAATCCAATCACTCGGGAGGACCGGGCAGACTGATGTTTCTTTCATTGTTGTTTGTGACAAATGTGAGGTCAAACAAAGTTTGAAGACGGGCTTGTGGGTTCTGGGAATTACAGTAACAGGTGTTGGCTTTTCGGTCCTGTCCTCAAAGGTTCTCTACATACACTCAATGCAGATTTAACGTTTTGAAAGGAACTTTCTGAAAATGCCAGAATTTTTCTCCAAGATAGTTGCAAACACTTCTTTTGAAATACAGAAATTGTTCTCTACTATAGATACACGAATGGGTTTTTCTGGACGACTCCTGTCATTCCATTGGGGAAATTGCCAGGATTGGAGATTTTAAAAAGGTAATAAATAATGAGCCTTATATACACATTTTAAAAAAAGAATTCCCATGCAGTATTTAGAATTTCACAACATTGTATCACAGTAATGTGCAATGAAAAGGTTGGCTTATTCATATAAAGCAATGGTCAACTTCGTTCAATGGAAAAGAATATTGTGTATTTTTAATGCACAAATTGGCAACAACAAGAAGTAGAGTTATGCCACGAGATGTGAATCTCCAAAAGTTGCTGATCAACTTAGGCTGCTCTCATGTTTTACACAGTCATAAACCCACATTTCCTTTTTTCTCTGCCTGCTATTTTTAAGAACTTGCTAGACTTGCACTTTAATTGCCCGATACATTCACTGCAGTGATTCAAGAAGGCAGCTCACTGTCATCTTCTTTAGGCCAATTGGAGTTGACAACATCCCCTAAATTAATAAAAACAAGAAGCAGGGGCACAGTATTAACATAGGTAATGTAATTCCAACCTATACCTCTGCATCAGAAAGGGGACAATTCTTGCAACAAATACTTTATTTTTAGAACTTTTAAAAAGGACCATTTTAATTTTGTAGAAGTGAAGAACTGGAAAATAAATAAATAAAAATAAATAAATGAATATGCTGGAAATCTGAAACAAAAACATAAAGTGCTGGACAAACTCAGCAGATCTGGCAGCAGATAAAAACAGAGTGAATGTCTTGAGTCCAGTGACCCTTTGTCAAAACAGACAAAGTTATTTCAAAAGGTCTCTGGACTCAAAACATTAGCAGAATTTTAGTATTCTTCTTTTAGCCAAGTGACTAGCACTTTTGCTGTGAGTCTGAAAGCTGTGGGTTCAGAAACGTGAGCGTTAAAATCTAAGACTGAATTCTGTTACAGTAAGAAAGTTTGCAGATGACACCAAAATTGGAGGTGTAGTGGACAGCGAAGAGGGTTACCTCAGATTACAGCAGGATCTGGACCAGATGGGCCAATGGGCTGAGAAGTGGCAGATGGAGTTTAATTCAGATATTATGCGAGGTGCTGCATTTTGGGAATGCAAATCTTAGCAGGACTTATACACTTAATGGTAAGGTCCTAGGGAGTGTTGCTGAACAAAGAGACCTTGGAGTACAGATTCATAGCTCTTGAAAGTGGAGTCGCAGGTAGATAGGATAGTGAAGAAGACATTTGGTATGCTTTCCTTTATTGGTCAGATTATTGAGTACAGGATTTGGAAGGTCATGTTGCGAAGGACATTGGTTAGGCCAATGTTGGAATATTGCATGCAGTTCTGGTCTCCTTCCTATTGGAAAGATGTTGTGAAACTTGAAAGGGTTCAGAAAAGATTTACAAGGATGTTGCCAAAGTTGGAGGATTTGAGCAACAGGGACAGGCTGAACAGGCTGGGGCTGTTTTCCCTGGAGCGTCGGATGCAGAGGGGTGACCTTATTGAGGTTTACAAAATTATAAGGGGCATGGATAGGGTAAATAGGCAAAGTCTTTTCCCTGGGGTCAGGGAGTCCAGAACTAGAGGGCATAGGTTTAGGGTGAGAAGGGAAAGACATAAAAGAGACCTAAGGGGCAACTTTTTCACGCAGAGGGTGGTATGTGTATGGAATGAGCTGCCAGAGGAAGTGGTGGAGACTGGTACAATTGCAACATTTAAGAGGCATTTGGATGGGTATATGAATAGGAAGGACTTGGAGGGATATGGGCCGGGTGCTGGCAGGTGGGACTAGATTGGGTTGGGATATCTGGTCAGCATGGATGGGTTGGACCGAAGGGTCTTTTTCCATGCTGTACATCTCTATGACTCTATGACTCTAAGAAGAGAGTGCTGCACTATCAAATATGCTGCATTTTAGTTTTGACATTAAATTGAGGTCCTGTCTATTCCCTGAAGTGAATGTAAAAGATTTCTTGGTAATATTTTGAAGAAGATCAGAACAGTTATCCCAATGATAGATTACCTGGTCATTATCACATTTCAGTTTATGAGGACTATGTTTTATTCACTCATGGGAAATGTGTGTCACTGGCTGGCCAGTATTTATTGCCTGTCCCTAGTTGCCCTAGAGAAGGTAGTGTTGGGCTGCCTTCTTGAACTGCTGCAGTTCTTACGCTGTAGGTAGACCCACAGTGTCCTCAGTGAGGACTTCAGGTGCGTGTCTGGATTCCTTTTCAATGAGTTGAGAATATCCATCTCAAACCCCAAACTGGGTAACGAATTCCAGACACCCACCACTCTCTGGGTCAAAGAGTTTTCTTCATATCCCCTCTGATATTTTGTCAATCACTGTAAATTTATGCTTGTGAGCTGTCTGCTCAGGGAAATTGCTTTTTCCTGTCCACTGTATCCAAGTCACATTTATTTTGTAGACCTTAATTAAGGCACTCTCTCCCTCCTCTGTTCTAAGGAAAACAATTTTAGCCTATCCAACCTTACCTGATCCCTGCAACTTTCAACTTCTGGCAACATTCTTGTCAATGTCCTCTGCATACTCTGCACAAATACATCCTTCCGGTAATGTGACTATACACAAAACCACAGTCATGGCCTAACTGGTATCTTGTACTGATACTCACCAGTCCTCGACACTTACTTCCCAAGAGGCTTTGGTATCCTACTTCTTCCAACTTCACTTCCTGCAAGATTAAGCAGATGGTCAGATTAAAATACCTGTAGGCAAACAAAGGGAGATCCTTTGTGTAGTGTTTATCCTCTTCATCCTCCTCAAAGTTCCATTCCGGTAATAACGACTTGATTTGGCAACGGCGTCATCAGTTGCTCCATTCTCCATCTGATCCATTCACCTTCCCTTCAATAGGCTTGCTATGTGCAATTGTCCACTGCATATTCTATAATACAGTAATTACTAAATTTCAGAGGTACTTCAATGGCTTTAACGCCCTTCAAAACATCCTGTGAAAGGTATTGTATAATTGCAAATCTTTTTGCGCCTTTTTTTTCCCACTCTACCTCTCTTTCTTTCTTGCTCCTTAAATAGGTAAACTTGCAAACAATATCAAGACAGTCAGTGAGAACTTCTTTAAATGTGTGAAAAGGAAGACAGAAGTTTGGGTAAATAATAATGGGGAATCAGGAGGTGTCCAAAGAGCTAAGTAAATACTTTGATTCAGTCTTCACAGGAGAAGACATTAATAGCATTGCAAAATTACTTAATATTTAAGGAACAAAATTAGGAGAGGGAATAAATATAATAGCTATAACTTAAACAAAATGCTAGGGAACCTAATGAGCTAAAGACCAAGAAGTTCCCTGAAACATCCTGGGATATTAAAGAAGTAGCTACAGAGATTGTGATGCATTGGTAGTAATCTTTGAAGAAATCTTACATTGTGGAAAAGCCCCAGAGTATTGGAATACTGCCAATGAATGAATATTATAAAAGATGTAATAGTAGTATTTAGAAATACAGATATGATCAAACAAAGTTCATATGGCTTTATGAAAGGGAAATCATATCTAACAAATTTATTAGAACTTTTTGAGGAGGTAACAAGCAGGATAGATAAAGGAGAGGCAATGAATGGGGTATATTTGGATTTATAGAAGGCTTTTAGTAAGGCACCATACATTAAGTCATTTAATAACAGTCCATGCTGTTTGAGGTAGTTTATCAGCATGAATGGAGGATTGGCTAATTAATAGAAAAAAGAGAGTTGTAAGGTGAATATTTCCTTTTGTTTTGAAAGTATTAACCCTTTTAGTTTGGCTTACCGAAATCCTTACAACTATTTTTATTTTCACTATTTGAATATTTCTAGCATTTCATGAGAATTTCATACTCAAAAATTAGTTAAATTCAAAGTGCTGAAAAATGCATAAAACATTCCTCGACATGCCCACATTGCTATACGTACTCACAATTAGCATTTTCAAAGCCCTAAGTACAAGTTCAATTTGTTCCTCCATGTCCTGCTCCTCTTAACTCTAATGGTTAATATTGAACACAAGGCCCTTCTTCTCCTCTCTATTTTGCTCTTACACAGATTCAGATTGTCAATTATATGTGCTCTTCTGCAAACGTGAATAAGAGGCATGGGACATTTCTGGTCTGTTGGGTAGGAGAAGATAGATGAACTTAAATGTCAAGCTAAGATTAAAGGGAAGAATGCATGACAAGGAAAGGGACAGTGGTAGAGGAACCAGGAAAATAAGTGGAATAAACACTTGATGAGAGGGAGAATGGATGGGCAGGAGCAAAGATGTGGTTGTTATAAAAGAGGGAGAAATGGATGGTGATGACGGAAAGGGGCAAACACTGCAACTGGATTTTGACTTTGTGGAGGAAGAGGAACGGCACCATTAACTGAAGGCTTGAGCAAAGGGATGCCGGCATGCTGTAGGTGATGGCATGCGAAAGAAAGTTATCAGTGAACTGAGGAGAAAAGAAAGCAAAGAGAGAGGAAGAAAGAGTGTTTCTTTGGATCAGATGTACTGATTCTCTGACTTCATCTGGAGAAGATACATGGGAAAAATTGGCACTAATGGGATAGTAGATATTGAGATAACTTTTGGATAAGTGATGGTCTCTTGAAACTCTAAATATGACTTTTAATTGCCTTTTAAAATAAAAAAAAACTATCACAACTTAAACAAAATATTTGTCCATTTAACATTTCATATTTGTAATATACTTTCATGCATGAGTGCTTTATTCTTTTCCAAAGTAATTGAAGGAATGCTGTAAAAATCAAAAGAACTGCATATACTATAAATCAGAGCCAAAAATAGAAATTGCTGGAAAAGCTCAGCAGGTCTGGCAGCATCTGTGCAGACAAATCAGAGTTAACATTTCGGATCAAGTGACATTTCCTCAGAACTGGACAGGAAGGAATTTTATGTACACTTACCCTTTTACACGTTATACCTATTCTTGTGTAACCAGAAGTTTGCTGGTGCATAGAAATTAAGGAAACTGTTTTCACTAGTTTCTGGAATTGGTATGTTTGACAACCACAGGTTCACTTGTATCTTCTCAAGGGTGTCATAATTCTTATGATTAAATTCTGACCTGTAAAATATAAAATGATGTTTTTAAAACACTAGTTTCATTGGGCACTGAATCAGGGTTAGTAAGGACAGTTGCAAGTTTGGAGGGGGCGATGATAACTAAGTTGTTAAATTGTAGATGTTAGTGATAAAAACCACTAATATTGCATGTTTATTAACAATTCTCTGCACAGTTTAAGTAAGATTACACTGCTGCTTTCCTTCTAACAGTTTAATTAGTCTGCTAAGGAGATTGTAATTAGTTAATTCCACTGAAATGTCACATTGAGAAAGAGATAGTGGATTGACTATCTATTACTCTAGTTGATCAGTGGGAAGCCAGAGCCCGCAGAGCCAAGGTGTATTAGACATCCAGTCGCAGATATGAGCTAATGAATTCACAATTAAAATAATAGTACTGTGCAAAGAGTGAAGATACATTAGTTTCATATTTGAAAAAGACTCTAATTGTTATGGGAGTTCTTTGGTGGTTCTTTCCAACAATGAAATAAATGTAAGATTTATAAGTACCTTTGGTAAGTTAAGTAACTAATTGCATGCAACCAAACTAATTCCTGGGAGCAAAAGGCAAGTTTTGCAGCTCATTGATTCGATTAGGTTCCCTACAGTGTGGAAATAGCCCCTTCAGCCCAACAAGTTCACACCGACCTCCGAAGAGTAACCCATCCAGACCCTCTGACTAATGCACCTAACACTATGGGCAATTTAGCATGGCCAATTCACCTGACCTGCACATCTTTGGACTGTGGGAGGAAACTGGAGCACCCGGAGGAAACCCACGCAGACACGGGGAGAATGTACAAACTCCACACAGACAGTCGCCCAAAGCTGGAATCAAGCCTGGGACCCTGGTGCTGTGAGGCAGCAATGCTAACCACTGGGGATGGGTGCAGATTACACCAAATCAACACATTATTGTCAATCATTTCAAAAAACTGCACATTTATTGGCATTAGTGGAACTGAAAGAAGTGTCAAACAGAAGTGAAATGCTCTGCAACAGATGTAATGAAAGATTTTAAGGACTTCTATGTGGAAATATAGTATATAGAACATTACAGTGCAGTACAGGCCCTTCGGCCCTCGATGTTGCGCCAACCTGTGAAACCAATCTGAAGCCCATTTAACCTACACTATTCCAAAACCTAGGTTAATTTATCAGATATCAATTTTAAGATATTTAGTGAGTTTGCTGAAACTGAATTAAGGCTTACTAAAGGTTTTCATCATTATTTTCCACTGCTTGCCAGCTTATGTAGTTTAAGGTAGACAAGCAGGACGCTGGAAGAATACAGCAAGCCAGACAGCATCAGGAGGTGGAGAAGTCAACATTTCAGATGTAACCTTCCTTCAGGACTGTGAATGGGTGTAAAGGGAGCTGCAGATAATGGGGCAGGGGGAGGGTTGGAATGGTCATCGGGGTATGGGTGTCAGGGTGATGAGATAGGGATAGGTGAACACAGGTAGAGGGTATGACCTGGTTGGTCGATGGGAGGAATGAATCCAGTTGGTAGATGGAAGGAAGGGTCGATCAAAGGAATGGAAGGGAGGAGGAGGAGATGGGAAGGGAAGTTATTTGAATTAGGAGAACTCAGTGTTGAGTCCTGCGGGCTGTAGGCTGCCCAGGCGAAATATGAGGTGTTGTTCCTTCAATTTGCTATCTGATTCCCTGTGGCAATGGAAAAGGCCAATGATGGTCATGTCAGAAAGGGAGTAGGAAGGGGAATTAAAATGATCAGTGACTGAGAGGCCAGATAACCCTTGTGCGCCTAAGTGAGATGCTCAGTAAAACGTGCTGAGTTTATGTTTGGTCTCCCCAATGTAGAGAAGACCACATCAGGAGAACCGTATCCAGTCTCCTAATGTGAACTTCTCTACATCGGGGAGACCAAACGTAAACTGAGGGAGTGTTTTGCCAAGCATCTCAGCCAGGCACGCAGGGGCCGAACTTGACCTCCCAGTCACCGCCAATTTTAATTCACCTTCCCACTCCCTTTCTGACATGACCATCATTAGCCTCCCCCATTTCCACAGAAAATCAGACCGCAAATTGGAAGAACAACAGCTCATCTTCTGCATGGCCAGCCTACAGCCCGAAGGAGTAAACATTGAGTCTCCAATTTCAAGTAACCTCCCTTTCCATCCCTGACTCCTTTCCCAGCCCCTCCCTTCCATTCCTCTGATTGACTCTTCCTTCCAGCTACCAACTAGTTTCATTCCTCCCATCGACCCAACAGGCCGTACCCTCTACCTGTGTTCACCTATCGTCCCTCACCACTCCATCACCCTCCTCTCCAAACACCTGCCCCATTATCTGCAGCTTCCCCCTACACTCCATCCCCTGTCCTGAAGAAGGGTTACACACAAAATGTTGACATCTCCACCTCCTGATGCTACCTGGCTTGCTGTGTTATTTCAGCCTCCTGCTTGTCTACCTTGGATTCCAGCATCTGCAGTTTTTTTTAATTTCTAAATTATGTAATTTAAACTGTTAAACATAGCTCTCCAACACTGGCATTTTCTTAAAGTCTTGTTTGGCTTTGCCGTGGGTTTTTTGATAACGTTGATAACTATGATCAGTGAACATTATCAACACTAGGATGGCAGATGGTGAACTGAATGGGATTTAGTTTTTTTCCATGTAGCAATTTCTCTGCTGTAATGCTCAAGTCAGTGCAAATGGAAGCATTGTTTCATCTTGTACTGTCATTTAAATTATTTCTGTTGATGTTTAGAATTTTATTGGTGTCATAACACAGTGAAAGTAGTTTTTTAAAAAAATTCATTCATGAGATAAGGGCAATGCTGGTTGGGTCAACTTTTATTGCCCGTCCCGAGTTGCTCTTCAGAAGGTGATAGTGAGCTGCCTTTTTGTACCATTGCAGTCCATTTGCTGTAGATTGATCCACAATGCAGTTAGGGAGGAGTTCATATAAGCTGAACAGAAATGATTGTTAATTCAATGTTTTTCACTTATCAATTCTTTAATCAGTACTCAAAACATAAGTGCGAGTAACACAGATACCATAAAAGCTACAGCTTGTTGTACAAAGGTCTATTAAAATGTAAAAAGAAAACCTGAACTAGTTCTAACACGTCAATGAAGTAATCTGTAACTGGTGTCTGATGTTGTTGCCTGATGTCAATTCAGCATTCCTATGAATATAGAAAGAGCTTGACATCAGAATCATCAAATCTCAACTGAAGACACTATACATCATCAGCAGGCTAGCTGAACAGGGTGTGTTCTCCATGTTTCATATGATGGTAGATACTTCTTGCTTATTCACAGAGCAAGTCTGAGTGACCTCTATAGTTACCAGGTCACTGTACCTGCCATTCCTTCCTGCAGCAATACCTTAAAGAGGATATGCTAAACTAAAATACATTGGATTAAATCAATACCAGTCTTAATTATATTACAACTGGAATTGCCTTGACTTCAGCTGAGGAAATCTTTAATGCTTATGATTCTGTCAGCGTCCAGCAAAATGGAAAGTGAATCAAATAATCTTTAAATTTTGCATTGAGTTAAAAATGAGACTTAGCTTAGGATTTTTTATTTCTGCACAGCTAAGATGGGAGCATCACAGGAGAGACAAACATTTGATGCTCATCCCTAATTATACTTGAGAAAATGGTGATGAGCCTATGTTCAAATATATAAATTGAAATTAAAAACGGCAATTTGATATTCATTAGGGAATAATTTAATCTCTTTCAATAACACAGACGATTTAGGATAAATATTGTGATGTATTCCCATCTACTCTGTCTTTGATGTCAGATATAACAATAGCCTATGGTTGCAGTATAATCACGAATTGGATAATGTAGTTGATGACTATTTTACAATATATTAACATAAAAAATTAAAAAGTTGGATAAACATGAAAGCCAAAAGGATTCAAATTCCAACAAAATAATATTTCTATGCCCAAGACTCTTTCTCATTTACTTCATTTCCTGAGGATGTGACTAATGATTGGTAATGTTGAAAAATGAAAAGAAAATCCACAGATACCAAAGTAAAGTGGTGAAAAGCTCTAGGATACCATGGCAACTACATATTTGGTGCTTTTAAAACATCAGAATTTCCCAAAACATTTTATAAACATTCTCAAACTAACATTTGGCAAGAACTACATAATGAGACATTAGTCCAAATGACCAAAACCTTGGTAAGTTTTTAGGTGAGTCTTAGAAAAAGAAATGGAGGCAGTTGATAGAGAGTTCTCGACAAGGAATTCCAGAGCTTAAGGCCTTCACAACAGAAGGTACAGACATAAATGGTGTTATGAATAAAGTATTGAATACTCAAGAGGCCAGAATTGGTGGACCACAAATAGCTTTGTTTGTTGTTAGGTTGGAAGAGATAATAGATCTAGGCAGGAGCAAGGCCTTGGCAAGATTTGAAAACAAAGATGAAATTATTAAAATCATGGCATTGCTTAATTGGGAGCTAATGTAGCTAAACAGGCACAGAATATCACATTCTATGTTATCTTAACTTGCAACATCCAGTAGATGGCATTTTTAAATTATTCTGATTACAGATGTTTATGAAGTATTTGTTTATTATAATATTTACATTTCTTCTGTAAGTACCTTTTGCAGTATGATGAACATATTCATGCTGGATTTCTTTTTTTTAATTCATTCACGGGATGAGGGCAGCACTGGCCAGGCCAGCATTTATTGCCCAGAAGGCAGTTAAGAGTCAACCATACTACTGTGTGACTTGGAGTCACATGTAGGCCAGACATGGTAAGGATGGCAGTTTCCTTCCCTAAAGGACATTAGTGAACCAGATGGGATTTTCCAACAATCAACATTAGACTCTTAATTCCAGATTTTACTGAGTTCAAATTACAAAAAAGAAATGGAGGTAGTTGATAGAGAGTTTTCGACAAGGAATTCCAGAGCTTAAGGCCTTCACAATAGAAGGTACAGACATAAATGGTGTTATGAATAAAGTATTGAATACTCAAGAGGCCAGAATTGGTGGACCACAAATAGCTTTGTTTGTTGTTAGGTTGGAAGAGATAATAGATCTAGGCAGGAGCAAGGCCTTGGCAAGATTTGAAAACAAAGATGAAATTATTAAAATCATGGCATTGCTTAATTGGGAGCTAATGTAGCTAAACAGGCTACATGGTGGGATTCGAACCCAGGTCCCCAGAACATTACTTGGGTCTCTGGATTAACAGTCTAGCAATAATACTACTAGGCCATTGCCTTCCCTTTACACTATAGAAGCTAACTTACTACAAATAACACACAGTTTAAGACATCAATGTTTAAAATCATATAAATATGATTTGCCCTCTATAATGGTTAGCACTGCAGCCTCACAGCGCCAGGGACCTAGGTTTGATTCCACCTTTGGGCAACTGTCTGTGTGGAGTTTGCACATTCACCCCGTGTCTGTGTGGGTTTCCTCCTGGAGCTCTAGTTTCTCTGACAGTCCAAAGATGGGCAGGTTAGGTGGAATAGCCATGCTAAATTGCTAGGTGGTTTAACCATGGGAAATGCAGGGTTACAGGAATACAGTAGGGAGATATGTCTGGGTGGGATGCTGTTTGGAGGTTTGGTGTGGATTCAATGGGCCAAATGGCCTACTTCCACATTGTAGAGATTCTATGGTTTTTGATGTGCAGGAAAATTTCAAAGGAGTTAATTAGTATACCATCACCTACGTTTGATGGGAGTGTACTTTATACATTTAAATGTGTGTAGTGGCTGTGGGAAGTGGGTGACAGGTGGTTTGCAAACCTTGCATTATTTTGAGATAGATCTGAGCTAAGAATGGAAACTGACTCTACCTGTTGCAAATGAAACTCAGACTGAAATAGATTGGAAAATAAAACTTCTAATTCTAACTATGTAAAATGAGACAGAACCATTTGAGCTTAGTGGTGGAATGTAATAAGGCCAGCGATGCAGCCCTGAAGAAGACAGAGGATAGACCCACAAGCTGAGAGTAAGAAAATATGCAGCTGTTGCAGCTGTTTTGATTATTTGAAGATAACATTGGTGGATCTGCATCAGCCAAACTGAATTGAGGAACTTCTGCAGACTTGTATTACTTTTGGTGAAGACTTTGCTCCTGGAGCTGCGTTGGTTGTGCAGTGAGATCTCTAGAAGAGAAGCTGAAATTCTTAATAAGGAAGGCTGAGTTTTGAAGTACTGTATAACTGAGTGTGCAGGACTTTGTGCTAAACCAATTCAAAAGCTCTGTCCTAGTCATATTTACCAGTTAATGCGTAATTCATAGTTGATAATGACCATTATTTTCTTGTTCATACATATTCAAATTCAGGTTTTGAGTAATTTTGACTTCAGGTTTTAGAGTAGACATGAACAACTAAGTTAGTTATTAGTATTTGCTTGTTTGACTCTTTAATAATAAAAATTCTTCTGTTGCAAATTATGGTATCATGTGGTTTCATTCTTTCAATAAGTAACTAGGTTTTTGCATTTCTCTAATTAAAAATATTATCAACCTGTGCTGTGATTATAGCAAGTGAGAACAGCATTTCTTCTAATTGCTTGTACTTTTGTCTGGCAGATTATTTTTTAAAATAATAATTTCTCAAGTAAAGGTTCTGATATGAAGTCGATTTACACAAATTTAAATTTATGCTTTTGTGACCACTCGCAAGGGTTAATTTAATATTTAGCATTTGCCTTATGCATACTGTTTATATTTAATTAGTGTTTCTTGCTTGACTGGCTTCCTTTCATATTGAGCTCATGTCACGTATCATAGTTTATTCTCTTTCCAGTTTAAATCAGTTTAATCACACAGCCTTGCACCTTTCTAAGTGCCTGTACATATATCATTATAAGGTGACCAGAGTCAAATACAACAGTCAATGCAGTAAATACTGATATAAAGCAAAACACTCTGGAAGGCCGGCAATGCATGTCATCTACAGGGAGTGATATTGGAAAATCACAAGTAGTGGGAAGGCAATGGAATGAAATCTATTATCAGCAAAACTACTTTTGCATTGAACATGCCAAAGAAAAAGATTTTGTTATTATATGTGATACCCAGATCAAATTGAAATTGTGAAATGACAATGTTAATTTTATCTTACATTAATTACAAGTTATTGTAATAGTCTACAATCATGCCTGAGCTATATTGCTTACTGGTACTTATATCTTACTTGCTAATCAGCTTTTGTCCTTTGTATCATTCTAACTTGGATTCTTGTGGCTTTTAATTTAGTTGAAAGAACTTTCACATAGATTTTACCAAAAGGTTTTATGTGAGTCTAAATAAACAATATCATGCTACGTACTGAAATAGCTTCAAAGAATTAACTGACACATGAGTTGTTCCTCTCGAGTCCCTTTTTACTCATCAAATACCACCCACACTTTCTTCAAATTCCTCAAACTGGATAGAAAATTACTGTAATCCTCTTGATGATTACCTTCAGTAAATATGCATTTCAGATATTAATAATGCATCTGTTTTCAAATTCAACATTTTTTTGAACTCTGACTTTTCTATCAATTTCATCCTTCTGACTATCGCTTCCAAATCACTTTAGCATGATCCACTCAAACATACCTTTCTTAACCTGTTATGGAATTATTACCAACATTTTCCTTGTTACTTGTGTATCATTTGTCTTTTAAATCTTGGATAGGAGCCACCAGATACAAATTTATATCTGTGGATATAAGGTCATTCTGCTATAACATGAGTTTTGTTAATATGAATTCGCTAAAACACGATTGATGAATTGGGGACACTGTTTCTAAAGCACAAACTTTTAAAGCGTATGTTGTTTATAATGCGATTCCGCCCCATTACTTTAAATAGTGCTGCTATTACGTGACTTTCTTATAACATGAGCTACACGAGAACGGAACTACCGTATTATAGCAGAACCAACTGTACCATTATATTGAGTTGTTTCGTCATTCATGTCTTTAGCCCTGCAAACATAGTTTGTATTCTAAGTCTTAATGATGGTTCATACTGAAACCTTTCTCTCAAATAAGAACCGTTTTGATATTTTTAGGTTACTCCCTCTACCATGGCAGGTCTCCAATTTAATGGAGCTAGCTTTGCATTTGCACCAGTCAATCACAATCTGATTTATAATAATTTGTCATTTGCCATACTTGACAATTATTGTATTTGATAGCTTGTTCAGATTGAATAATAATGTAAGAGTAGTCAAGGTTCGAAAGCTAAATCAACCAGTCATAATCATAAGTTTTGTAATCTTATCTTCACTGAGGATATTTGACAGACCGATGTGACAGAGATCAATGGCTCACAGATTTCATCTGGAAAAACACACAAAGTGTCTGTCAAACAAGTTTTATCTAGCCATGGACTGAGCCCTGCCAAACACTTTGCTAATTGAATGCCTCATTGCTGAAGTACTAAAAACATATATTCCCTAGTTATTTGATCTTTCTTCCTTTCTCCTAATATCAACAACTTAACACCATCAGTAAAGTTGCTTTGGCCTATCGTATTTTGTAAGGGAATCATTCTTGGGCATGATTGTAGAATATTACAGTAACTTGTAATGAATGTAAGATAAAATTAACATTGTAATTTCACAATTTCAATTTGATCTGGGTATCACAGATAATAACAAAATCTTTTTCTTTGGCATGTTCAATGCAGAACTAGTTTGACTGATAATGGATTTCAGTCCATTGCTTTCCTACTACTTGTGATTTTTCCAATATGCACTCCCTGTACATGCCATCTCCTGCCAGGCTTCCAGAGTGTTTTGCTTTATATGAGTATTCACTTTGAGCACAGGAAATAAATTTCATCTAAGCGATTAATACATCAACTAAGTCACTACTGCAAAAATGAAGCTACCATTCCTTTGTTACTAGTTAATCCATTGATGGGTACAGAAAAGTGAATTTTGACTGGAAGAAAGTGATGAAACAATTTTTTGAAGCAGACATTTTGGTGAAAACTAGCAGTGACATTTTACTGGGAAAATTGTATATTGCTCTCCAAAATAACAACAAATGTGCATATCAATATGATCAATATTTTGGAACAGTAAATCATTTAACTCTCCCAGTGTGCCTATGCTCTGGTTTACTTAGAGTGTTCTCATGCTTGATCTAACTCATGAAGCAACTCAAGAGTTCAGAAGCTCATTGGTTATTAAATGTTTTGAACATCAGTTCCACATTCCCATGACTTAAAATTTGGCAATAACCCATGTACATCTTCAGCATTTGTTTTCCCCAGCACTAATTTTTCTTTAAACCTTTCTTTTCAATTCCAACATATCATTACATGGAGAATGCAAGCCTGTTTTTATTACTCTTTCATGGGATATGACTTTCTAAGCCATTTCAGAGAGCAATTAAGTGGGTCTGGAGTCGCATGTAGGTCAGCCCAAATAACGATGACAGATTTCCTTCCCTAAAGGAAATTAATGCACTGGATGGGTTTTTACAACAATCAATGATAGCTGTCATGCCCATCATTACTGTGACTATTCCAGATTCATTCATTGAATTGATTTGAATTGCTCTGTTAGGATTTGAACCCATGTACCCAGAGCATTAGCCTGGACTGTGGATTACTACTCAAGTAACATTACCACTTTGCCACTTTCTTAAGCCCAGCATGAAGAAGTTGCATCTACTAAATAGGCAGGATCTAATTGTGCAAGAACACTAATCCTCTTACAAAAGTGTAAGCAGCCATTCCATGCAGGCAAAACATGAGGTTCCAAAAATTAGATTCTTGAATGTTCAAGAATTAAGACCCAAAAGCAAGAACTTACATACATGCAAACATATAAAAAATAATTTTATATTAGAAATTCGGACTGTTCCATATGCAAATTGAAAATTTATGGGGTAATTACTTCTACATTAGATTTAGCTACTCATATCTGTTATTAATATTGAGTCATTTAAAGTAAAACTATCATCTTCCAATTTATGTGTAGCAGGGTAAGGTTGCTCAGAGCATATGGAGTTTCCTTGGATCACTTGCAGGTTATCTCACGAAGCAGGAGAAATTGACATGAGAAACATTATTACATTTGTGATTTTGGATTGAGTTTTGTGATTAAAAATAAAATAGAAAACCGTGAATTAGATTGGTATTGCAGATAAACATCTGTAGTCAAATTGCAGTTAAACCTGTACAGATTACAATTGATGCTGAAGAAAAACCCCATGGATGTACATGTAGGGATTAAAATTATGTAAGAATATTGAATCATGTTATGATTCAGAGTCCTACACCTAACTTCCTCTAACTTGGAAGTGAGATATGTACTATTTATTAATTTGTGTCTACTTTAGAAAATGATTTTGCAACATTCTTTAACTCTTCAAAATAAAATTTTGACAACCTGTTAGAAACACACCTCATTATGGATTGTGACGTAATGTGGAAGGATTTAATTGTACTGTAAATTATTTCAGAAGGTATCTCAATTACAGTATCAGATGGAGGCACTCTACCCACTATTTTGCAAATCAACAAAAGAATCTTTTGGGGTCCATTTTAAAATTGGACCAGTCTTATAACAGTTTTTCAAAAACTTAAAATAATGTTTTTCCTGTACTTGTTAACTTGCTGTTTAGAGATATGTGAGAAAAAGTTAAAATGCAGAAAGCTGACTTCAGTATTCTAAAGCAGCGACCTGTAACTATATTCAGAACAATAAATTCTCTGACTTATCAGCATTTTAAAAAAGCAGATTCCAATTGCATTCTGTGAACTATGTCAAGTGTCCATGTATGGTCATTGCACTAATACTCATTAAAGGAATATCTGGAGATCTAAGAAGAAACAAAATAAGAAAAGTTTGTTTACTTTGGTTTGTAGAAGGGCAGATAACAGGATTATTGAAAGTTGACTCAGCTTCACTCACCTCGAAAATATTGTGTACCATGTAGAGTGCAGCTCAGAAATATGCTGTTACACACAGACCAGTAATGGTTATGATACATTGCTAGGCTGGTTGTGCCATAGAAGGGTAGTTTGATAAGAAACTTGTACAAAACTAAGATATTTAAATCAACGTATTTTGATTTGACAAGGAAAGATTGAGAAATGGTAACTCAAATTACATTTTTCTTTTTTTCAGCCAAGCTTGATTTGTTTGATATACTTAATTTTATTTGAAGTATTAATGCTTTAATTAAATTAATTTTTTTGTGACTTTAGTGTTTTGACTGTGAATGATTAAACTCATAACTATTTAACATTATTCGCACATTATTTTGATACTGTGCACTAGCAACATTTTTTTTGTCTAACAAGCATCATCTTCAAGAAGAACAAGGACCACTAGTTGAACATTACTTCTTGGATGTGATCTTGAGGGTTGGCTTCATATTTGATTTACATTGCCTCATACTATGTTGATTTTTTTTGCATGGAATTCTCAAGACGTAAGTTTGAAAACTTCTGTTTTGTGGGGACATATTTGAAAGTAAAATTCAATGGGTATTTCTTTTGCCTTTGGGTTAGTAGGCTGCTATTTTGAGCACCATTTCAATGTTTGAGCTCATAACCCAGGCCAACAAATGACTACATGAACTGAGGGAATGCTGGATTGTATGAGAGTCTATCTTTTGGACCAATTGTCTTGTTTCACTAGGTAAGGTCAATATTGTTAGCCATAGCTCATGGTAGCACTCTTACATTCAAGTCACAAAGTTGAGAATTCAAGCTCCACTCCAGAGACATGAGCTCAAAAATCTAGGTTGACACAGCAGTCCAATACTGACAAAGTGCTCTGCATTGGTGCTGTTGTCTTTCACATAAAATACTATACCTTCTTTCTAAGGTGTATGTAAAAGATTCCTTGGTTCTAATAAAAGAAGAGCAAGGGCTTTATCCTTAATATCTGGCCAATATTTATCACTCACTCAATAAACATCAAAAATTTGATCATTAACATGTTGCAGTTTATGGGAGCTTGCTGTGTGCAAATTGGCTACTATATTTTCTACATGACACCAGTGGCAACACTTCAAAAGTACTTCAAAGAGCTGTAAAGTGCTTTATGACACCATGAGGTTCTGAAAGACACTTGCAAATGCGTATCGTTCTTTTCTGAAAAATCTCATGTCACTAATTGAGGCAGAAGCATTCTTTAAGTGCCCCAGTCACTATTTCTCTCTCAATCAAAACCACCAAAAGGAAAACTGGTTAATTGCTGGTGTTAGTATGTTTCCTTACATAATAATTCAGAGATAAAGGTAGTTCAAAAACAAATGTTTTAGAAGATACAGGGAAAGAGGTTGGTGTGAATGGTCAAAAGGCCTTCTTCTTCAGTATTGTAAAGTCTGAGAATCCTATTAAATACTAAAACTTATGCATTAACTAATTGAAAATAATTTTACTGCAGTAAACAATTTGAAGCATTTTTAGTATTGGTACCCTGAAACCTGGAAAATCCCTCCTCTTTTTCAAATACTGGCAGGGTATCTTATACATTCACCCTGACTGTAGTCAAAGCCTTAGTTGATGTCACGTGTAAAGGCCTCTGATAGTGGTTACGACACGACACCAGGTTATAGTCCAACTGGTTTATTTGAAATCACAAGCTTTTGGAGAAGGGACCATGCTCCAAGAGTTTGTGATTTCAAATAAATCTGTTGGACTATAACCTGATACCTTGTGACTTCTGACTTTGTCCATCCCAGTCCAATACCAGTACCTCCACATCATCTGATAGTGTAGTACCCTTAAGTGTCAACTAAGATTACATACTCAAATCATGTGTCAAGGTTTGCTTTTAGGTTTGCTTTATTGACATAACTTTGTAGATGTAAGCATGGTAATCTTTCCATTGCTTAGTGTAAGTTAGTAAATTTTTTTTTGCCATATTTGTAAATATTTGAACATGCAAAAGATATGTCTTAGGAATATAGGAGGAGTAGTTCATCCTGTACAGTCACTTTAATCACTTAATATGATCATGGCTGATCATTCACTTCAATGCCTTTTCCCCAGGTAATCCCCATATTCCTTCATTATCTTTAGGAATCTGTCGATTTCTACTGCAAAAACTGAACCTCCATAGCCCTGTGGAGTACAGAATTCCAAAGACTTTCTACCTTCTGAGTAAAAATATTTCTCCTTATCTTGGTCCTATGTGGATTCATCTTTATTTTGAAATTGTGTATGAGAACTCCCCAACTGAGGGAAACATCTGCATCTACTCCTGTTTACCCCACTGGGTATTTTGTAGGTTTCAATGAGATTGCCTCTCAATCTTCTAAACTCTAAGAGAACTCAGCACCACCTCCCTAACCTGCTATCTTCTTCCTGACCTCTCCGCCCCCACCCCCACTTCGGCCTATCACCCTCACCTTAACCTCCTTCCACCTATCGCATTTCCAACGCCCCTCCCTCAAGTCCCTCCTCTCTACCTTTTATCTTAGCCTACTTGGCACACTTTCCTCCTTGCTGAAGAAGGGCTCATGCCCGAAACGTCGATTCTCTTGCTCCTTGGATGCTGCCTGACCTGCTGCGCTTTTCCAGCAACACATTTTCAGCTAAGAGAATACAGGCCTGGTTTCCATAATCTCTCTTCATGGGACAGGGCCTGCCATCCCGGGTATAAGTCTGGTTCATTGCATTCCCTCTATGGTAATATTATCTTTCCTAAGGCAATGGGACCCAAAACTGCATACAGTACTCCAGGTGTTCTTTAATCCAAGGTTGTATTCAATTGAAAGAGGTCTTCGATATTCAAATCCACTTGTAATAAGGGCTAACTTTTTAGCTTTTATTAGCCTTTCTATTTGTCTGCTACAGCTGCATATTAACTTTCAGTGACTTTTTAATGTGAACATGCAGGTCCACAAATGTGCATCTACATTTTATAACCTCTTACCATTTAAAAAATCTGTTCTTCCAACCAAAGTAGATAACCTCCATATTTTCCACATTATGTTCCATCTGCCATGTCTGGTCCATTCATTAATTCTGCCCAAATCCTCTTGAAGTTGCATATATCTTCCTCGCAGCACACATTCCCACCTAGCTTTATATCACTTGTGTTTGCAAACATTACATTTGGTCCACATATCCATATCATTGATATATATTGTAAATAGCTACAGCCTAAGTATTGATCCTGTCAGTATGACATGAGGTCGAACCATCTATTCCTACTCCCTGTTTTCTGCTTGCTAGTCAATTCTTAATCCATCACAGTACACTAACTCCTATCCCATGTGCTAGGGGGCAGCACAACAGCTAGGATTTGGAAAGGCCTGGCAAACAGGATCATGACTTAACGAAGGGCAGAATATGCTGCTGAAGGCAACAATGTTTCACTGATTGCAGGCTTGATTTGTTGAATTTTTACAGGCTAATACAACAATTTAGGAGAGGGAGAGAGAGAGACACGGGGAGGACAGGCCTTTCAATTGGTGGCTGAAATTGCCTTCTGGCTCATAGCCTAACCGTTCCCCTGCGAGATGTCCTGCAGCAGTACACCTGACTGGGCATCAAGCCCCTTTCATAACGCTAATTGGACAGCATTCCCAATGACCAGCTGCTAATTGAGTAGCTGACACATGATTCAACAGCAAGGATGGGAGTGAGCAGAGAACACACTTCCTGTTGTGCCTCCCTTACACTGCTGGAAAGCATAAAACCTGGCCCTCTGTGAGGGATACATATCCTGCCCTCTAGAGAAATGCTTGATAATATTAGCTTATTAGATTCTGTTATGCTTTCAATCTTTTTCCTCATCAGCTCCCAGTTTTTTTAATATGATAGACATTGCATTTATGATCTGGCCCAATTCCTCTTGCGAATAGCTATCCTGGACAAAATTTCCATGCAGCCACCAGTCCAACAAGATATCCAATGTTTGCCCAGTTCTTGAAGGAACAGATTAACACCTGTGTTTCTAAACATCTGTATTCTTCTGACACGCTGTATCGTTCCCTTACCAAGGCTTCCTCTGTGGCTTTGAAACTGTGTGTGGACAAAAGCCTCCCCTTCCCTGTAAATCAGTACATTTATGTTTATTTAAAAAAGAAAATGTAATTTGAGTGTTGCAGGAATTTTTCTTTCACAGTGAGATAAGTTCAGATAGAATACTCTTCTTAGAATTTATTTTACACTTTTACAGTCTTTTTCTCATCAACTCCAAACAAAAATCAGCCTTGATTCCTGTACTACTAGCCTGTTATCATTGTGAATCCTGTTATGCTTAAGCAATTCAGGAATGGGCATTGTGAATGTTTATTCCGTACTCAATTTTAGAAGTCAAGCTCGCCCCCCAGTGGAAGATGCAGCAAGTAAAAGCTGGATTTAGAATCGGTCGTTCATGGGATTGTTCGTGCAGCACATTGACTACCTTTTCATTGCGCTGTAGCCCCCTTGGAATAAAGAAAACCATTCTTGTTTTTAGTCACTCGCAGGATATGGGTGTTAACTTGCTGTGACACTCTACTTTTTTGCCCAAACACTTATCAAGACTTAAGTTTGTTTCTTGCATTTAATATATGAATATTGTTTTGCAAAGTAGGTTTATTTAATGACGACAGTATATGTCAAAATTCAATTGTGCTAAAATTCAATAAAATATTCATAATTCAATATTGCTTTGGGAAACGCAACTGACAACGTTAGTTAATGCATTTGTAATCATTGCAACATTATTACGTAATTATAATAATTTGCTTATGTGGGATCATGTTCAAATAACAACCAAAATCAGTGGAAATAGCCTGCTTTATTCAGCAACTGCAAGTAGTACACGTTCGAGACAGCAATACAAATTCTTACACTGTCCCTTTTCATACACAGTTCTTACATATATTAAAATTCCATTACTATGGTGTTAAAGCTTTCGTCCATCGAACACAAATGTTTGAGGGGTTTCTGTCTTTGGAGACAGGAAATGGATTGAAACACGTGCTAAATGCGGGCTGCTACTCCTGATAGGATGAAGCGTTCAGTCCAGTCTGCTTGCATAATTAAGAGGTGCTAGTCCTTTTGTCTTTAACGTAAAAAAAAGTAGGCTTTTATGCTGTAATATAAGGTAGAAATAGTACCTGTACTTAATAAAGAATAAAGGATATTAAACTGATTACCGCAGTGAGATTTGTTTACTATTTGCTAGTGTTCGTTTAATTCATTCATGCAATTTCATGGAAGTTGTTTTGACAGTTTCTTAAAGGGATAACAGCCCAGTTAAACAGTATTTAACAAGTATATGTTAATTGGGGAAAATGTTTGGTGTTCCAGGTCCGAGAGACAGTTGATAAGGGCTGATTAATATTATAATGTTTTGTGGAGATTTGATGGGGATGGTATTGCTTTTGATATGCTACACTTTTTCAGAGGTAAATAGGCCTAAACGCTGCTTGTAGCAAAGGCTGGTAAGAATTGAAGATGTGACAAAGCAGTAATGGTTGAAAGGGTTGTTTTAATTAGAAAGTGTTTTCATTTCGTCTATCCTGTGATAGTATAATATACTACAGAACTATGGTTTTATGAATGCACGAATGAAATTATATTACAGTAAATAACGAGTTAGTAAAGGTTATGAATGAATCGGTACCCGGTATTAATGAATATAGCGAGTTAGTGAGTGAGTTAATAAAGATAACCTATAACACAATATCACACAGTTACAAATCATGATTGTAGCCCATATTTAGCTCAAGCATTTAAATTATTTTCAGTACTTTGTATCTGAAGATACTGTGCTTCTGACATATATGTTATGATCTCTGTGGAAGCAGTCTACAGAGCTCTTGAATGTACATAAATACCTCAGTTTTCAAACTTTGAATACAACAAAACATCTGTTTCAGTGACTAATCACTGGTAACCAACTGCAAAAAACTACCAGTACAGGGGCTTGGACATGATCAGTCAGCTGCTCAGGGTGGTGGAGTCAGGAAACTCTGCACAAAGTGAGTGAGGGAGAGAAAGGTGGGTGGCACACTTATTATTGGTGAACGTGTGGAGATGTGCTGAGGGGGTCAGTAGGCTGTTGCAGAAGAGATTTAGGGTTCATTAGGGTCAGGTGTTAATGAAGATGAGAGTGAGTGGGGAAGATGTTGCAGGAAATGGTGGGTACAGTAGCAGAGATAGAGTGAGTGCGAGATACCAATGAGAAGATGGTGGCACTGTCCCTGGCAAAATGAAGGTAATTGATCTTCCTACATTCTGTGAATTCATTCAGATGGTTCAGACTGCATTGACTGGATGGCAACCCTGGTTGAGATTGGCGTGCCTACAGTAGAATAGCGTCCTCCATTGGCCAAGGAGAAAATGATGTCCTGCCTCTGCATCACCCCATCCCCTCATCTCCATTTCCCTGCCCACAAAGAGAGACACCAATTTTCCGTTGTCTGCCACATCCAATGTCAGGAATCATGCAGGGCAGCTCTGGTCTGACAGCTCTTGGCTGGATGCATAATATCTTTTTAAAGGTGGTTCTGCACCACGGATGTTGGTCAATTCTGGGCTATCCAGGAAGTGGTGAGTTGTTTCGGAAATGGTACATGGTATGATGATTCCAGAATGTGTGAGAGAGACACCAAGAGAGGAGTAGGCAATAGATCAGGCGTGTTTTGTAAAATATGTTGATAGACATCCCCAAGCATCACAATGTGAAACCCTCTGAAAAATTTGACAAAACTGATACTTTAGCAAAAGAAATTGAGATTCAGCTCTTGATCTATCAAGGCAGGTTTCCTTCTGGGATCTGACCTGTGCAGTGTTACCATTAGATGGGATCAGAAGACTGGCTAGAATGTAGCACAGCCAGGAGGTACAGATGCCAATCCAGGATAATCAGTTAAAGATTCTGATGAATTGCACTATACAATACCATACAACAGGTCAGTTACAACAGATCAAAATTTACTTAGACTGTGCTATTGTTTGTGTTAGGCTAACTACTATTTTTGTTTCAATTTTTACTGGTATTTTTGGTGGTTTCCCCCAACCCTGATTTTCCCATAGGCCCCATTATTTCATTGCATGATTTTCTATAACACAGTATCACTAGGGATGGCAACTACGGCATTATAGGCGAACTACCTGTATCCCCTTTAATCTCTAACAATCAAACCATTCAGGCTTGCTGCCAGGCAGACTTCAGGTCACATGATCTTTTATACCTTAAACTAAAGACAGTCGCAAAACCTAATCTCATAAACCTCATGATTTTAACTAATACATACAAATTGCATGTTAAAAAGTACTCTCTCTCCATATGCTCACCACCTGTCCGTAAACTGATTGAGATTTAATTTTCCCCCTTTTTAAACTAGTGCGAGTATTTTCGCAATCTCTCGGTTTATGGACTCTGACTTTATTAGCACAACAAAATATTGTCAAATCAAATCAGAGCTACACGTTAAGCATACAATATGATGATATATTTCAAGCCTGAGCAGGTAGAAAGGCTTTGGTTTAATATCCTATCCAAAAGGCAGACCCTCCAAACAATACAACTGTCCCTCAGAACTGCACTTAAGTATCAGCCTATACTAAATGGACAAATCTAGGGGTGGAGCTTGAAAGCAAAACTATCATATTTAAAGGCAACAGTGACTTCAAAGATGATAGTTATCAAAAATTACTGAAGATAAGTACCCAAATCTTTATTTTGCAATTGTCACTGACATCTATAGAGCCCTCTTATTAGTTGTTGCAATGCTGTGATTCAAAGTTGAAGATTTTAGTTCCTTTTTACAATATATCAATTACTTGAACATCAGTATTCTATTTGGTTCTCCAGTTATTAAAAGAGATGGAGTTGAGATCTAAGATGGCGGCGACTCAGCAAGTCTGAGTCTATAGTGCTCCTCCCAAGACCTAGACAAAGTGGGCCACCCTCCTCCACCACACTCACCAAATCATTTGAAATAGCTTTTACTTAATGTAATTAGTGGTTCAGTACTAAATTTAAACAGTTCAGTCTCCTGTAAAAATGACTACGGGGAAAGGAGCCCCCAATTCTCAGCAGGCAGGAACCCCTCCCCCACCCTCTCCAGCTGCAGCAGAGGCGTCTGCAGCCCCCCCGGGGGACTTACCTACGGTGGCGAGCCTTGCGGAAATAATCTCTAAACTCGATGCGAAGATCGATGCTTTCATTGAAGAGTCCCTAAGTCGATGGAATTCATTCTCGGCCGTGCTACAAAAGCATGGCCGAGACATCGAAGAAATTGAGCGCCGAGTCAGAGGGGCGGAGCTAAAGGCTGTGACCTCCGAGGCCATTGCAGAATCGGCTGTGGATCGGGTCTGGACTCTCGGGCAGCAAGTCCGGACCTTAGAGAATCACATTGACAACCTCGAGAATCGAGGTCGAAAAAATATTCATTTGCTGGGCCTTCCCGAACGGGAAGAAGGAGGCCAGCTTACAAGATTCCTTGAACAGTGGCTTCCACAGCTTTTAAATCTGGAGGCTGGATCAGGCCAGGTAAGGGTAGAATGGGCCTACCGGGTTGCAATACATGGGCCCGACTCGAACCAGCACCCCTGCCCGGTCCTGTTCCGGCTGCAGAGCTATAAGGTGAGGCAGATGCTCTTGGAAGCCTCCAGAAATCTTGGGAAAGATCCCCAAACCATGACTTATAAAGGATCCAAGATTATGTTATTTCAGGACTTTTCCCCAGCTCTGGTCTGAAAGAGGAAGGCGTTTGATGAAGCGAAGAAGTGTTTAAGGGATTTAAACATTCAACACTCCTTGCACTACCCAGCTATACTACGCTTCAGCCATGAAGGGTCCATGTATAACTTCGGATCACCGGAGAAGGCCAAGGAACTTTTGAACTCTCTTAGATAAATTATAAGAGTTAATTGATGTTGTTTTGCCCTCCCCCCACCCCAGTTTACCCCCCTTTTTTTTCCTTTCATTACCTTACTGTTTAACATTATCTCCGGGGGATGGGAAGAATGGTTTATTTATTCATTCTTTACTTGGCGATTTTCTTTCCCTTTTTTTT
>NC_057715.1:81117986-81118986 GCF_004010195.1 Chiloscyllium plagiosum | reverse complement strand
AAAAAATTGTATGTTTCAATAAGATCTAACCTCATTGTTCTAAATGGCATTGAGAACAAGCCCAAATCATAAGAAAATCTCCCCGCACCCAGAATCAACAAAACAACCTTCTCTGGACTGCCTCCAGGGTCTTTACATCTTTCCTCAGATAAAGGGACCAAAACTCTTCACAGTATTTCAGGTGTGGTCTAACTAGTACTTTGAATAGTTTTAGCAAGACATCAGGATTTATATAGTTAGATCCCTTTGAAACGAAGTCCAAAAGCCCATTGGCTTCTCGTTTAGCCACTGAACTTGGATGCTGTTTTGCGATTTATGCACGAGGACATTAAAACCTTTCTACTGCAGCTTTCTCTAATAATTTTCCACTGTTACATTCTCCCTGCCAAAGTGTATCATTTCCAACATTGCATTCCACCTCAATATATTTGCCCCACACTTATCTATATTCCTCCACAGACTTATGGTGACATCCTCACAATTTGCCTTTCCGCCTATTCTTGTGTCACCTGTAAACTTGGGAATAATACATTTACTTCCGCCATCTAAATCATGAAAATAATAATTATAAATATAAATAATTGTGGCCACAGTTCTGATCACTGTGACACTCCACTAATTAGTTTGCCAACCTGTGAATGTCCCATTTATGCCAGCTGTCATCTATTAGTTAGTCAATCCTTTATCCATGCTAATATGCTAATCCAACTCTCAAGACTCATCTCATAAATCATTCTTATATGGGGTGCCTATTGAATGCCTTATTGAAATCAAAAATATGTTACACCTTGTTCCCCTTGACCTATCCTGCTTATTCTGGATCAGTGGTGCTGGAAGAGCACAGCAATTCAGGCAGCATCCGAGGACAGGCAAAATCGACGTTTCGGGCAAAAGCCTTTCATCAGGAATAAAGGCAGAGAGCCTGAAGCGTGGAGAGATAAGCTAGAGGAGGGTGGGGGTGGGGAGAGAGTAGCATAGAGTACAATAGGTCAGTGGGGAA
>NC_057715.1:81045358-81117231 GCF_004010195.1 Chiloscyllium plagiosum | reverse complement strand
GTGGGGAAGGAGATGAAGGTGATAGGTCAGGGAGGAGAGGGTGGAGTGGATAGGTGGAAAAGGAGCTGGGCTGGTCGGACAAGTCCGGACAGGTCAGGGGATCAAGTTGTCAGAGATGGTCCAGGTAAATTTAAGGTCAGGGTGGAATGTGTTGGTGAAGTTGATGAATTGCTCAACCTCCTCGCAGGAGCACGAGGTGGCGCCAATGCAGTCATCAATGTAGCGGAGGAAGAGGTGGGGAGTGGTGCCGGTGTAATTACGCTTATTACCACCTCAAAGAACACAATATTAAACACATCAGGCATGACTTCCCCTTCAGGAAGCTAAGCTGACTCTGCATGCTGTATTTCAAAATGCTCTATCACCTCTTTTATGCAAGACTTTAACATTTTCTAATAACAAATGTTAACCTAACTGGCCTACATTGCCTGTTTTTGGTCTTTTTCCAATACAGGTATTATTTTGGCAGTTTTCCAATCTTCTGTGAGTCTTCCCAAAGCTAAGATCTCTAGTAGATCTCCATTAACTCTAAATAGTTTCTTTAAAATAGTAGGATGTGATCCATTAGGTAAAGAGTACTTATTAGGTTTCTCCCATGTATCTCTTTAGTCCCTTCAAATACTTATCTTTAAACACTAAATAATCAAAGTTATTTTTGAATATCCAACAAATGCTCTTAATTTAGTAAGTTGTAATTCTAAATAAAAAAGTTAATGTCTGATGAACAATGTTATCTGAGAATGAGAAGACTCTAATTTATTGATAAAATAATGATTTTATAAACTTCATAAATCCTGAAGACAATTCGAGTTCAGCTGAGAAAAAAAAAGAGATGCTTTCAAAGCTTTTCATCTTGCACTCAGAGACAGATGGAAGAATCAAATTTCGAAGGGAGGCATAACCATTACAACAGTAAGCAGTGAAAAATGGTTGACAAGTTGATGCTGATTTGTTCAGATATTGGAAAATGCACCAAGATTGTCACCCACATGTTAAATTAAAGTGAATATGTATGTTCCTTCTTCCTTTATCACGTATGAATAGTTTCTAGCAAAAGTGAGGAATGTTCTGAGCACAACTGAGAACCTTAAATTGGTATGTTGTGCAATCCTTTACACAAAGTACAATATTATAAACAAATAATGCCAATTGCAGAACCACATCTAACATTACATCTGACATTCAGGTTTCTAAGCATGAATTAGTCAAGTGTAGTCAGTACTGTACCGATACTAAACAGTTTGAGCATATTGGAACATATGGTTTACAAAACAGTCATTGCAGTGGTGCTGCAGTTCACTCAACATATCACATTACTGGGTGGTGGCAGAATCTCTTTTTGGAAATGGTAGTATCTGGTTAATGGAAAATTCTACTCGTGCTCGTGAATAGTAACATAAAACATATAGCTTCACTTATTATTCAGATTTCTGAGATACACCTTATCCTTCTTGGGCAATTTGCAACGGAGTAGGCATTTTGCATATGCAGAAGTAGCAGCCCTACACAGATTCATGAGCCTGGCTCAGAGAATGTAATATTTTTTTTTGTTTTTTCAGAATCCCTACAGCATGATTCTACAGCAAAATCTCTACACCATTCGCCCATCGAGTCCATACCGACCCTCCAAAAAACATCCCACCCAGACTCCCTATTTCTCATGGCTAACCCACCTAACCTGCATATCATTGGCATGGGGGAGGAAACGGGTGGAAACCCACACAGACACAGGGAGAACGTGCAAACTCCACACAGACAGTTGGCAGAGAGTGGAATTGAACCCGGGTCCCTGGGGCTGTGAGGCAGCAGAGCTAACCACCGAGCCAATATACTGCCTGATTTGGGTAGACATTAGCCTATTGGAATCTTCAATGTGCTCTACTTCAACACTGAGCTTGCCAAATGAACAAACATGATTGTGCTCGATTTATGAGACAGTAAATAAATAGTCACACAAAGACAGTCCCATTAGTCCAACTCACTCATGCTGCTCAAGTTTCCCAAACTAAACTAGGTCTGGCCCATATCCTTTCAAACCCTTCTTGTTCATGAACTTGTCCAGACATCTTTCAAATGTTCTAAATGTATCTGCATCTACCACTTCCTCAAGACAGTTCATTCCACACAAGAACCACCCTCTGTTTAAAAAGTCACCCCTCAAGTCCCTTTTAAATCTTTCTCCTCTCACTTTAAAATGTATGCCCTCTACCCTAGGAAAAAGATCTTTGCTATTCAACTTATCTATGCCCCTCACGATTTTATAAAAACTTCTTTTAAACCCATCAACCTCCCATGCTCGTGAAAATAAAATCGCAGCCTCTCCTTAGAACTCAAACCCTCCCGTCCCAGCAATATGCTTGTAAATCATTTCTGAAGCCTCTCCAATTTAATAATACCGTCTTATAGCAAATTGTAGCAATTCCAATGTGATTCTGTTCGCCGAGCTGGAAGTTTTTGTTGCAAACATTTCGTCCCCTGGCTAGGTGACATCATCAGTGCTTGGGAGCCTCCTGCGAAGCGCTTCTTTGATGTTTCCTCCGGTGTTTATAGTGGTCTGTCCCTGCCGCTTCCGGTTGTCAGTTTCAGCTGTGCGCTGTAGTGGTTGGTATATTGGGTCCAGATCGATGTGTTTGTTGGAATTTGTGGATGAATGCCATCTCGTTCTGGTGAGTTGTTGTCTGAGCATGGCTGTTGGTTTGTGTGCTGTTATGAGTCCTAGGGGTGGCAGTAGTCTGGCTGTCAGTTCCGAGATGCTCCTGATGTATGGTAGTATGGTAGGACGAAACGTTTGCAACAAAAACTTCCAGCTCGGCGAACAGAACCACAACAACGAGCACCCGAGCCACAAATCTTCGCACAAACTTTGAATTCCAATGTGAGTTGCTCAATTAGCACATCAAGAACTATTTCAAAAGAAAATGTTTTGGGTGTAGAAAATTCTTATATGCAGCAGTATTTTTAAAATAATAGCAATATTTAAGTTCAGTGGACTGAGTTCAAACCCTTTCTATTGATAACAAATCCAATCATCTAAGATATACTGTAACATCGTATGGTTCTACTTGATAGGTTGAAACTGACATTTTAGAACTTGGCTTTCAGCCAACCATCTGCCCAAAGTCCTAAGTGGTCTGTCCAATCTGTTTCTTCTCCAACAGCATTGTCAGGTTTCTTAGGTCCATAAAAGGCATAATGCTTCTGCTCTTTTTTTTGGACAACTACAATATTGAATATTTTTCAATTTTGTGACACTATTGCTGCAATTTACAAGCCTAATGAAATACCATTTTCAACTTTAAAGGTGTTATTTCCCAATCCTGTCCAACCTCTTATCTTTTTACTGCAGCTTGATGGGCAAAAGTGTAAGACTAACCTGACAATATCCAACATTTGACAATAGGCACTCTAAATAATTATAAAGTCTAACTACAAGCTAAAAATGTTAGCACCATGTACCTGCATCAAGTTATTCCTTTACGGGAATCCAGTGAAGATTAATTGATTGATTTAAATGAGTTCAGAGAGTGATGCTGCAGAATTGAAATAAGAGGTTTCCTTGGAAAGACATTTCAGACTGGTCAAGTGAAGAAAGATGTGCCAAAAGCCTTTTGAAGTAAAAAACTTGTAAAACTGCAATTTTGACATGCAAATTAATTTACGTGCATGTGAAAATTATGAGCAGCAGTAAGCTGCTTGTTACCTGCTCCATCATTTGATGCTGATTGGATTATAGCTGCTTCTCTCATGACTATCCACACCATAAAAGCACAATACACTACCCAAGTGGCAATTTTCTATTTCCTCAATGAATGGATAAAGTGCAGGTAAATTTGCATAATGAGTGTCTGGTCAGTAAAGTAATTATTCTCAACTTTTGGGGTAGAACTCATTAAAATACAGCAAGACAAACCATGTGAAAGTTGTTTTATTTTAATCCAAATTATCATATTTCTTGAAATACAATTCAATTTTCTTCCGATCCAAAACTTACAATCTTCAAATACATTGGAATTTTAGTGACTATTTCACTGCAGTTTTGAAACAAATGTTATAAATAAATGTGTAGTCACAATGAAAACAATTTTCATTAGATCTGGCCTTCAAAAGTCACTGAAAAATGAATGCAGGACCTCATGCAAATACATACACACAACAAAATTCAGGACATCCCGTGGCATCTCATCCAAATCAGCAAATCTCAATTTCCCTTCTCTCTAACAAAAGGCATTCATTCAATAGCAGTATCCCTTAGCTTACAAAAATAGACATTGACTATGTGTTAAAGGAAAGTCACCACTACTAAAGCTTTCTTCAAAGTACCTTAACAACTCATCAAAAGTAAGACATTCAATTCTTTTTGCTGCGAAGACAAATATTGGGCAGTACCTACTGTATAAAAAAAGTGCAATGATTAAAGGAAATAATAGCTGTAAATTTCCATATTAAAACATATACATTGCTGACTTTACACAAATGAATTTTGCAGTTATGCAGACATCTGCAGCACCCATGGTTCAAATTCACTTACATAGCAGCTGTTCTTAGATACATTTGTGATCAATTCCTGAAGTAGAAAACAGATACAACTATGCATATGAAATTATCCAGGTACACAATCCATCTTGCTTTACTTTCAAAAATATAATCTTCAATTGTTAAAACTGATCATTATCAGAATCCTTTTAGAAACAAAGGAATTTCTGGTTAAAGCTCCCCGGCTGAAATATAAACGTTCTATTTGTTGGTATTTTTATATCTACAACTATTAAAAAAACATTTTTAGGACATAGAACCACATGAATCATGCCTAATTTAAGAAAATATATTCCCTTTCCCACACTGACAATTCCCTATCTTTTGCCTCGTTTATTTCCAGCTGGAGGTTTCTTCAGTTGCAGAAGCTGTGTCCCTAGATTATTGGGGAAGGCTGATGTGGAAGGATTGGACACACCAAAAGTCAGGCCAGCAGATGCTGTGATCCCAGGATTATTGAAGTTAAATCCAGATGTGGTTGAGCTGCCAAAGCCTTGCACAAGGAAAACAAAAACAAAAACTACTCATGAAGTAATTGACAACATCCATGCAAATATTAACAGGTTTAAAGTAGGTTCCTTGTCTCCATCCTGGCTTTTGCTAAACTGCAAGTGTTAAATAACTACAAATGCAATCATTACACTTAATAAAATTTGTCTTAGCAATACAGAAAGGGGATTTTGATTTTAAAAAGGAAACACATTGCTAATAGAGTGTAAAAAACACATAGATCTAATGCCAGTATTCCATGGATCTGGTTTTATTTCAAGTTTTGAATACTCAAGATAATGACCCTGATTTTTCATTCACTTCTCTTGCCACGCAAATGATTGGCGCATTGAGTTATGTAATCAGACTGTCCAAGAGGCCAATCATATTAATGAAGTGTCAAATGCAGCCAGGAGGTGAAAAGCACCAAACCCAAATCATTTTTTAAAAGAAGTTTTATATGGAACAAAATAAAGATTACAACACACGTACGCTGGAGACGGAAGCTGAAATATTATGAAAAAATCTTTAGAATTTAAAAATCCAGTAATTTATGGTAATTGAGACATTTAACAGCATGGCACAAATATAATGTTTTTGGAGAAAACAATCTTCAGCAATGGCCATTATTCAGAGTTTCATATAAATTCAGACAATGTGTGCAATTCATTAACATAAGTTTAAACATAACTAAGAAAACATTGCTACAAATAAAAGACTTAATATTTACTAGTATCAATAGTACTAGTATTGATGAAGATTGAATAGAGGATAATGTTGAAGATGATAGAAGATAACCATCAAGGGAAAAAAATTGACAGTACACCATTGCAGGAAAAAAGGAGCGCAACAAGAAAAGATATTGATTAGAAGCTCCAAACCAATGGGAGGATAACACATCACTGGCTAGGCCAGCATATACTGTCCAACCCATGGCCCAGAGGTCATTATTAAGAGCCAACCACATTGCTGTAGATCTGGAGTCACATGCAGGCCAGATCAGATAAGAATGGCAGACTTTCCTTCTTAAAGGAAAGCCAATGATCCAGAGGTGTTTTGAATGACAATCATATTTAATTCAGACTTTGATAGAATTAAAATTTCATCATTACTACCATGTGGGATTCATATTAGTGTCCTCAAATTACCTTGGAATTCTGAAGTCTTAGTTGCATAATATTACCACTAAATCACTGCCTTCCGTCAGTCATAGGAGCAAAATTAGGCCATGTGGCCCATCAAGTCTGCTCCTCCATTTGATCATGATTGATATGTTTCTCAACTCCATTCTCCTGTCTTTGCCCTGTAACTCTTGATCCCCATACCAATCGAGAATCTATTTTTGTCTTAAATACAATGACTTGGCCTCCACAACCTTAAGGCAACAAGTTCCACAGATTATCCACCCTCTGACTTCCCAAAGTTTTGAATTTTTAGAGAACAGCAGCATGTGACTTAGAACGTGTTTGTGTGTAAACTACACAAAAGGCAGGCCTTAAAACTGCATCTCCTCCCCCAACATTCAGGGGAATGTGCTTTAAAAAGTCACAAAAACTTGTGCACTGTTTGTTCTCTGTTTCAGCAAGAAGCCTCCCAAATTCTCCACTGTAAGCACTAAACAGCAAATGCTGGGAAACCAAATATCATCATACATCTGTAAAAGGAGGTTATGTTAAACATATTTACTTCAAATGTGAAGACAACTGATAGAATGCAGAAAACAAAATCAGAAGAATAGTCCCATGGATGAAAAACTTCAGTTATGTGGATGGATTTTGAAGTTGGGACTTCCTTGAAGAAGAAGAAAAGGTTGAGAGAAGATTTGGTGAAGGTATTCAAGATCATGGGAGGTCTGGACAGAGTAGATGGGGAAGAAACCTGTTAAATCGGTGTCCCTAATGGGAAAAGGTAATTGGCAGAAGCAATGGAGACATAAAGAGAAATGCTTTCACAGAGTAAGTGGTTAAGGTTTGGAATGTGCACTCAAGGCATTAAAGGAATTAGATTATCCAAAAAGGATGAATATGCACGTTTACAGGGAGAAGGCGAGGTAAATGGCAAAAACACTGCTCATTTAGGCAGACATGATGGGCCAAATGGTCTACCGTGCTGTAATTATTTTGAAAACAACAAAATAACATCCCTGACCAGGAGCATTGAATCCTATTTAGATGCAAAATGAGCATCAAGAAGAAAATCAAGGACTTCAAATCCTCAATGAAAGATGACAAAGCCACAGTGCTACTTAGAAGCATTTGGATTGATATTCTCAAAGTATTTTCAACAAACTCCATTAAATGCAATGAATAGTAGTATCCAAACTCATCCATGGACCCATGACCCAGCACTAAAAATATTACAACCGCAACAGACAAGTGTACAATGCTGGATAGATAGTAGATTATTTTTGAAATTTCATTACTCCAACTAAAATACCAACATTTCAATAACAATGAACAGAGGAAAATATATTCTTTACTATTTAGGAATTTTGTGGTCTGGGACCCATACAAACACATCTTCATGCTTATTTTTGTGAAATTACATGGCAATTACAGCACAAATGTGTTCTTTGGTACATACAGTCATTGTTGGTATTTATCTGCCTCAGTGTGTGTCTTAATCCCATTTGCAAACCCTGTTTCCATGTTACATTATTTTTCTTCAAGAATCTCCAAATTGAACCAAAATATCCACACAAGGCTTTGTATATCCAAAACGTAAAAGCTCCCATCCGAGAATTATATATCCCCTTTACTTAAATCCAAATTTAGATGCATATTAACAGAATCACCAGTTGATATGTCAGTAACAGGGGGTTACAATTTCAAGACTGTTAGCAAGAGGGCTAGGACAGAGATAAAGGAGAAACTTCTTTACTTCGAGTTTTTAGGCTTTGAAATGCACTGTCTGGGAGAGTGGTGGAGGCAGATTTCATAGGAGGTTTCAAAAGAGAGCTGGATATATATTTGAAAGGAATGAATTCAGAGGTTACAGAGGTAGAGCTTCGGAATGGGATTAGCTGCAGAGATCTTTCTGGGCCCTGGTGCAGACATAATGGGTTGAATAGCTTCTTTTTGTACTGTAAAATTAGAGATCTTCAAAAGTGCAATTGGATGGTGGAGGAATTCAACGTAATATCTTACCAGAAAAGCATCGGCTAAATTATCATTGCTTATCCAAGCATGATCACCATGTAAATTAGAGCAGAGACTTGTAGGGCCACTTGAAAGCAAGGGAGATGAATTCTAGTCTAATAGTCTGTCCATGAAATAGCATTTTGCTCAATTGACAGATTCTGAGATATTGAAATGTCTTCTTTGAGACAACTTATCTCAAATGGCAAGTGGTTTAAGAAAAAAAGGCACTGTCAAAATATTTTGATGGCATTGTTCATAAAGGTGATAAAATCTAGACATTTAGTGTCACTGCAATACAATTTTGGCATCATAAAAATTATCCAGTACAAATGCAACAGACCCACATTGGATTAGGATTTGAATGTTCAATTCTTTCATCAAAACATTTGAAAATTCAAATGCTTTCTGCTATATTATGCAGAAATGAGTTACTAGAATTCCTGATCATCATACCCACGGATGAACATTGACAGATACAAAATTACAAACAAACCTGCACTGAGGCTTCCTGAGGGCTTATTGGTTGATCCAAATCCAAATGAGGTGGTGCCTGAAGTATTACTTCCAAAGCCAGAAGTACCTCCAAATCCTACAAGAATAAGTACTGTATACTTAATATAATTTATGCTGTTGAAGAAGTTATACAGCAAACCCAACATGTAACCAAATGGGAATGGACCAAGTTTACATTTACAAAACTCCATTAAAAACAGCAGCTGAAATAAACAACTCAGTATTTCATGTGGAGTCTTTCTCAGCAAAAATCAAAATTCTGAGAACGGGGTTAAAAATGCTTTCCTAGGTTGATAAACTAAATAGCAAATATGCTACATAACATACACTGAAAAGTAGACAAAAATATAAATGAAAAAAAATTGTCTTTAAAGCATTTGTACCAAAGTACCATGATGATATTGGGGAACATGTTTGTGTAAAACAAGGAAAAAATTAACAAGGAAAAAATTACCGAGGGGAAAAAAAAGGAAGTGAAAGAAAAGTGGAGATAACGAGAATATTGACTTTCTATCATGTGTCTTTTTAAAAAAATGCATGACTTAAATAATTATAATTTTAAAAAGCAATGATTCCAGACTGGGTGAATTTGCATGTCGATCACAACTGATGTTTTTTTCATCACCGGCTTGGAGATGCCGGTGTTGGACTGGGATGTACAAAGTTAAAAATCACACAACACCAGGTTATAGTCCAACAGGTTTAATTGGAAGCACACTAGCTTTTGGAGTGGCGCTCCTTCATCAGGTGATAGTGGATGGCTCGACCGTAACACAGAATGTATAGCAAAAATTTGCAGTTTGATGTAACTGAAATTATACATTGAAAAATTGACTGTTTGTTAAGCCTTTCATCTGTTAGAATACAGTGATAGTGTTTTCTTTCTTTTTTTAAACAAAGAAAGTAAGTGCATTTTTGTGCCAAGGTAAAGCCATCATAGTCCCATAGGGCCATAGGACTGCTCTTAGACAGAGTGATGACTGGTGGTGGTTTAACCATGCCACCGGCAAAGGGAAGAGGTCAAGAAGGATGGTCTTTCATGGAAACTTCGGTTGGTATGAAACTGAATCCTGCCAGTGTCACACTCTGCAATGCAAACTAGCTATCTGTCCAACTGAGCTAAACGACCCCAACATTATAGTCACAAGTTGTTTATAATCTTTGTATAACTGTTGATATTTTGTAAACTTAAAATTTTAAGACAACCAAGTTTAGTGTTTTAGGCTTCAACATAACAATTTTTGGTGATTCCTCATGGAGTTTGATTTTCCAACAGTCCACCTTCCTTCGATTGTTGCCATTTGCAGTATTTTTTTTCTGTTTCACAATCAGTCGCAGTTCATATTGTTTTTAATGCTCTGTTAACAATGTTGGAATTGATTGAAAATGGAGATAGTAGGAAAAAAAGTGAAATATTTGAAAACTGATAGATCATAAAACATGACAATTATTTCAAAGTGTGGGAATTTTAAATGGCATTTAAAAACTTTATGAATTAATGCTTTCATGTGCCGTTCACAGTTTACTATTATCCAAACCTAAATGTTTAAAATTGTACAAGAACTTTATAAACCTATACAAGTAACACACTTAAAAAATCTCCATCCTCTTTCAGCATTTCACTTTCCACTTATCAGGAGGCAATGAGGTCTTGAGACACAATAAGTTAGGAAGCCTGCCTCTGAGACTTGTACTAGGCACATGCCCCACTCCATTTCATAAAAGACTCAATAAGCAGTTCAAATAGATTTTGGACATTCAGCCTAGTGACCCTTTCAGCATCTCACCAATACTCTCCAAAAGGGTAAGAAGTGTGAAGAAATGAAACAAAGAATGGAATCAATTTTTTTTCCTATTTGCTTCCCCTTGTAAACTATTTTCTGTATTTTAGATTTGGGTGGGCATTCTGAGTGCTTCCACTAAACCCTCAATGTAAATTAGCACTGGGTCACCTAACAGCTGCTGTTTTAAAGTGTAACATTCAATGTACTACAAAATGGATTTACATTTTCGTATTTCCTTTTCTCTGAATTTCAGTTTTAGATTTTCTCTCCCTTCCATCTTTTTTACCTTTCATCTACTTCAGTTAGAAATCAGGAAAACACGTTCTTTGCCAGACACTTTCAATGATCATCTAATCGATCTGTACTCCAGATAACACACAATCATTACAATGACAATGACAATCATTTATATGTTGAGACAGTTGAGGAAACTGCACCATTAAACAAAAGCTGAGCCATGATGATCTGAGAATTTTCCAGAGAATTCTACAAATCAATCAGTAAATGCTTTTAGGTGGTTCAAATGTTTATTTAATAATTTTGGTCATGGAAAGAAAATTCATGCTTTGAGAAAAGCAACAAGCAAACATCTTAGAGTTAGAACATGAACTGAAGCAGAGAATGCCCTAGGTTTGTCATCAACTTGTGATAATCCATTTAAAATCAATGGTTTTCCCTCACTGTTAAAACAAATCAGCTAGCTGCACACAAATACGTAAGGATAATTCAAATGTGTTGAAATCAAAAGTTGATAAATGTAGTGTATAACTTCTTCATAAGCCAGTCAGTCACTCAGAGCAGATGGCCATTTGCTGAGTTGGGATAACTCAAGAAATGTTTAAAAAGGAGTACATGTGTACATGTCAGGAATAAGATGCAAAAGCCCTATTCCCATTTCTGGAAGATACCATTTTTGCCAACAGAGGGAAAGGGGACAGTCTATGAATTGCACAGGCAGAAGTTCCAAATTTGGCCAGGCCATTTGAAACACATGTTGAGTTTAAATTGATCACTTTGTTGCTTCAAAGTTCCCACTTGTGTGGGAACTGCAATTTTATCAAGGAGCTGGAAATGCTAAAGGGAAGACTCAAGATCACAACACTTAAAATAAACCTTTAAGTAATTTGAATTCTCAGCCTTTGACTAAAAGCTGCAGTCACTTCATCTTTCATTTAAATAAAACAAACATGCAAATTAGGATGACTGACAATTTGGCCACTCTAACCTGCTTTGCCATTCATTAAGATCATGGCTGATCTGACTGTGGCCTTAACTCTACATTACCATTGGAGACAAAGCAGACACCCACTCCTGGAGTGCACTGAACCACAGACCATCTGATGTACACGAGCAAAAGCCATTAGCTAGCTCTACTAGCAGTTTTAATTTGCTTCATCATTAAAAGTTCCTGAGTACTGTTATTAAATGAATAATTTATTACAACAGATTGACCACTTGAGCAAAGAACATGCCTGCTTCCATGGCTGCCTCTGGATGCGGCTGGCCCACATCCATCTCAACCCATCTTCCCAAATATGGACTGAACTATGGCCCCAGCTGCTCAAAGTCAAAGTCGTTACTTTTGAGCTTGACAGTCAGCTGGGGTCATGCCTTGCCTCACCGAGTAGCAAGAGGAAAATTGGGAGAATAAAAATCTGGTTTGAGGCATGGTGCAGGAGGAAAAGCTTCAGATTCTTCAGACATTGGGACTAGTTCTGTGGCAGGAGGCCCTTATTCAATAAGGGATAAGTATGCACCTCAACAGGATAGGGACCAAAGTCATTGCAGGAAGTTTCAGTATTGTGGTTGGGGAGTGATTTGGAGATGCCGGTGTTGGACTGGGGTGTACAAAGTTAAAAAAAAAAATCACAACACCAGGTTATAGTCCAACAGGTTTAATTGGAAGCTCACTAGCTTTCAGAGTGCCGCTCCTTCATGAGGCGATCACCTGATGAAGGAGCGTCGCTCTGAAAGCTAGTGTGCTTCCAATTAAACCTGTTGGACTATAACCTGGTATTGTGTGATTTTTAACTTTGGTTGGGGAGGGTTTCAAAATACATTGGCAATGGTATACATAAGCAAGCAAAGCAATAAAGGTGCATGAAGGAGAACATGCATTTGATAATACTAGAAGAGGAAGCTTATCCATTCCGATAGAAGCACACTAAGGAGGACTACAAGAAACACAAAAACAGGTTTGCAATGTACATGAGGGAACATATGTTAGGTTGGTAAGCTATCAGCACAAATAGTTATATAGGAATATGAAACTGCAATAAAAGAAATAGGATTTCAAAATAGTGAGGACAGATTTTCAACAAAGCTACAAAGTATTCAAGAAAAAGGAAATCATCAGATGAATATTGCAATAGTTTTAAAAGAAACTTGGTATAGGGAGTACAAATTATCAAATGCCTAAATAGAATCTGAATCTTTGCAAAGACCAAGACTGAAACAAGCAAGCACAGGAAAAAAAAGAAAAACCACATAACACCCTTGCACTACAAGTATACTTAGAATAAAAACATTGAGCCATCAAGACTTCTGCAAGTCATAAGATAATAAACAAAAAGGAGCTATCTTTTAACTCAGACAACAGTAACAAAAGAAATTCCTTATAAAATTAGCCTCCATGGCTGAGTTACAGCACAGTAGCTATCTCTGGCGTAAAGAGTTTAAAGTCTCAACAAGGTTTCTTCTCAAAAGCAGAGACAATAAAAAAACTGCAACATTATACTGGGATTGTATGTATAATTTTCATAAAATATTTTCATTTCCTAAATTTATTTCCAGATAGATTTGAATATTCTGAACATCTACTCCTAGGTGAATTTGAAAGCTGGGGCATATATCCAATCAAGTTGTTCCATTACATTTCTTTCCAATTAAAATAAAAACAACCAACATTATCTCTAACTGGATTAAGTATAGTAGTTATGTTGAGATGGCTTGACTTATGTTAACTATCCTATAATATGTAATACTGTCACCATACCTACGATGTACAGGAGGATTGATCCTTACAATAGATTAAGAAACCATTTTTAAAAAATTGTAGACTCCAATTTAATATCTCAAAGATCTGACCAACAAAACAAATTGATGCGAATATTCTGGACTTCTTTAGTCAGAATCCTACAGACGGTTTAAAAAAAAAGACGAAAGAACTACGGATGATGGAAATCAGAAACAAAAACAGAAATTGCTGGAAAAGCTCAGCAGGTCTGGCAGTATTTGTAGAGAGAAATCAGTCCTGACAAAGGGTCACTAAACCCAAAATATTAACTGAATTCTCTAGAATATACCTTTGCAGATATATCTTATACTAAATTAAATTTGAGATTCTGCAAATTCCTGGTGGCAGGGGAGGACATTTACTTGAGATCAATCTGTAACTGATAATGTAACTATGTTCCTATGAAATATTTAAAACCAGTCCAAATTGAGGTTTTAGCCTAATAATAAGTTCAAGCGATAAATTTTAACTCACGTAGATTTAATTTGGAGTTGGGGGGGGGGGCGCGGTTGGAGGCTGCAGAAAATGAGAGGTGAGGAAAGATAGTAGAACCATTAACATAAGGTCTATTATTTTGAAAATCCATACTGAAATTGCAGCTCCTCACCTAAATTCTAGATGCATGACATATCAAACAACTTCATGCATGACTCAGATCAAATGTAACAAACATCTCCTTTAAATAATTATTATTTACTTTCTCAAAAAAAACTATAGTCTCTTGGAAGGAAACTGTACATTTCAGGTTTATTTTCATCAGTAATTGATTCAGTGCATCTGAAAACCAACATTTTTAAGTATTAAAATGGAAACGTATATTAGGAAGATTTTAAAATTGTACCTCCAAGATTTGTAGAACCTAAGCCACTTGACTGCAAGCCTGCACCAATACATGTGGCGAATGGTGTTCCAAAATTAACTCCCAGAGGTTGTTGCGGTCCTAGTACAGAAAAACCAGAAAATTTGCCTTACTCTTCGACATAGTTTTATTGAATAAGTATATATAAAACTCACCAATGTGAACATTTTTTATATTTGCTATTGTTGAGATAATGGACAAGAGCATCAACTGGAAATAACCAGACTTAAAGTTATAAATAATTCGTTTAGAACTAGATTGAAAACTATTAAGCAATCAAATGTTAAAATATAGATACATATTCAATTTATTTCAAATTTTAAGTCAACTGTATTTGAGCAAAATTACCCACTTTAGTAATGTGTAAGGTGAATTTCATAAAAACCTAATAAAGCTTTCTATCTACCAATTTCTCTGTATATTTTTATAAAATGTAGTGGTAGCATAGTATGCATGATCAGCACAAGTTAATGATGTTCTAAGTGTTACTTTTTAAATCAACAATTCATATCCAGTGACAAACCCCAATTTTATATGTTGGCAGATTTTACACATGCATTACACTTAACTGTAAATCAATTTAGTAGTACTTTTTAAAATGAACAAAATACATAAAGAAGCAAGACAATAAAATCTTTCATGGCTCAATTTATTGTTTAGTTTTGAAACATCTCAATTACATGGCAACATAACAATGCAATTTCATTTTTTAAACCATTACTGCTATTATCTTCATTTTAGTGCACTACAGTTTGAAATTAGGCAACCTTTTATAAACCAAGGGAATAAATCATTCAAGTTCAAGGCAGTTACAAATGAGAAGTGAATTTCTTTGCGTGCGCAATTTGAAAAGGCACCACTGAATTTACACTCCAAATGTAGATTTAACACATCCATACTTTTCACAGTTCAAATACACTACTTATTTTTCTCTTCTTAAAAAGGTAGAACATAATATTGCTTTTGTATTCTGATATTCTAGAAGACCTTCAAGTTTCAGAGAGAGAATTTAGTGTAGAGAAATAGAAAAATGTAAATTAAGCCAGAAGAAAAGCCAGAAGACATATAAGCAAATTATGGGTCAAATTCTTAAGTAAAGAGACAGTATCATGTGCACCGACTTGGGCTTCATTTTAAAACTTTCAATAATTCTTACACAACTGCAATTTTTATACAGAATCCTAGTATCTACCTTTCTAAAACATTTGTTGGAACATTAAAAGATGATTCAAGTAGAATTTTAGGCAAATTTGATCTTTCCTAGTATTCAAAAATTCAGCCATCTTTAAGTCATAGTAAACAGACACTGTCTCTTTGCATCATATAGATTTCGAAGAACAACGATAAGAGTCAAACGCACAAATGATTTTTAACACAAGTTTACAGATATGGTAGTATTATATAATATATAGTTTACAAAGACTGATTTCATAATCAAACCAGTGTCATAATCTAGTGTTATTTGGAAGGCAACTGTGGCACTGTGTTGGTATATAAAAAGAAATAGTGTTGCATAGTGCTTGCAACATTACAATACTGGGCAGAAGTGTTTTTTTTGGCGTTTAAGACATTTCAGTTTTCATTAGAACGACAATTTTATTACTGCTTCATCAGAAAGCAAAAGTTATAAAAATTGTATTTTCTGATCAAAATATAGCACATGATAAGTGCACCAACTTACCTGCATATTATTCTAGCAGCCTCATTTTCTAAATACTTTACCATCTTAAATTAATTTAAAATGTTTATATTGTTGTTAACACTGGTTAATAACAAATATTTGTATTCTTTTACATTTATTTAAAAGATCCTTCATTTTCATTTATATCACATACTAACCAGCCAGTTTTACTGGTGGGGGCAAAAAGGGAGAGTTATCAAGTTAATAAATATTTAAAAACTGTACAAAACAAACATTACTTAGCTGAGATTGGCAAATTCAGTTATTTGCATTTTAAATGCTGCTCTGGAATATGCTAAACAAGGCAGAACCGTATTAATTATGGTGCAAGTATAAGAAAATGCAGCACATTAATACTGGTTAAGTACTCCTTTACTTTGTTTCTTCTGTAAACATAATTTACTTTTTGTTGAGCCTCATTACTTATTAAAAGAGACCAACATGTATTAATACTATTGTAGAACTTTTTTTTTGTTACACCTTCCCAAAAGTTATACTCAAAGTATCTTTTTTCACTATTTTCTCAAAATTATATCCCTGACATTTAGATTCTAAAATAAAAGCCAGTTTAATTTTGTATTTCTGACACCTGTTTCTACTTGGATATAGCACCTGCAATGGGAATCTGCAATTTTTACTAAGGAACATTTCATTCAAAAATAATCAAGGCTATTTTAAAATTCCCACCAACCCAGTGTGCCAAAGAAAAATGGCATCTGATCTGTCACAGCCTATGATAGGAGGGCTGCAGGAGCAATCAATTTAGAATGAGTCACATTCCCAACGAAATCCTTGTGGAAAAGGTGTCTAACTTCTGCTCGGCACCTTTTACCTCAGATTAGGAATGCACCACTTGGGGAGCCTAAGCATAAATTACATTTTGGAGAGTACATTGGTATACCAATATATTATACAACACTTGCTCATGAATTAAAGTAGTGAAAACATATATCATTGTATAAATATAGTGGATATGGTATGAAATGGCATCCTTCAGTAGTATCAAGCCTATAGGTTAATCAAAGCAAAATCCAATCAAACACACTCAGGGCTATATATGGCTGAAATTCACCCATTAGCCATCTCTGGAGTTTAAATATTAACCAAGTTTTTTTGAACAAAAACATTAATTCTAATAAATATTTCATATTTGCTGAAATTTATCATCAGAAGTTGGTGACTCAACAATTCAACACTGAAAAAAACCTCACTGGTCACATCAAACTAAATTCTTAGTCATGGTTACAGTATAAAAAGTCACTTCACATTTTCTAAATTACTGTAGCAGTAATGATCTTTGAAACATCAATTTAAGAGATTAAGTACTTTGCAGTTTAGGATTATTGCTTTGCATACCCTGCATAATAATGATCTGGTAGTTATATATGCAGGTATCAATAATTAATCTTGATCATTTTATTTAAATACAAAAAAAAGTACAAAGTCTTAGTTGCTTTCTAATACAGCAGTAAGACCATGGAGATGTATCCAGGAAGACAATAAAGAGTAATATATTTATTCACTATATGGTATGACCCATTTTAACCAGATATTTGTCTCAACACTATTCATCTATAACTTGAAGACATTCAGACCTGTAGCAGGCTGTTGCTGCTGTGATAATGTTGCAGCCATGGCAACTGCCGCTGCATTTGGTATGCTGAAGGGAGTTGGCCCAGTTGTAACGCGTGGAGCATTCTGCCATTTCTTAGTTTCAGCACGCCTTGCTTCAAAGACATCAGTAGCATCTCCAAGGAATGTTTTCCGATAGCCAAGATACTGTTCTCTTAAAATCTGAAGAAAAGAAATCTCATGTTTCACCACTGCTCAAATTCAAATGATACTGCACAGAGTAAAATAAAGGCAGCTTACTTTGTTGTTGAAACAAGTAGAATTAAAGAAATATTACTTATTGCAGACCTAAGAAAAAGGATATTACAATATTTGATCATTCATAAATGCATCTATGCCACAAAGACAAGTGCGCAACATCAGCAATGTCATAAGCATTTGCAGAACTAACACATCAAATCATACTTGTGACGAATCTTCTGTTATTACATTTACATTAAAGTTCTATGTTATTTGGTTAAACATTAAATAAACTAACTTCTAACTGCGTCAGGTGAGGGCAAGTTATTGGAGTTTGCTCCAGAAGGTGCACATAGCCCTTAGATTAGGCAATTCAAACTTGGACTATAATCAAGGACAGGAGGATATGAATGTAGGTGAAACAGAGATGGAAATTCAAGGGGCAGCTCTTAAAGTGTCTCTGTCCTGCAATTGTCTTAGTTACAAGTTTCTTGCAGTTTTGTGGGCAAGAAGGAGTACAGTAGGGACAATGACAATGATATTGTGGCACAGGAAGCCATTTAAGTGAGAGAATGAAATAGGAACTAGTGGTGGTAGTAGAGTGTTAAAGTAGGGAACTCGATATTGTGCTCTGCAAGTGTGGCTTACAAAGCAAAAAAGGGCTTGCAGGCTACAATAAGAAACAGCAACAAATAGTCTCAGGGGTTGACAAAATGGCAAAAAAGAAAAATTAATGATTCTTTAATTCCATGTGTGAGGTATTTGGAACAAATTAAATGAATTAACAGCACAAGTACAGGTTAATAGGTATGATCTTATAGGCACTACAGAGACATGGTTTCAAGGAAATCAACATTGGGAATTAAGTATTTAGGAGTATGTGACTCTTCAAATAGGACAAGAAAGGAAGGGTGATGAGAAAGCTTTGTTAGTATGTGATGGAATAAGTACAAGAGCTAGAAAAGCTTTTGAGTTGGATGGTTTAGAATCCATATGGATGGAGTTAAGAAATAAATAACAAGGCAAGAAGGCACTGTTGAGAGTAATCCATAGACCCCTAACAGTAACTGTCCGATAATGAGGGCATATAAAAAAGGTAGAATACACATCATAGGTGACTTAAATCTTCATGTAGATTGGGAAAATCAAATTGGCAAAGGTAGCCACATGGAGGAATTCTTAGAGTGATAGTTTCTGAACAATCTTTTGTGGATCCAACCAGGGATCAGGCTGTTTTGGATCTGGTAATGTATAATGAGGCAGGTTTGATAATTATCTCAGCGTGATAAATCCCCGAGGGAACGCTGATCATAAACTTGATAGATTTTAGCATTCAGTTTGGAGATTGAAAAACTTAGGTGTAAAAAAACTCAAATAAGTGTGATTACAAAGGAATAAAGGGTGAGTTGGCAAGAGCAGGCTAGGAAAGGGAATGCCAGAAAATACTTTAGCAGTCACAGCAAAGATATATCCCAGTAAGGACAACGGATTCTAGGAGGGGAATAAACTAGTTAATCAAGTTAAGGATATTATCAAATTGAAAGAGAAAAGCAAAAGGTGGCAAAGATTAGTGGCAAACCAAAGGACTGTGAAAGCTTCAAAACCAAAAGTTGAACAGAAGGAAGAATATAAACTATGAGGACAAATTAGCAAATAATACAAGAACAGATAGCAAGAGCTTCTTTGAATACATAAAAGGAAGGAGGCCAAAGTGAATATAGCTATCTTGGACAACGAGAGTGGGGAAAATAAAAATGAAGCAGGAATAATAGATTTAATGAATACTTAGCATTGTTCTTCACTGTTGAGGATATTAAGAGCATTCCCAAAAGTACTGAATAAACGGCGGGGGGGGGGCAAGTGGGTGGGTGGGAGGAAATATACACAATAATTAATCGCTAGAGAAAAATGTTCTCAGGAAACCAACAGGGCTAAAAGACAGTTTAAGTGCTCTGAACCTGACAGGTTGCATCTGAAAATTAAAAGGAGCTACACAGAGATAGTGGGTGCACTGGCAGTAATCGCCAAGAACTCTTAGATTCGAGAGAAGTTCCAGACATTTGGAAAATTGCCAATGTTATACCCTTATTCGAAAAGGGCACACAAAAAACAGATAAGTCCAGGTCAGCTAGCTTAACATCTATAATTGGGAAAGTGTTGATCTATCATAAAGGATATAATAGCAAAACATTTGGAAATAGATAATAAAATCAAGCAGATTCAGCATGGACTTCAAGGAAAAACATGCCTAACAAATTTATTCAAGATTGTTAAGAAGTAACAAGGAGTAAAGAAAGAAAATTAAATCAGAAGATGTAATATATTTGGATTTTGAAAAGGTAAAAGAACCATAAGTACCCATGATGTTAAACCTGTAGCTCGTGAAGCGCCACAGCGATAAGTGCTGGGGCCACAATTATTTACAATGCATATTAACAACTTAGATGAGGGACATGAATGTATCACGGCCATGTTTGCGGATGACTAAAATAATTGGAAAGGCAAGTTGTGAGGATGTCACTATGAGTCTGCTGAGGGATATAGACAGGTTATGAGAGGGAACAAACATTTGCCAGATAGAATACAAGAAAGGGAATGGAGTATAAAATTAGTGCCTGGTGGATGATCACTTTGCAGTAGACCCAGGTTCTGTCTATGAAAATGACCTGGAGCTTCCAGTAGCTTGTCATTTCAACATGTGAGTCTCAGGTCTGCTACAGTGCTCTAGTGAGGCTCAACAGAAACTGCCAGGACACCTTATCTTCTGCTTGGGAACTTTACAGCTGTCAGGTCTCAACATCAAGTTTAACAACTTTAGAGCATCAACATCTCCTGCCTTGTCAATTAGCCATCTCTACACCCTAGGTCCCATCATGACTTGGGTTGCTTTCAACACAGTCAGCCCACATTTATCTACTGATTACCACCCTATCACCACCAAGCCAGCTTTTCTTCCTCCCTGCCTTACTATCAACATTCCCTTTGCTTGCCTAATTTTCTCTCTCTGGGCTCCGTCTTTCATATCTGCTAATTTCTCACACTCTCTCTCTCCTACCTGACAGCAGCATAATTATCTCTTTGCCTACCAGCTGCTATCAGTTCTGAAGAAGGGTAACTGGAGAAGAAGCTGGAACTGACAACCGGAAGCGGCAGATTCAAACCACTACAAATGCCGGAGGAAAGATCACAGAAGCGCTTCACGGGAGGCTCCCAAGCACTGAGGATGTCACCTAGACAGGGAACGAAACGTCTGCAACACAAATTCCCAGCTCGGCCAACCGAACCACAACAAGGGTAACTGGACTCAAAACATTAACTTTTCTCTGCACAGATGCTGCCAGATTTGCTGAGTTTCTCCAGCAATTTGTTCTTCTTTATTTCACTTTTTACAAATAGTGAACATCTGCTGAAACTATAAAAGGCACTAGTCAGACCACAGCTTGAATATTATGAGCAGTTGTGCTCCCCTTATCTAAAGAAAGGTATACTGCTATTGGAAAAGGTTCACGAGCTTGATTCTTTGAATGGAGAGACTCTCTTTTCAGGAGAGGTACAGTAGGTTGTAAGTGGAGCTTGAATTCATTAGAGTTTGGAAAAATGAGAGATTTTATGGGAGATATACAAGATTCTTAGGAGGCTTGACAAAGTAGACGCAGGAGGTTGTTTCCCCTACTGTGAGAATCTAGGGACCAGAGGCATACCTTCAGAATAAGGGGTTGCCCATTTAAGACAGATATGAGGAGAAATATTTCCTGAGCCGAAGTCATCCGTGTAATTCTTTATCACAGAGAGCTGTCTAGGCCAGGTCATTAAGCATATTCACAATTGAGATTTAAAAAAAAACATTAGTAAAGGAATCTGCGTAATGGTGAGAAGGCAGGAAATTGGAGTTGAGGTTCACCAGATCAGCCATGATCTCATCTGAATAGTGGAGCAGACTTGATGGACCGCATGACCTATTTCTGCCCCTACACCTTATAGTTTTAAGGAGCAAGCAACTACTTTCCACATTTTTGGTTAGGTATCAGTATTTTGAATATTATTTCCTTAAAGTCGTACAGATTGGGAATTTAAAACATGAAGAAAGATGCAGCCAATCCTCACTATTTTGCTGTTCATATTAAGACTAGCCAATTCTGTGCGGCATTTCACACGGCGAGTAAGACCAAAACCTACCAATTGGTCAAGTTGAGTATGAGGGAGAGGAATACTGGAGTACAACAGGAAATACGAGGGTGGGAGAGCTGGTGATGACAGTTGAAGAATTATAGGAAAAAAAAAGGAGAGAAGAGATTGGAAAAAGAAGCAAAGATAGGTTAAAGGAAAAAGGGGGGAATAAAAAAAAAGGAGGAAGGGTATGTGGCAAGCAAGTTCAGTAGGAACAGCATATTACAGCAGATGCAGTTAGAGAAATATCCCAAAAGGTCACAGTGTGGTTAGAAAAATGGGACTGTTGGAGGCATACATCAGTGGGAAGGACTGAATGGCCTTCTCCTAAGGGACTGAATGGCCTTTTCCTAAGTAAAGAGTTCCTATTTTACTGAAAACTGCCTGGTCTCGAATTCTAATTCAACCTAGGGATTATTATTTCATAACCTTATGTTTTACTGAAGAAAAAGTAACATGCTGCAGAAAATTTTTGTCTCAGATTCATCAGCACTGGAAAGGTATCAAATTTTAAAGAGACCAACATTTCACTATTTCCTTTACTCTTTTATGAGTTTGCGGGCATTACTAACAAGGTCAGCAATTGTAGCAGATCTCTAATTGCACTTAAACTGACTAGTTAGCGAGTCAATCACAGAGTCTGGAGTCACTTTAACCAGACCAATTAAGAACTGAAGATTTCTTTTTCTAAAAATACATGAGTGAATCAGATAGATTTTTCCACTTACTTGAGGGTCTTTCTTCCTGTTTGTCCTACGTAGTGTTTGTGGCAGAAGCACTACGTAGGACAAACAGGAAGAAAGTTAGCCACCAGGATACACGAACACCAGCTAGCCACAAAAAGACACGACCCCCTCTCCCTCATAGCCCTACACACGGATTGAAAAAAAAACATTTCGACTGGGACAACACATCTATCCTGGGACAGGCTAAGCAAAGACATTCCAGAGAACTCAGAGGCTTGGCACTCCAACCACAATGCCATAAACAAACACATAGATCTAGATACCATCTTTCAACCCCTCAGAAAACAGGAAATGACATCACCAGAAACCCCAGAAATCCCATCCAGGACAAACATATAAATAGAAAGCAGGAAGTCACCAGCTTTGCTTCACTTGGAGGTCGCCACTGATGATGTTACCTAGCCAGGTAATGAAACGTCTGGATATCAAACCTACAGCTCAGTGAGCAAACCTACACCCCTTAAGATTGGAATGTTTATTAACTGAATTCAAACTCCCCCAGTTACCATGGTGAAGTTTGAATCCAAGTCTACAAAGCGTTATCTTAAGCCTCTGGATTATGAGTCCAGTTCATTATCCCTATTGCACCATCTCCCCACATGTATGAGGAAAACAAGGTGCTGAATGGTTAAGCACTGCTATGAAGAATCCACCTAGGAATAATCTTCCCTAAAGTTTTAATTTAAAAAAGGACATATAAACCCTGATTGGGTGAGGTTTCGTTTCAGGGAGTTTCTCCACGAAAAAGTAAGTATTTGATCTTTAACTCCCATTTTCTGTTGGTTCTTCACAACTTCATGCCATGCTTTTGCACCATTTAATGCATTCCACCCCCCAGCTCATCTCGATTTAGAATAGAATAAGAACATTAGACTTAGGACCAGAAATTAGGCCATTCAGCCTACTGAGTCTGCTCTACCATTCAATCATGGCTCACACATTTGTCAACCCCATTCACCTTTTTCTTCCCATAACTCTTGATCCCCTCGACAATCAAGAACCTATCTATCTCAGTCTTTAATATATTAAATGACCTGGCCTCCACAGCCTTCTGGAGCAGTGAACTCTACAGATTCACCACTCTCTGGCTGAAGACGTTTCTCATTTCTGTTCTAAAAGGTCTTCCCTTTACTCTAAGGTTGTGCCCTCGGATCCTAGTCTCTCCAATCAATGGAGAGATCTTCCCATCATCTACTCTGTCCAGGCCATTCAATATTCTGTATGTTTCAATCAGATCCACCCTCAACCTTCTAAACTCCATCGAGTATAGATCGAGAGTCCTCAAACGTTCCTCATGTTAAAATGTTCATTCCTGGGACCATTCTCATGAATGTCCTCTGAACATGGTCTAGGGCCAGCTCATCCTTCCTGAGATATGGGGTCCAAAACTGTGCACAATACTCCAAATGTGGCTTGACCAGAGCCTAATAGAGCCCCAGAAGCACATGCCTGCTTTTATATTCAAATCCGGCCAACATTAATGCCATCACTGAATTTGCCTTCCTAACTACTGACTCAACTTGTAAATTTACCTTGAGAGAATCCTGGGCTAGAACCCCCAAATCTCTTTGCACTTCAGACTTCTGAATTTTCTCCGCATTTAGAAAATAAACTAGCACTGGGTCTTGCTAGCCTTGTGCAATAGCACAGAAAATAAATTAATCAGAATTTCGAATGATTGTACTGTGTGGATTAATTGTATGCAAAATCAGTTTCTTTCTTCCCAAAAATAAATATAGCCAAAAACGTAAGAAATGATACAATGATTTGAAACAAAAGAAGGAGATTCTCATCATGCCTATGTTGGCGCTTTGAAAGGGCAATCCAATTCGCTTCACTGCCCCATTCTTTCCTCGCTTTGCAAGCTGCCACATCAAAGTATTTGTCAGATTCCCTTCTCAAAGTTATTACTAAATTTGCTTCCAATAGCTTTCAAAAATAAAAAAAACGCATAAAATATTTTGCCTTTGCAGGTTTGCACATTTACCTCAAATCTGTCATTTATTTACTGATCTTTCTGGTACTGAAAACAGTTTCTCCTCATGTACTGTTATCAAATCCTATTTAAATCATTGGTGTTTGTTCATAAAGAGCTGACCACTGAATTTTATCTAAAGAAATGGTTCGTAAGGTTGACAGAAAAAATAAGTTGAAGTGTTTTGAATAACTTAGACTCCAGGAGAAAGGATGACCATTTCCTATGTTCCCAAGATGAAGTAAATCCTCAGTTCTTTGAATGGTTCTCACAGCTTTTTAGAAATAAAAGCAATTAGATTAGATTCTCTAGTGTGGAAACAGGCCCTTCGGCCCACCAAGTCCACACCGACCCTAAGAGTAACTCACCCAGACCCATTTCCCTCTGACTAATGCACCTAATAATTATGGACAATTTAGCATGGCCAATTCACCTGACCTACACATCTTTGGACTGTGGGAGGAAACCGGAGTACTCGGAGGAAACCCACGCAGACATGGGGAGAATGTGCCATCTCCACACAGACAGCTGCCTGAGGCTGGAATTGAACCTGGGACCCTGGTGCTGTGAGACAGCAGTGCTAACCACGAATCCACCTTGCATTAGAACTTGGAGGCCCTGCACAGTTAGTGCTTATGATTCTGCATTATTCAAAATGTATGGAAACACTGGGTTCCTGTAAAAAGTCTTCACTTTTAAAGTGGCTGTGATATTTTATATATTTAGCATTGTAAGTGTTTGAAATCAGCTGTTTAACACTAAAAAAAAAGCATTCTGATGTAACTTACATGTGAACTGATACTCAAAGCCTGAGGGTTGAACAAATCTTTGCTGTAGAGCTCCTCAGTAGCAAGAATGTGAAATGTTGACAAAGTGTGGCCAGTCAGATACTGTAGCTACTATTAGTTTTCAAGATTCGGAGATGCCGGTGTTGGACTGGGGTGTACAAAGTTAAAAATCACACAACACCAGGTTATAGTCCAACAGGTTTAATTGGAAGCGCACTAGCTTTCGGAGCAGCGCTCCTTCATCAGGTGATTTCATCAGGTGAAATCACCTGATGAAGAAGCGTCGCTCCAAAAGCTAGTGTGCTTCCAATTAAACCTGTTGGACTATAACCTGGTGTTGTGTGATTTTTAAATTAGTTTTCAATTTCATGTCATGTGAATTGCTACCACAGAAACACCTTCAGGTACCAACTCGGTTGTTGATGGGTTTTTAAAATGTATTTTGAAATTGAATTTTATGAGAAACCCATGGATTTTAATAGACAATTAAATATTAAATCCAACCTCAGCAATATTTTCTTTATCTGAACTAATTCCCTGCCATAGTTATTGCAAAAATTATCAGTTGTGTTCATAAAAGTATGCTGAAACATAAATGAGCATATTATTCAGACTGCGGTTTCAGCCTGTGCCCTTTCTCTTGGCAATTTTATTTTGTAACTCTTGGTTTGCCACTGCCTTCAACTCTCAGGTGCAAAACAAGATGGAATCTGAACTGAACCCAAGTTACAGGCATGATTCTGAATGTAAGCCATCTAGCCAACTGAACAAAGCACCCCCTAAAGATTATGGCAACCAATATCCATTCTTCAAGAATATTAACTTTCAGAAGAATTTTGAAGATTATAATATGCAAATTCAAGCCCTACCTTTGCACTTTCATGAATTGACTGGAGTTGGGCAGCCAAAGCCACAAAAGTCTGGTATACTTTCTGCATTGCAAGAGACAAATCTGCAGGAATGACAAAAATGGTTAAACAATCAAAATATCCTTTATTAACTCAAAGTTTATTATCATATGTTCTCAACACCTTTGGTGTGGTTCCATATGTATGTTTTAAAAACTTATCCAAGTTGTCAGTATTCAAGTGCAAGCAATGGCTTGCTACTTTATTGTGAAGGAAACAACTGTTAAGTACAATTCTATCACGAACACCTATTCATTTCACAAGAATGTCACTGATTAGCAGCCTGATTTTTTTGCCCTAGTCAAGGTCTGGGGGACTGTTGGGGCAGGGGGGTGGGTAGTTATTATTTGAGCAGCAACTAAACTAGGGTTCCTTTTGCCTCAAAGATACACAAGCATAAATAATTTAAAATTTGCTGAAATAGTTCCTTTTTCTAAGCTGTTTTAGCAGGATTCACCTCTCCAAGGAGTTTGGTCTCTACTGCCAATTTCTCTGCAACTGCCACAATTAAGTTTTATTAGTTCTCAACTCCCAAGAAATATTGACAAAAGGCAGTGTTGAGAAAATGGAAACTTCACAGTTTGTCATCACTTATGATCTGGCTGAGCTTAATGTTGTTAATGGGAAGCAAAGAAAGAGGAAAATTCTTTCATATTAGCTTTGATATACCTTAAATTCAGGAAACAAAAATACTTTTAAACTGCAGAATATGTTTATGACAGTAAAAATACACAGATCGCTGTTTAAACATTCTCTGCTAATTAAATTCTCTATTCAGCAAATACAGTTAAGTTTTGCTTAAGAATATTTCGAGGACTTTACACAGAAGAAAGCCACTTATCCCAGCATGTCCATGCCACCACAAAGAGTTGGCCAATCTAATCCCACTTTCCAACTCTCAATCTGTACCGTTTGTGGGTAAGGTCCATTCAAGTGCATATTAAGTGCAATTTTCTGCCTTCAGTGCCATTTCAGACCCACATCTGGTAGGTAAAAAATAAAGTTCTCAACTCCACCTTAAATCAATTATATTCCATCTATGCCCCCCTTGTTACTGACTTTTCTTTGATGGGAAATAGGCTGATTTATGCTTTTCATAATTTTATACACTTCAATTATATTTCATACAGCCTCTATTCAAAAGAGGACGACCCAAACCTATCTATATTTTTCCTCATAGCTACACTTCTTGCATTTTGACAACATTGCCTGAAATAGAGTGATCAGAATTCAATAGAATTCTGAAAAACTTTTTAGTATGACAACTAATTCACTGCTTAACCTCCTAAATTCAAAGGATCTCAACTCACTATTTAATCTGGTATCAATCTGGTGAATCAGCATTGTATCTATTGCAAGAAGTATACCAGTCTTGATGTTTGATATTTAAAATTCAATACATCAATAAGGGTATGATCAAGGTTCTGTATAATCGAAACATCACCTTTTAATTGTTATGCCCTTGAGATAAAGGGCAACATTCTCTTAGTCTTTCAGAGTAGTAGTAGTTTTCAATGACTTGTGCACATGAATGCTAAATGTATTTGCTTATAATCCCTATCAAAGTAATTTGTCTCATCTTTCTTAAATATCTAGTTGCGGAAAAGCAAGGAGTAAGGGTACAAAACCAACAATATTCCTTCCTGTTCCCAACCAACTTATTGAATGAATGGCTAAGGGTTTTAGAAGACACTAATTAATATACAGTGAACTCTGACATCAGTGCCGATCACTTGCCATAAATTGTTGGCTAAAGATGGGCTGAATACCTCCCTTCAGTTCCAAAACTTGAGGTCACATAAGGCGTATAACAGAGTCATACAGATAGATGTACAGCATGGAAACAGACCCTTTGGTCCAACTCGTCCATGCCGACCAGATATCCCAACCCTAAGTTTGTCCCATCTGCCTGCACCTGGCCCATATCCCTCCAAACCCTTCCTATCCATATACCCATCCAGATGCCTTTTAAAAGGTTGCAATTGTACTAGCCTCCATCACTTCCTCTGGCAGTTCATTCCATACACGTACCACCCTCTGCATGAAAAAGTTGCCTCTTAGGTCTCTTTTATATCTTTCCCCTCTCATCCTAAACCTATGTTCTCTAGTTCTGGACTCACCCACCCCAGAGAAAAGACTTTGTCTATTTATCCTATTCATGCCCCTCATGATTTTACAAGCCTCTATAAGGTCACCCCTCAGCCTCTGACGCTCCAGAGACAACAGTCCTAGCCTATTCAACCTCTCCCTGTAGCTCAAATCCTCCAACCCTGGCAACATCCTTGTAAATCTTTTTTGAACCCTTTCAAATTTCACAACATCTTTGCAATAGGAAGGAGACCAGAATTGCATAAAATATTCCAATGTCCTGTACAACTGCAACATGACTGCCCAACTCCTGTACTCAATACTCTGACCAATAAAAGAAAGCATACCAAACGCCTTCTTCACTATCCTATCTACCCACGTTCCCAAAATGCAGCACTTCACATTTATCCAGATTAAACTCCATCTGCCACTTCTCAGCCCACTGGCCCATCTGATTAGGATCCCATTGTAATCTAAGGTAACCTTCTTTGCTGCCTACTACTCCTACAATTTTGGTGTCATCAGCAAACTTACTAACTAGACCCCTTATGCTCACATCAACAATGATTTACTATAAAAACAAAACTTTGTATTCTGCTCCCTACCACCAGCCTCTATTGTGATTAAGCATTATAGCAAAGATACTTCAGAGAAGGATGGGAATAAAATATTTTCAAAATTTTACTATTCAGCAATAAAAAAAATATGTGATAGACACAAGCAATGTAAATTGATGTTTCTTTTTAAAAATGGTGACTGAAAAGTAAAAGGGCAAATATAAAATAAGGGACAACTGTTATATACAAACAGTTTTTCTTTTCTTCCAGTATTGGTTGTACTTACTTAATGCTAGAAATGGAAATTAAGACTACAAGTGTTTTTTCACTTGCTCATGGGATGTGAGTGTTGCTGGCTCAGACAGCATGTATACCTATCCCTAATTGCCTTGGAGAAGATAGGTTAGGGTTAGCTGAGGGGTTAAAGTGCAAATCAAGCAAGCTACTTTGTCCCAGATAGTGTCAAGCCCATATTTTACACTTCCAGCACTACAATATGTGCAATGAAATCTGGAGCAAGTTTATCATTTAAGTTTTAGCTGTGGGTGTTGGGTGGTTTCAATGCATAGGATTTCCTTTTTCACTTAACCCTTTGCTCTTTCTTAAATTGAAATTACAAATTACTGGTGATGCCAAGCTTACATTTCAAGTTTATGCTTGATGGTGGAGAGCAATACCGCACCGCACTAGTGCAAAAAGATTTCACTACAAATGAACAAATCTTTTATAGTAGTCAGATATTCGACTGAAAAATGGTAAAAACATAATTCAAGATAATTCACTACCATGCTTCCTTACGTGACAAAATAAACTTTTCTTTTTAAACAAGCCAAACCTTGTGGAGTCATATGTGAACTGTTAGCCTGAGCAGCAAGGTGATTTTCCAGTTCCTCTATTTGCTGTCGGTACTGCTGTAACTGAACTTCAAACTGTTCAACCAGCTGTCTGAAATAGCTGTTAAAATATGACTCAAAATTAGCAGGCCTGTTGAAATTCAATGTAGCATATGATTATTTTCATGTGCATAACTACTTGTATATACAAAATTTACAAAGTTACTTGACTAGTTAAACTTAAATGCAATCAGTTAGCGAATGGAGAATCATGATGTGTCACTGATTAAATCCATAATATTTCTTAAGAAAAAGACAGAGAGCTTGTTAAGTGTAGAGAGAATGTGGTTAAAGAAATAAGATGGAGGCGGCAGTTTTCAGGAAACAACTGATGAAACTTCAATGGTGATGTATTTGGAACATGTGGACGATCTTGCCATGGACACATTTAGAAACTGTGTATTCTGAGAGACTATTCAAAAACCTATAACATCAGAGTTAAAATAATTTAGGTGTTTCAAATGTAAATAGCAGACAAGTTTACATGTCATTTTTTTTTAAAACAAAGTTTCTATTAAGCAGCACTACCTAAAATTAAAAAGCAAAACCAGCAGGCCTCAGCTTTGTCAAGAAGGAATGTGGCCTGTAGAATTATCTGCCACAGTAAGTAGCTGAGGCCAAAACATTTAATGTTTTCAAGGATTTAGATATAATTCAATGGACAAGAGAGATTAAAGAGTATTAGAAGGTAGTGGAAACAGGATACGGTGTTGGATGATCAGCCATGATAATACTGAATGGCACAGCAAGCTCGAATGGCCAAATGGTTTACTCCTATCTAGTATATTTATATGTTTCACTTCGCCCACTATTTTTACAATGACTTTGAGTAGACAAGATCAGAGGACAGCTTTGGGATGCTTGGTGCAAATGTTCTCCCATCTCAGCCTAAATTTTTGTGCCTGAAGTGTTTCCTGCAATTTGACACATTTGGTTATAGGACATCACTGAATACTGCAAGCATTCAAGTCAGAGTTCAAATGTCAGAAGAAAGGGTACTGTAGTTTGTACCTCCAAAGGGATCTTAGCAATTCCTTTGCACAGCATGTCTGTAACTATAAAGTTGAAGGGATACTGCATGCAAATAATCAAAAGTTAGGAAATCAACCTGGGATCAGGAAGCCATCTTTGTTGAAGAGGAAAACCTTCACCCATCAGAGGTGAACATCAATCAGCAAGTTTAGGGTGTGATTTCTTAATGTTATTTTCGAAATGCACAATTTCTTACTCAATATTCAGTTGAATCGACAGTCAGCTGAATGCTATGGTCATTTGGCTTTGCACGGAGTGTGAAACTGGACTAGGCAGGTAAAAATATAAAGTTGCCGCCAATCAGCCAATTCATCTGCAAAGCAGCAACTCGAATTTGACAGAAAAAGTGTTTACAATTCATGCTTTAAAAAAACATTGTGCCAAATTCATATTATCAACAATTAAAGACCTTCTACTGCAGCATTAGTTCAGTTTAAAAACTGTTAAATTGTATCCTAGACCTCTCATTTGCTGAATCATCCATTAACTTACTCTGCTGGTGCTGTATTTTCATGTTGAAGTCCCGGTGGTATCTTCTGTGTCCTGAGTGCTATTTCAGCATTTTTAAGCTCCTATGAATAAATTCAATATTTTTATTTAAAGTGGCTTTTCTTCAATCTTACCTCATCTCTACTTGCAATTCTAGGCTAACTTCAAAAGGTTTTCTTTCACCATTTAGTACTTTCAGATTTACAGGAGATCACTTTTCTGTTTGGTGGCTATGCCTAATTTGGAAAGATGCTTAATGCATCCAAAAGGTGTATTGCTAAGCCTGATAAATTATTTTAAGGTTTAGAGTAGTCTTCCTTAATAGATTTCTGGAAAGTTTATCACCTCCAGACAGCAGCTTAAACATGTACACCAGCTACAGCATAAAGCATCTGACTTCTGCAAGATTCCACAAAGTGGTCACTGGAGCCTGCAGGTTTTTCATTCCATTAGTAACCCCTCTCCTCTACGGAGCTTCTTTGTAGTAAATTTTCAAAAGGCCTCTGGTTAGTATGTCAATACAGGAAACCTGTTGCATAGTTATTTTATACCATATGCTGTTATGATTGAAAATATGGTATAAGATTTAACTTGAGCACAATCACATTATTTGATTACGGAACACATTTTTGCTTCCAGCTAAAGTCACAACAAGTAAGTGACACAATTCAAGAGGAAAATCTAAGACTTAAAACCCATTTCTATATATGGTTAAAGGGGATCAATGACCACCTTCTGTGCTGTACTATTCTATGCTGTAATTCTGTGTTATCTCCTGCATTTCTGTGAACACATAAAAACACAACTGATCTTACTTTGAGAATAAAATATACTGTTCTCAATGCCAGCAAATCAAAATTCTTTTCTCGATTTTAATGAGTATTTTTTGTTTAAAACAGTCTTTTTATTAAAACAATGGGGGAAAAGTTGAATATAGCTCAATGGTTATTGTAAAATATTACTGACTTTAATCTCTACCATTGAAGTCCCAAATGCATCAGATTTTAACTTTTAGGTAGCTAGAATTATACTATTTCTTTTTCAAAACTGGTTTTAATTACACTCTTATGAAAAATCTCTGGCAATTTTTATTTACCTGTGCAGATTCTATCTTTAGCTTGTCAATGGCAAGTGAATCTCTCTGAAGTCCGCTGGCAACTACTGTTAATAATTGTTTCAGGGCTTTGATATCCTCTTGTACTTTCAACATAGCTTTAAAGGACATTCGGCTAATTTCTTCTTGCACCTGCTTCTGTTCTTTTACAAACTTCCTACAAATGTGTAAAAAGAATACATGATTTTAAATGCTGATATTGTAAAATAGAGAGTTAATGATTGGATATCAAACTTGTAAAACTCACTGAAAGTGCTCCACATCTTGACAGATAACAGGCGGCAGATTTTCATCTTTCAGGGCTTTGCTATCACTGGAAAACAAACAGAAAAAGGACTAAAAATGTCAATAGTGAGAAATGTCCCTTTGCAAAATTTTTAATAGACAAACATTGTAGATAAATTCAAGGTAGGAGGATATTATAATAATCTACATTCCATCCTCACATCAACACTAGAAAGTTTAAAGAAAGAGAACATTTTAACATTTTTATTAAGAACTCCAAGTTCCATTATACAGTGAAATAATATTGTTTAGTTAGATGAATCACTAGTTAACTTGGTGTGAAACCTGTTTAAAATTTCTTCAATTGTTATGTATTACAAATTTTAGACACCATGGTGAAATGGTATGTACGATATACTTATCACAAAAGGCTTTATAATTTTTATATAATGCAGCAATATGACTTCTGCATCACAATAAAGTTATAATCAAATCATTATTAACATCTACCACTGCATTGCTGAAAAGTGTTCAGTTCACTCAGAATTACTGCTGAAATCCAGCTGCATCACAAGATTCTCTCACCCACTACTCTATATCATCAAATTGCTTCTCTGACATCCAACATGTTCAGATGATTACAAATTTTCTCCAGTTATAAAGGGAAAACACAAGTCATTTTATTCTGTCTGTTGTAAACACCATCTTCCTTTCTGGCAAACTAAAAGCTAAATCAAACTCTTTGCAATCTTGGTGTTGGATATGTTTCCAAGTTGAATTTTACTTCACATATCTGCACTATCACTGCCAATTTACACTTTTGTAACATCGTCAGACTCCACCCCTGCCTTTACCCTCATTCAAATCTTTGGCTTTCTTGAGACTGGATTATTTTAACCGACTCTTGCTCGGTCTCCAACATTTTACATTTCATAAAATTGACATTCCAAAACTCTGCTATCTATGCACTGTTTACCTATCATCCCTGAACATAAGAAGATATATTGTCTCCTGGTTTGAAAAAAAAAATCATGATAGTACATTCTTATCCCGGTTTTCAGGTCTCTCCAGATAATTCTTGGTTCTCATCTCTAATCTCCTTCAGCCCACAACTCTCCAGGGTAAGAGTTTACATCTCTTCCTCAAAATAGCAATTGATGCTGGGTCACTTACTAATTTTGAATCTAAAGACTGATAACAGCTTTTGATTTCTACATGTTTGGAAAAGGGATAAGGAAAATGGCATTTGGAGCATAAGGACAGCAGAACAGTTTTGAACAGGTAAACATTCCTAGCTATCTGTGCTAATCTAAATCTGGTCTCTTTAGCATCCCCTATTTTAGTTAGCCCACCATTTGATTAGGCCTTCAGGTGTCAAGACACTAACCTCTGAAATTCTTTCCCCAAACGCTCAAGCCTTTATTTCCATCTTCAAGGTACAAAAGGATAGAAACTTAATGGCGCAAAAAGCAGCCATTCGATCCATCACCTTCATGTCAAACAAAAAAAGTATCATACAACCTAATGCCACCTTCCAGCTCTTCATCCATTGCCCTTTAACTTTTCTAACTCTTTTTCTTCTTTAAAAGATGCTCATTAAAATCTAGTTCTTTGATTTACTTTTAGCTACCTGCTTGTGGTCCGGTATCAAAATTTTGACTTTTGCCTTGATACTTTGTACTGCATCTGAAGTGCTACATGAATACAAGTCAATACTAAATTTTGAGAAGATGGTAGTGAGGCTCTTTCTTGAAGCATGCAGTCCTCAAGCCAGTATGATGGTGGCATCTTGCAAAATGTCCAGATTATAGAGGAGGAAGTGCTGGATGTCTTGAAACGGGTAAAGGTGGATAAATCCCCAGGACCTAATCAGGTGTACCCTAGAACTCTGTGGGAAGCCAGAGAAGTGATTGCTGGGCCTCTTGCTGAGATATTTGTATCATCGATAGTCACAGGTGAGGTGCCAGAAGACTGGAGGTTGGCAAACGTGGTGCCACTGTTTAAGAAGGGCAGTAAAGACAAGCAAGGGAACTATAGAATCCTGAGGGAGAGGATGTACATGTATTTGGAAAGGCAAGGACTGATTAGGGATAGTCAACATGGCTTTGTGCATAGGAAATCATGTCTCACAAACTTGATTGAGTTTTTTGAAGAAGGAACAAAGAGGATTGATGAGGGCAGAGCAATAAATGTGATCTATATGAAGGCATTCGACAAGTTTCCCCATGGAAGACTGATTAGCAAGGTTCGATCTCATGGAATACAGGGAGAACTAGCCATTTGGATACAGAACTGGCTCAAAAGGTAGAAGACAGAGGGTGGTGATGAAGAGTTGTTTTTCAGACTGGAGGCCTGTGACCAGTGGACTGCCACAATGATTGGTGCTGGGTGCTCTACTTTTTTGTCATTTACATAAATGATTTGGATGCGAGCATTAAAGGTACAGTAAGTTTGCAGATGACACCAAAATTGGAGGTGTAGTGGACAGCGAAGAGGGTTACCTCAGATTACAACAGAATCTGGATCAGATAGGCCAATGGGGTGAGAAGTGGCAGATGGAGTTTAATTCAGATAAATGCGAGGTGATGCATTTTGGGAAAGCAAATCTTAGCAGGACTTACATAATTCATGGTAAAGTGCTCAGGACTGTTGGGCTGAACAAAAAGACCTTGGAGTGCAGGTGCAAAGCTCCTTGAAAGTGGAGTCACAGGTAGATAGGATAGTGAAGGTGACGTTTGGTATGCTTTCCTTTATTGGTCAGAGTACTGAGTACAGGAGTTGGGAGGTCACATTGCGGCTGTACAAGACATTGGGTAGGCCACTGTTGGAATATTGTATGCAATTCTGGTCTCCTTCCTATCGGAAAGATGTTGTGAAACTTGAAAGGGTTCAGAAAAGATTTACAAGGATGTTGCCAGGGTTGGAGGATTTGAGCTACAGGGAGAGGCTGAACAGGCTGGGGCTGTTTTCCCTGGAGCGTCAGAGGCTGAGGGGTGACCTTATAGGGGTTTACAAAATTATGAGGGGCATGGATAGGATAAATAGGCAAAAGTTTTTTCCCTGGGGTCGGGGAGTCCAGAACTGGAGGGCATAGGTTTAGGGTGATAGGGGAAAGATATAAAAAAAGACCTTTTCACGCAGAGGGTGGTGAGTGTATGGAATGAAGTGGTGGAGGTTGGTACAATTGCAACATTCAAGAGGCATTTGGATGGGTATATAAATAGGAAGGGTTTGGAGGAAATGGGCCGGCTGCTGGCAGGTGGGACTAGATTGGGTTGGGATATCTGGTCAGCATGGACGGGTTGGACCCAAGGGTCTGTTTCCATGCTGTACATCTCTATGACTTTAGTGCTCAATAAGGAATTCCAAGATTTGGGGAGGTAATGATATATTATCAGTCAACGGAAAAGTAAACCAGAAGCTTCGACATAGCACCTGCTGAAATTTAAATTCAATTACGGGATCTGTTATATAAAGTTGCTATGAAAACATAGATTAGCGCCGATGTTGAAAAGACAATTCAATAAATAACTTCACTTGTCCTCTTTCGGGAAGGAAATCTGTCACCTTCTTTGCCTGGTTTGGTCTGTATGTGGGTTCCAGACTCTCAGCTGCCCTTTGAAATGCAAGCCAATGCACCTTGGTGCCCTTTTACACTGGTCACTGAAAGGAAGTGTGCAAAAGCAGCAACTAACTTGAGGAAGACAACGATTCGTTGGCCTCCATTGCAAGAGTAATGCAGCAGTGTGGCTGAAACTATATCCACATTCTTGCCTTTTCCCCAACTGATCAAGAATCTACCTATCTCAGCCTTAAACATACACAAGGGCTTTGTCCGTACAGCTATTTGTGAGAAGGAGTTCCAAAGAATCTCAATCGTCTGATAGATGAAATTCCTCCTCATCTATCTTAAATTACCTCTTTATTCTGAAAATATGCCTCTCTCAGGAGGGAAAACATCTTCTCAGTGTTTATTCTGTGAAGCTGCTTAAGAAACTGATCAGTTTCGATGAAATCACCTCGCATTCTTCTAAACTCAAGTGGAATCTCAATCATAGAATCTCTAGGGCAGAGAGGTCATTCAACCCATCAAGTCTGCACCAATCCTCCAAAGAGCATCCTACTCTCCCACTGTCCCTGGAACCCCAAATTTCCCATGGCCAATCCACCTAACCTTCACATCTTTGGACTATAGGAGGAAACTGGAGCACCCAGAGGAAATCCACACAGACATGGGGAGAATGTCTGTGTGAAGTCTGCACAGTCACCCAAATCTGGAATCGAACCTGGGTCCCTGGTATTGAGAGTCTTCAGTGCTAACCACACAACAGTTGTGCTTTGTACAACAACCACCCCCAACCAAATCAGAATGTATGAATAAGAATTTCTTTTTTATTCGTCATTGTGGCATCACTGGCTAGGCCATCTTCATGCCAGAACAGTTGAGAATCAACCACATTGCTGGGGACCTGGAGTCATATGTAAGATAGACCAATTAAGATTTCCTTTCCTAAAATGGACGTTAATGGACCAGAGTTGTTGTTTTAAAAAAAAGACAGGCCCCCATCTCCCCTTCCCCATTTGTTAAAGACAGACAATCAGAAGTGGTTATGGTGGTTATCAATGATAGAATCATAAATTAATTCTCAGTTAATACCCACTCCATGCATACAATGAATAAAAGGAATTAGAAACACTTCTTGGAGTCAAATAGAACAATGGAGTGTGATGGATATTCACCGTTCTGTTCAATGAGTGAAGTTGTAAAGATGTAAGAAAACTGGGATTGTCAGGATGAAACAGTTTTAACACTGAACTTTGGTACAGTGTGGATGTGATACACAAGATCTGCAGGAAGTAGGACTGTAACTCACAAAATACTTCAATAGCAAACAAACAGGTGGAATGAGCAGTGGCTGATTGACATTTGTGGCAGAAGTTATCCCTTCACAAGCTGCCTAAGATTTCTTTAAAAAAAACTTATATATATATATATATATGTTTAGATACAAATATACTTACTCAGGCCTAACTCCAGTTGAACCTTTATCATCTGTAATGGATAAATATACACCCTATTAATGCATCTAATTGCATTTTTTAAAAAGGAACATGACATACAACATAACAGAACATTAACAAAAGAACAAATGTCAAGGAGAATGGAACAGGCCCATTTCCCTTTCAAAGGGATCGAAAACATCCAAGCAATTACTAGGGGGGGAAAATCAATGGAATACAAATTTGGTAGTTGGCTGTTACTTGTGCTAGATTGAAGTTAGCCTGCAGAGATCACACAATCTTCTTTCTTATATTTACCCAATTGCAACCCAGGATGCTTCAATTCTTATCTTAAGTACCCCTCATTTAACCATCTGCAAAATCTTACCTTTTTTGTATATCCTCCAATCAGCTATATCAAAACAGCATTTTAAAAAAATATCCCAAGCAGTGTTTTTTCCCCCCCCTCCATGCCTTTACATTGATGAGCATCTCTTTAAAATTTCAGTTAACTGCATAGACAAAGATTTAAAACATTTAATTCCTGCTTAACAGCCCACCCTCAAACTCAATTTAAAATACAATTTTTTTCATTGAAATTTATAGATTGAGATTGTAGGTTTGCTCGCTGAGCTGAAAGGTTCATTTCCAGACGTTTCATTATCTTACTAGGTATCATCTTCAGTGGACCTCAGGCGAAGCAATGCTGAAAACTCCTGCTTTTTATTTATAAATATTTCAGCATTGCTTCGCCTGAGGTCCACTGAAGATGATACCTCGTAAGATAATGAAACGTCTGGAAATGAACCTTTCAGCTCAGCGAGCAATCCTACATCCAAAACCTCAACCTGAGCTACAAGTCTTCTCAAAACTCGCTATTTATAAATTTATATGGATATTTTACAGGAGACATTTATCAAATAAAATCAAGGATGCGGTTTTAAAATGGTGGGGCCAAAGCAACTTGGCTCCTTCAAAATTCAAACTTGTGCTTCTGCCCACATGTTTGATGTCTTCCTGTGTGACTTAACTTTGTCAAGATTGATGACAGTCAATTTTCCACTTTTGTTGCAACAACCAAAGATCCAATAAATTTCCAAAATCAAAGCGGTAAACTCAAATATGGTCTGCTCCTTCTAGTTCATGAGGTTGGCTCAATCTAAAGCTGATCAGATTTTTTATAGTTCTTATTTACTCTCCACAAAAGAGACAAAATATGCACTTCAAGAAGGAAGAGAAACACAAATGACAAGAAAAGGGAGACAACTACAGAAGGATGGAGAGATCAGAAAAGATCTGGAAGAAAAGTAAGAAGGGAAGAGAGAGGTATATATACAAAGTCTTGACAAACGGTGGATTAAATGGCTGTGTTCTAAACCTTAGTGATTGGCAAAAAAAGCATTAGGGAAGGGACTAGACTATCTTATAGTTTTGACATACTACTAGTTGTACCCATTGTTAGATTCCTTGTAAGACTGTGGTTTTCTTTCGAACTGACAAGTTGATTTAAAATTTTGCACACCTATATTCCATCCAGGGTCACTCGAGCATGTAAAGAAACAAAGTTTAAAAAGAAGATACAGATGTCTGACTGAGTTGACTTCTGACTCTGGAAAAACAACTTTCATAAACAGGGGTCAACTTACATGTGCAGTATAAAAGTGAACTGCTGATACAAGTGTCAGTGGCCATCATTTTGAAGGCCACCAACATCCAACGTAGAGGGGCCTTGTCTTTGCCTCCTCCATATCTTAACAACATACTTCACATCATCTGCTTGATTCCTTGTGCCAGTTAGACCAAGAGATATAGGAGCAAAAGTAGACTATTTGGTCCATCAAGTCAGTTCCAACATTGAGATCATGGCTGATCTGACAATCCTCAATTCCACTTCTCTGCCTTTACCCCACAGCCCTTACTGATTAAAAATCAGTCTGTTTCAGTGTTGAACATATTCAACAACCCTGCCTCTACAGCAAAGAATTTCAAGTATTCATTCCCCTCAGAAGAAATTTCTCCTTATCGCTAACATAACCCCACAAACCATCCCTGATACTATGCCCTCTGGTTCTAGATTTTCCCATAAGTGGGGAAAAACAACCGCTCAGCACCTAACCTGTCAAAGTCCTCTAAGGATTTTGTCAGTTTCTTTTTGGTTGCCTTTCATTCTTCTAAATTCAGTAAGCACAAGCCCAACATACTCAAACTCTCCTCATAACACAATCTGTCCATGCCTGCACTTAACCTAGTGAACATTCTCTGGACTGCCCCCAATACCAGTATATTTTTTCCTTAGATACAGAGATCAAGACTGTTCACAGTATTCTAAGTCTGGTTTAAGTAGTGCCTCGCTTACATTTAGTAAGGCCCCCCCCTGCTGTCACACTCCATTCCCTTCAAAATAAAAGGACAATATTGCATTTGTCTTCCCTTTTCTGCTCTGAAGTTGGATGCTGGTTTTTATGATTTATGCACAAAGATTCTCAAATCTCTGTGCTGCAGTTTTCTGCAGTCTCTCTCAATTTGAATAACATTCAACTGTTCTATTCTTCCTGCTAAAGTGCAAAAACACATATTTGCCCCACATTATACTCCTCTACCAAGTTTTTGTCCAGTTTTAAGTTACTAGTAAGTAAACATGCATTTATGGGGTGAAAGATACATGCCATGGCAAAGAAGAGAGAGGATTTTTAAAAAATATATATGTTTGGAGGTGAAAGAATTGAATAATTGTGGATTCAGGGTGGACCTATATATCGCAGATTATGGTACTTTAACCAAACTAATTGATCTTAAAAGTTTACAACTATGCAAACCCACTATTAGACAAAAAGAGGTCCAATATGGGGAGCTTCATTGTTTGATGTTGCAAGTTCATGAGACAGGGATAAAGACAACAAGAACAAAGAAAGCAAGAAACTTCTATTTAATGACAAAACAAACAGGTCTTCATATTTCATGGTGTTACATTCAATTTCTTTTGTTCAAAATCAACTTAACAGTAACTTACAATCTTAACCTATAGCGGAATCAAAGTGCTATAAAGGATTCCTCCATTCAATAGTCAAGTCTCCTCCATTTAAATGTTTTAAGCCCAGTAGATACAATTACTTAACATTGTGAATTTAGCTGCTGTATAATTAAAAAGATATGAAGATGATCCCTGGTTACTACTCACTCTTCTTATCAGACGACCCACTGAAATCTATTCCACCAAGACCTTCACTGGCTGTAGTTGTTGGGGCAGCTGTAGATACCCCAAGATTCAACCCCAATGATTGACCAAGTCCTAAAATTGAAAAAAAAAGTTAAAACCTTGTGGCTGTTCAATTTAGTTATCAAAGCTACAGAAGACTTTTAATTATATCCAAAAAACACAGGATGAAAACATGCTACCTGAATATGATCAGTGTGCTTCTCATTATTCCAACAATCCAATTTACCTACTGTAAGATCATGAGGAGGAAATAAATCTAATTGCAATATATTTCTGAAACTGACCATACTCTCACCTCCATCTTCAATATCTCTTTCCCTGGAAAAGGCCTCACATCTCTTTTCTACTTTGGTCATTGCTCTAGTATGCCCCCTATTTTGCTCCATATGTCCAAGAAGCTCAAACCTCAATGAATATAGCACATTGTTTTATCTTTGCCAAATTTGCTCATTACTCAAGGAACTTGGAAGGTCAGGATAATTCTGAGCTTCTTTGTTTTACTACCACATCTCTACCTGCCCCTCCCCCCCCTTTCAAATAAAGTTCAAGCATGGTCTTTGCCATTAAGATTGCAACTGTCTGGTTCGCTGCCTTGGCCACATCCCACGCTTCTTGATATCTACTAAACAACAGGTCATCTCACCCCCTTGAAGCTCTAAACCCTTACTCTTCACTGGTTTACTTATTTCCTCATATCTTCTCCAAGCTCGTCCATTAACTCTATCTCCTCCTTCTTTGATCCAGTTTCACAAGGGACACCAACTCTCTGGTATCTCAACAAATCACCCATCTTCATAATGATTCTGAACAAATATGTTCTGAAGATGATCATGTAGTTAAACCTATCCCTAACGAAGCATACTGTCAGTAAAGCCAATAGTGGTAATGAGCATTAGCATGATCCTACCATTAAACCTATCCCTAACTAAGCATACTGTCAGTAAAGCCAGTAGTGGTAATGAGCATTAGCATGATCCTACCATTAAATTTTGTTCAGTCACAATATCCCACACATTCACCATTAAAAGGTATTATACTTTCCACTTTATAAAGGTTTATAGTGCCTTATTATTCCAAAGAGCTGCAAAATGAATGATTTAATTCTGAATTGCAGTCTCCTGATGTTCATTCTGAAGCCAGTTCAAAGTGAAAACTTGATGCAAATCCTATACTTAATAATAGATCTAGTTACAGCATGCAACATTACCAAGGTCTGAATCCTTCCAATCTAAAATCCAGTCTCGCAGAAATCCCTCTTTATACTCTTTGATCAAACAAAAACAAGTGATAATCTTTGCACTGCAAAAAGAAACCAACCAAGAAAACGCAGCAAATTAAATTAGAATTTAGCTTTGGAGACATGATGTATTTCAGCCCCTGCAGCACTCATTTGTCAGATTAAGGCCTCAAGCAAACTGGCAGACAGTGCATGCTCCCTCCCCAAGGTTATTTGATCACAGGGGCATTAACAAAAGGAGGAAAGGCAGTTGAGTCTAATGGGCACCAGCATGGGCCACATCCCAGAGTCGCTACGGCCGCCTTAGTGTGAAGGTCTTGCTTCATAATACTCGGGTATGTCTAATCAACCTATTCAGAAGTTATTACACACCTCTGCAGCATGTAGGCCTTCACTAGAGCTTCCTACCACTGCATCATAGGAACCTTTGTCCACTTCATGTGCTCCTTATATTTTCTAAATCAATCAATCTGTTTAGAAATATCATTACAGACCTCTGGAGCAAGTGGGACTTGAATCCAAGACCTCTTGGTTTAGAAGCGGAGATACCCACTGCACAAGATTCCACAATTCTTTTTGTTTAAATTTCAGGTGCAATTCAAATTTGACTGTGTCCCTTGGTATGCTTTGAATCCATATCACATTGCAGCCTCGATCGCTAATCCAGTGAAATTATCACGACACCACTGCCCTCATCCATCTTCTCATCACCTATTTTTCTAATCAGCCTGTTCAGAGTTATCACACATCTCTGGACACACAGCACTTGAACTCACTACCACTGTGCCACATGAGCCCCAACTTAATGTGCTCAAGGTACCTCAAATCAATGCCTTCCACCTATCTATCCCTAGCCTAATGATCCAATTAATATACTATTAACACTATATTTACTTCAAAATTTCCTGCAGCTTGATGGATCCATAAATAGCAACTGGGAGAATGACCAGCTAAGTCAGTTTTTGATGGTATTGTCTGATGGAAAGGTGCAAACCATTAAATCAGGGGAACCATCTGTTCTTCTTCGAATACTGCCACATGATTTTTCACAACCACTATGAAAGATATCTCAGTTTAACAGCTCATATGAAAACAGCACATAGTCCAATTACTAGCAATCCCTCTATAATGCATTTATGTAGCATCCAAGCACTTATATGCAACAGAATTCCCATGGTTCACAGGGAGTATTCAGGGCTTATGCCCGAAACGTCGATTCTCCTGTTCCCTGGATGCTGCCTGACCTGCTGCGCTTTTCCAGCAACACATTTTCAGCTTTGATCTCCAGCATCTGCAGTCCTCACTTTCTCCTCACAGGGAGTATTATCAAACAAGACACGTTAATCTACATTAGGAAGCACAGAGAAGCAGTGAGGAAATAGCCAGTGATGATGCAACTAAAATGTGACAATGCACAAGATTACAAGAGAATTGAAGAAGTGCATAGATGTCTAAAGGTCTGTCGGGCAGGAAAAAGGAAAGAATTGTGGTCATGGTGGATATTTGAAAATAACAATTAAAAAAAAATTAAAATCAAGGTGCTGTCCATGTAAGAGCCAGTGCAAGTCAGTGACCGTGGGCTTGAAGGTGAAGATGTGAAATGAGGATACAGGCAGTAGAATTCTGTATTTTCTGATTTCAATTCATGAAGAGTGGAAGAGGAGATATGGCCAGACAAATCAATGAATTGATGAGCTAATAACAAAATGGATGTGCGACACAAAAGGTTAGCTGAAGCAGGACAGAAATGAGTCAAGCTGGTGGATAGAAATCAGCATTTTGTGTGGTACAGAAATAGTTAAATACAGCATGAGGCCGATTTCAGACTCGGATGGAAGCCAGGGAGAGGAATACGGGCTTGATATCAGAGCTTGTGGCAGTAACCCTTTTCCTATCAAATGGAAATTTCTGCTCGAGGACAGGATATTAGGAACACAGGAACAGGAGTAGGTCATTCAGCCTCTTGAGTCTGCTCCGCCATTTGGTATGATCATGGCTGATCTGCAGCCAAATTCCAAATGCCTGCCTTGGGCCCATATCAGTTGATAGCATTGTTTGAAAAAAAACATTATTTCTCTCAGATTTAAATTTAACAAGTGAATTAGCATCGCCATTCTTGTTGCTAGAATACAGGATTCCATCGTTGGTATGAGGCAGAAGATGTAGGAACTCTTTCGTGACATTGCGTATTATCTGATCCAGTCTTGTGAGTGTGTTCTGAGATACCTTGGAAAGGATCAAATGAAAATACACACAGTTTGGGTATGACACGAGTTTTCAAGATCTCGAGGCATTGTTTTGGTCGGAGAGATGCTGCCTACGATCCACCTACCAAGGTCTTAAGCTTCTCATGCCACTGGCCTTCTGACACACCTGCACATGGGTTGATAAGGGCACCCAGGTATTTCACGGTTTCTCTTGGGGGTATAAGGTCATCACGAAGCTTCCAATTGTCAAAGAAATTGGATAGGAAGGTTTTCCTCTTAAAATGTAAAACGGAAGCCTTTTGTCTTTGAAATGTTGATATTGAAGTCCGTATGATCACAATATGATTGGAGCAGTTTTAGATTCCTTCCCATAGCGGTATGAGAGTCACTCAGAAAAAGACTATGTTGTCTGTGAAGGCCAAAGTTGCATAGTTGAATCTACCTCCCGTCTCTTTCTCGCACTGGTATTATTGTCAGTCTGTGTCTCTTTTTGTTTGATCTCAGAGACCTTTTCTGTTTTTTTGGTTGATCTCCACTGTTCATGGGTACGTCAGTTATGTTTTCCATTAGTCCATTGCCTAGGGCCAGAACGTCCGGGTCATTCCTCATGCCCAAACAATCTTCAGCTTGTTTCAATCGGTCATCTACGTCCCTCTGCTTTGAGTTCAAAGCTGGCGGTCTATGATGAGATCTTTGGTGCGGGCTTGATTCCTCGGAATTATCAAGAGCACGCTCTGCCTCAGATTCGTGCAAATTCTCCGCTACATTTGCATTATACGGGATTTGAATCTCTGTTGGGGTGTTCACAAGGTTTCTGCTTTTATCAGAGATTTGCTTTGGTGTTTTGGTTTTGAGGATGCTAGCGATCTCCTTAATAATGAAACCGCACCTTGCAAATCTCTTGTCTAATTCCCTCAGGGATGATACTTTTTCTGGTAACTGTACTCGATCACTTCTTCCCGGTTTACCCCTGACCTTGAGTGCTGCTTTGATGTGATTTTCATTACATAGACTGGGATGTTGATGCCTCTAGTGTTGGGCAGGTCAGCTTGGGTTGTGAACTGTTGGTCACACGTGCTGCATAGAAAGTTTCCTGCTGGAGGGGGTTTTTAAACGTTTGCATTTAGCATAATGGCAGGAGATTATGTGGTACTCGCCTGCTTTCTTGTAGAATGAAGATTTTGTTTGAATTAGCAAATTTTGAGAAGATTTCTAGTTCATGTTGAGGTTCTGGATGTAGGTTTGCTCGCGGAGCTGGAAGGTTCGTTTTTAGACATTTTGTCATCATACTAAGAGACATCTTCAGTGAGCCTCCAAAGGAAGCACTGGTGGTATAGCCCACTTTCTATTTTTATGTTTGAGTTTCCTTGGGTTGGTGATGTCATTTCTTGTGGTGACATCCTTTCCTATGGTGATGTCATTTCCTGTTATCTTTCTCAGGGGGTGGTAAATGGGATCCAAGTCAATGTGTTTGCTGATAGATTTCCGGTTGGAATGCCATGCTTCTAGGAATTCTCGTGCGTGTCTCTGTTTGGCTTGTCCTAGGATGGATGTGTTGTCCCAGTCAAAGTGGTGTCCTTCCTCATCCAAATGTAAGGATACAAGTGAGAGTGGGTCATGTCTTTTTGTGGCTAGTTGATGTTCATGTATCCTGGTGGCTAGTTTTGTGCCTGTTGTCCAATATATTGTTTGTTACAATCCTTGCAAGCTATTTTGTAGATGACATTAGTTTTGCTGGTTGTCTGTATTGGGTCTTTCAAGTTCATTAGCTGCTGTTTTAGTGTGTTAGTGGGCTACCATGATACCAAGGGTCTGAGTAGTCTGGCAGTCATTTCCGAGATGTCTTTGATATAGGGGAGAATGGCTCGGGTTTCTGGACGGGTTTTGTCTGCTTGTTTGGGTTTGTTGCTCAGAAAATCAGTAGACTGTGTTCATTGGGTACCTGTTCTTTTTGAACACACAGTATGGGTGATTTTCCTGTTCTGCATAGTTCCTCTGTGCTGCAGAGTGTGGTGGCTCATTGAAATATTGTTCTAATGCAGCTTCGTTTGTGGATATTGGGATGATTTGCTGAACCAGCAAAACTAATGTCCTCTACAAAATACCTTGCAAGAACTGTAACAAACACTGCATTGGACAACAGGTACAAAACTAGCCACCAGGATACATGAACATCAACTAGCCACAAAAAGACATGACCCACTCTCACTTGTATCCTTACATTTGGATGAGGAAGGACACCACCTTGACTGGGACAACACATCCATCCACGGACAAGCCAAACAGAGACACGCACGAGAATTCCTAAAAGCATGGCATTCCAATCGGAACTCTATCAACAAACACATTGACTTGGATCCCATTTACCACCCCTGAGAAAAAGAACAGGAAATGACAGCATAGGAAAGGATGTCACCACAGGAAATGACATCACCAACCCAAGGAAACTCAAACATAAAAATAGAAAGTGGGTTATACCACCAGTGCTTCCTTTGGAGGCTCACTGAAGAGGTCTCCTAGTATGCTGACAAAACATCTAAAAATGAACCTTCCGGCTCAGTGATCAAACCAACATTCATTTTGTCCGAATGTTGATTATTTGACGTACTTTGGTCAGATGGATCTTAAATAGGCTCACAGTCACATTTAGTGCAGAACAACTGACCGAAAGGACAATGGATCACAACCTCTCGGACAGATGTTTTGCCTTATACCAGTTCGATAACAACTCCTTCTGTATATGTATTCATCTCCGATGTTATGCTATCGGTCTCAATTTCGTCCTTGTTTGACGAGTTCTCCGTTCCCAGTTTCAATATCTGATCATTCTTGAATAGTAATGCTTATACTGTCCGGTGGGCCGCCCACATGAGCTCTTCTACAACATTATCGGTGACATTCACTACTGGGCTAACAGGTTCTTTAGGTGGAACAATCAAACTCAGATCCAAGTAGGGCCAAGAGGTATTGTCTCAAGATCATTCTCTCAATTCCAGTTCAGACTGATCTTGTTGCTGGCTCTAGACAACAGGCATATTTGCAACTTAATTTAACACAGCTCGCAGTTGTGGACAAGGCTGCGGGGAGGTCGTTTCTCCATGATGCTTCCCAAGCGGACTGCTCCATCGAATATGGAAAACTCATGCTTTTTTCTGCGGGTGATACTGGAGTGTCAGGATGTTGTGAAATTTGAAAGAGTTCAGAAAAGATTTACAAGGATGTTGCCAGGGTTGGAGGATTTGAGCTATAGGGAGAGGTTGAATAAGCTGGGGCTGTTTTCCCTGGAGCGACGAAGGCTAAGGGGTGACCTCAGAGGTTTATAAAATGAGGGGCACAGATAAGGTAAATAGACAAAGTTTGTTCCCTGGGGTGGGGTTTTTCCAGAATTAGAAAGCATAGGTTTAGGGTGAGGGGGAAAAGATATAAAAGGGACCTAAGGGGCAATTTTTTTTTAAACGCAGAGTGTGTGATTTGCATAATTTCCATTTTAACACTGGCTGAGATGGAAGCCCAAAAATCAGAGATGACTTCAATACCCTATAATATGCTCAAGACCTGCAGAAGCACTTCTTCCATCAAACGTGTATGGAATGAGCTGCCAGAGGAAATGGTGGAGGCTAGTACATTTGCAACATTCAAAAGCCATCTGGATGGGTATATGAATAGGAAGGATTTGGAGGGATATGGGCCGGGTGCTGGCAGGTGGGACTAGATTGGGTTGGGATATCTGGTCGGCATGGAAGAGTTGGACCGAAGGGTCTGTTTCAATGCTGTACATCTCTATGACTATGACTCTATAACCACCTGACTGATTTCATATCACCAAATGAATTTGAAATATGAACAAGCATCTGAGAATTAACAGACAGCATGAAATATTTAACAAAACTGCAGCAATGTTGCTTTAACGATCACATTTTTTCAAACAAATTACTAAACAATGTAAATTAACTTTAAATTCCATTCAATGAAGTGAACAAAGTTGAAAATGGCTGTAGAAGTTTCTAAAAATTCATATTTTCAGCTACAAATCATATTTGATAACAAACATGCATACACTCACATACAAAATCTTGAAAGTGCTGTAATAGCATACTGACCTGCAGTGGAAGTGCTTGCACCCTGAAAGAGGCTGCCACTTAAACCAGTCAAAGCTCCTCCCAATGTTAAGCCTGTTGGCACTGATGCAGTGGATGTGGGTGCTCCACCCAAATTTAACGCAAATCCTGTAGAGCCTGCGCAGAACCAGTTATTGGTAAATTACATGCAAACATAAATAAAGGAGCAAGAGTAGACCATTTGGGCCCTCTAACTGGCTCAGTGACTCAATATAGCCATAGCTGACTGAATTGTGGCTTCAGTATCATCAGAGGTACATAATGGAATGGGGATGTGAATCAGGTGAGGATAGAACCACATGGGGTCAGGAGAGGGTGCAAACATTGTAATAAGGTTAGGGGAGGGACGAAATGCCAGAGACACAGAGGAGACAATTGAGCAGCAGTGAGAGATTGGAAGTTACAGAGTGCAAATGGGAGGTCAGGTGTTAAAAAATGCTGGGGTGCAGGTGTTATGGTTGGGAAAAGAGCAACACGGTTGGAGCAAGTTCCATCAGAGGGCGCAGGAAGTGATATGAGCATAGTCTGGATAGGAAGTGGGATCAGTGTTTTTTTTTTGAGGATTTCTCATACAATTCCTGCTGTTACTCCTTGTTTTGTCCCAGAGATTGACTGTGGGAGAAGGATAGGACAAATACCTCATCAAATTTAGGATACTATAGTCAGTCTTAAAGATATTCTGAGAAGGTACCTGGGAAACTTAAAGTTCAAACTTCCAGGGTAAATGCAATGCATGCTTGTGGGTTGACACTTCCTCTGGGTCTCAATGTACTATAGGGAAGATCTTAACATGCCTTTGATTTAGTGAAAATCCCACTAAATTGCAAGATGGTGACTGTTAAAGGGAAAAAATTTTTTTTCTCAAAACAGCCTTTCAGGCTCAGGAAAGGAGGGTGTAACAAGAGAAACAGCATAAATAAATTGAAAACTTAAGTGGAATGACCCCTAAAGACCAACGAGGCTGTCTTTGTGTTGATCCTCAGTAGGTAAGAGAGGTATTAAATGAATATTTCACATCAGTTTTTCCTTGGATAAAGAAATGAAAGCTAGAGAACTCAGGGAAATATTTTGAAAACAGTTCACATTACAGAAAAGTAAATGCTGGAGGTCTCAGAAAATAAAGATGGACACATTTCTGGGACCTGATCTAGTGCATCCCATGATGTTGTGGGAAGTTAGGGAGGAAATAATGGGGCCCCTAGCAGAAATCTGTATTAATCTACAACCACAGGTGAGGTACCAGAGGACTGGAGAGTGGCTAATATTTTGTCTTTATTTTGAGAAAAGCTGTAAAGAAAAGCCTGAGAAATATAGACCCGAGAGTCTGACATTGTTGTGGGTAAGTAATTGGTGGTGATTCCGAAAGATAAGATTTACATGCATTTGGACAGGCAAGGAATTAGGGCTAGTCAGCATGGTTTTGTGCGAGGGAAATTGTGCCTCACAAACTTGGTTTGAGTTTTTTGATGAAGTAACCAAAAAGATTGAGGAGGGCAGAATAGTAGGTGTTGTTTACATGGACTTTAGTAAAGCCTTTGATAAGGTTCTGCATGTAGACTAACTAGTAAAGTTAGATTACATGGACTTGGAGAGCTTGCAAACTGGATATCAAGTTGACTTTACAGTAGGAGACAGAGGGTGCTGGTGGAGAGTTGTTTTTCAGACTGAACACCTACCAGCAGTATTGGGCCCACTTTAGTTTTATTATTTATATAAATGATTTGGATGAGAATATAGGAGGCATGCTTAGTTAATTTGCAGATGACACTAAAATTGCTGGTATAGTTGACAGTGAAGAAGGCACGGTGGCACAGTGGCTAGCACTGCAGCCTCACAGCACCAGAGACCTGGGTTCAATTCCCGACTCAGGCAACTGACTGCGTGGAGTTTGCACGTTCTCCCCGTGTCTGCGTGGGTTTCCTCCCACAGTCCAAAGATGTGCAGATTAGGTGAATTGGCCATGCTAAATTGCCCGTAATGTTAGGTAAAGGGGTAAATGTAGGGGAATGGGTGGGTTGCGCTTTGGCAGGTCGGTGTGGACTTGTTGGGCCGAAGGGCCTGTTTCCACACTAAGTAATCTAATCTAATCTAAAAAAAAAGGTTAAGATTACAAAAAATAGATCTTGATAAATTGCATCAATGGCTGTGGAGTGGCAGATGGAGTTTAATTTGGAAAGGTGAGGTATTACATTTCAATTAAACAAACAAGGGCAGGACTTATACAATTAATGGTAAGGTTCTGGGTAGTGTTGTAGAAGAGAGAGACCTAGGGATTTAGGTACATAATTGTTTGAAATTTGCAGAGATAGATAAGATGGTTGAGAAGGCATTAAGCATGCTTGCCTTCATCGCTCAGACCTTGGAGTATAGGTGTTGGGGTTGTACAAGACAATAGTGAGACCTCTTCTGGAGTACTGTGAGCAGTTCTGGACTCCCTGTTATAGGAAGGATATTATTAAACTCAAGAGGGTTTAGAAAAGATTTACTAGGAATTTGTTGGGAACACAGGGTTTGAGTTATAAGAATAGGCTGGGACTTTTTTCACTGGAGTTGATAAGGTCATGAGAAGCATACATAAGGTGAATAGCAAAGGCCTTTTCTTGGGGTGGGGGGGGTGTCAAAACTAGGTGGCATATCTTTAAAGTGAGAGAAGAAATTCTTTTTTTAAAAAAAAGGACATTAAAGATAATATTTTTACACAGAATGGTTAGTGTGTGGAATGAACTGCCAGAGGAAGTGGTGGATGCAGGTACAGTTACAACATTTAAAAGACATTAGGATAAGCATATGATTAGAACAATATTGGAGGAATATGGGCCAAACACAGGCAGGGGAGACTAGTTTAGTTTGAGAACATGGTGAGCATTATCTAGTTGGAGTGAAGGGTCATGCTATATGACTCTATGACCAGGAAGCATGAACACCAAAGCTTACTTGTTGTAGATGTTGGCAGTGCAGATGAAAGGCACAATCCTCCAGTGGTAGAAGGTGCAATAGGCATCGCAAAAGGTGTTGCTGAACCTGCTGGTTTGTTGAATCCTAAACTAAAACCAGCTAATGCTGTTGTTGCAGGAGTTCCTAAAAAAAAAGAATTGAGTCAAGACCAAATTCAAATATAACAGATAATGTTACAATGCAAAAAATTATTAGGATGACCAGAATACAAACTAAACCATGTTTAAAAGAAAGACTAGGAAGATGTTTACTAAAATAATTTGTTAACCAGCTTAACACTTCATTAATTGATCAAAAAAACTTACCCAAAGTTAGCCCTGTTGTTGCTGCCGTTGTTGTCGTCCCTGCAATTTAAAAAAAGGCCACAATATAAATGGCAAAGTTTTGATTCTCCATAATCATAAGACACTAAAGTCAATACACTGTCAACCAGACAGAACAGAATTCAAACACAGGCCCGGAATGGAACATGAGGTCCTTCAATTTCTATCGCTCTGTAATTATTTTAAGTCTGAATTATCCAGTTATGCTTTTCTTTCAACAAGATGAAAGCAATTCACAAGGTGGAAACAAATATTTGTTCAAGATATTGATTTTACTTCAGCAAAATACATGTGTTCAGATTTAGTTATCTCCATTATAGTAGTCATGATTTGGAGGTGCCGGTGTTGGCCTGGGGTGTACACATCAGCAGTCCAGGACCTTCAGGTGACCATCCTCCAAGGCGGACTTCAGGATAGACAACAATGCAAAGTGGTGAGCAGAGACCGATAGCCAAGTTCAGTACCCATGGGAATGGCCTCAACCAGGACCTTGGGTTCATATCACACTACAGGTGACCCCACTGTACGCACACACCCACTTCTACAGACCCATACACTCACGCAGACCCTCTCACACATACATTCCCACACTCAACCTGTCACACTTATACCCCTTTACACTCACACGTCTCTGCCACCCCCCCCCACACACAAATTTGTGGGGCGAATTTGTACTTGCAGAATTACATTTTATTTCGCTCAAAAACTGCATGAATCCATGTCAGGTTCTGTAAATCCTTTTTTTAAAAAAAAAGATTAGAACCAGTCTGAACACTGGGGCACAGAGAGCCTCACACAGGGCACCTCGCACCTTCAATGCATTATCTGGGCCAACATGGAACCTATTGTTAAAGTTCACTTGAGAATGTAACTCTAAGAAAGTTTCAGAATTTACATATGAAACAACTGAAACCATTCTAAAAGATGAGAGATTTAACAAACGACCCAGGTCTTTTTCAATATATAATTTCAGTTACATCACACTGTAAACCTTTGCTATAAATTCTGTGTCTTACGATCTTATCGTAAGACAACCACCTGATGAAGGAGCAGTGCTCTGAAAGCTAGTGCTTCCAAATAAACCTGTTGGACTATAACCTGGTGTTGTGAGATTTTTAACTCCATTATAGTAATAACACTTAAGTTATGGGAATGGTAAAATGTAAAATCATTAGAAAAAAAGATTTAGTTATTATGCAAATTCTAAAAATTGTGGTTGCAATACTTAAGGAATAAAAAAGTTACAGGCTTATGTAGCTTTTCAGAAATCCACAGGAACTTGGGACCATACATCTAGGATTAGCATTAAAACATAATGGGGCAGTCAGACGAACTTGTCGTCAAGTGGACAGAGCTACCATAATACAAAATGCATTACAAGGTCTAGTAACTGAAGCCAGGTCAAATCAAATATTTCAGAGAATCAAAGAAGAAGACCGAATGTGTGGACTACAAAGAGAATTCAATGGATATTTGCAACTTGGACAAAAAACAGAGGTGCTTCATCTATTCATATACAAACATGATGAATGGTCAGAGTCTGGGAAGCGCTGAGGATCAGGAGCCTTGATGTGCACGCACTCTTATCCCTGAAGGTAGCGGGACAGGTAGATAAAGTGGTCAAAGCAACATATGGGTTACTTGCCTTAAATAGCTCAGGTAAAAGAGTTCAAGAGCAGGGAGGTGATGCTGGAAGCATTTAAAATGTTGGTTAGGCAACAGCTAGAATATTGTAGGCCGCCCTGGAATCCACATAAAAGGAGGGTTGGGATTGCACTGGAGAGGGTGTAGAGATTTACCAAGATACTGCCAGGGCTTTAGAGTTTTAGTAATGAAGAGAGATTGAATACACTAGAGTTATTTTCCTTGGAACAGAGAAGACTGAGGAGGCACATGATTGAGATATGTAAAATTATGAAATGTATAGTCAGGCACTAACTCTTCTCCTTGGAAGAGGGATCAATGGACAGGTGGCGTAGAATTAAGAGACAGGAGGTTTAGAGGGAATATGGAATTCACTGCCAGCAAAGGATGGTAGAGATAGAAACCTTCATAACACTTAAAAAGTATTTAGACATAGTCAGAAGTCAGACAACACCAGGTTACAGTCAAATAGGTTTATTTGAAATCACAAGCTTTCGGACCACAGTCCCTTTTGTCAAGCGGTGTGAGAGAGAAGCAGACAGACACTGAATTTATAGGTAGAGCTATCAAAAGGTAATATAAATGGTATGATTTTGTCCACCCCAGTCCAGCACCCCCATATCATATTTAGATGTATGCCTTAGCATAGCAAATATACATGGCTATGGGCCAAGTGCTGGAAAATGGAATTGGAATGGTCAGATATTTGTTTTAGACGCAGAATTGATGGGCCGAAGGGCCTTTTTCTGTCCTGTAGACCTCTGTGACTCAGGTCAAAGCCTTGCTTCCCTCTTCCCAAATCTCTTGTATTTGCTCGGATAATACTAATTTGGACACTAGTGCTTCAGCAATGTCGTACTGATTCTCTACCGTTGTGCTAGACTGTTTCCAACTATTTTCCTATGACCACCATCCGGTGCTATTGTCCTCATCTTTTACCCCTTCTGCCTCCACAGTTGGAAATTCAGCCCTCTACTACTTCCAACATAATCATAAACTGACCGTACCCTCTTTTCAGCATTTTGAAAATGTCCCCAGCCATGACAGCCTGCTTTCTCCTCTGTAGCCATATTCCCTGAACTTCAGAAAATAAAGATCGGCATTTTTATTCCTTCCCATACAACTATTGATTCCAAACACCTGTTCTCAGTGAAAAAGTGGGAACTAAAAAGCTTAGATGAAAAGTTATCTACCTGAAGCATTAACCCCACATTGCTCTCCAGACAGAAGCTGCCAGAGTTGCTGAATGTTTTGGTACTTAGTTTTTTTTTGTTTAGAATTGCAGAATCTGCAGTACCTTTGCAGGAGAAGGAGGAGGATTTGCAGACAGTCATCAGCAGCTAAATGCGAGAGTGGGAGGTAGGGCAGGCTGAGTAAAACAGCATGAGGAGGAGAATAAAAGACAAAGGGTCACAACATAGCAAAGTTACAAGTTAATTGTTGTTGAGCAGCTGCTATTCGGAGCTATGTTTCAACTCCAGTAATTTTGAAAAACAAGTTTCTAAGTTAGCACAGTGAAAGAAAAAATTGTATTATAAAGTTTCAGATGATCATGGAAAATGACATTGGTCAATTCAGAGCAAGAATAATAAAGAGAATGGCCTTCCATTAAGCGAGAAGAAATTAGGAACTGGAACCAAAGGTTAGTGGAAAAAAATCAGTCACTGAACAATGGGCTACCTTCAAAGAGGAGACAGTCTGGCAGAGTCAAGATATGTTCCTCAAAAGGAAAAAGACAAATAAATCCAAAGCTTCCTGGATTACAAACAAGATTGAAATTAAATTGAAGAAAAAAGAAACAGGTGTTTATGATTGGTGTCCAACAGCAAATACTGTTGAGAATTAGGCTGAATACACAAGGGAGTTTAAAAAACAAGATACAAGAAGCAAAGAGGGATTACAAAATAAAAAGATTGTCAGCTAGCATAAAAAGACATTATAAGTACATCAACAGTAAAAGGGTGGCAAAAGGAGGAGTAGGCTGATTAGGGATCAAAAAGAGGACTTAGCTGAGGTTACTATTTTGCATTCATCTTTACCTATGAGGCAGATTCAGCCCAGGCCATGATGACAGAGGATGATACTCAAGATTGTCACTAGAAGGGTTTAAAACAGATGAGGCAGCAGCATTGGATAAGATGTTGGTACTTAAAGTCGATAAGGCACAAGAATATTGAAAGTAGCAAGTGTGGCAACTGCAAAAGATGCTGGCAATTATGTTTCAATCTTCTCTAAATTTGGGCGTGTCATAGGAGGTTTGGAAAATTGAAAACATTATTTCATGTTCATGAAAAGGTTCTAAAAATTGGTCTGTAATAGCTGGGCCTGAGTTTAACTTCAGCAGAGGTGAGACTTCTAGGAATAGTTATTCACGGTTGAATTAATAGTCACATACAAAGTGTGGATTAATTCAGGACAGTCAGCATCGATTTAAAGAGAAAATCCTGTCCAAATGATTTGCTGGTCCTTTTATTTGAGACAACAAGAGAGGATTGATGTGGAGGAAAGTACTAGATGGATTTTGAAAAGGTGCTAAATACAGTGCTATACTACAAACTTGTGATGAACCTTATAAATCGTGGAATAAACAGAACAGGAGCAACGTGGATCCAAGATTGTCTGAGGTATAGAAAGCAGAGTAACAGTTCATGGGGTATTTTTTGGCTGAAAGGTGGTCTGTAGTGGAGTTCTCATTGGGACTTTTGCTTTTCCGGATGAACAGAAATTATCTGGATCTCAGTGTGAAGGGGACAATTTCAAAACCTGCAGACAACGCAAATATTGGGAGAACTGTAAAATGAGAAGAGGACAGTGTAGAATTTCAAAAGTACATGAACATGATGGAGGGAAGGATAGATGTCAAATGAAATTCAATGCAGACAAGTGAGAGGTGATACACTTTGATACAAAGAATATGCAAAGTCAGAGGCACAGCTTGACAACAGGAGCAGAAAAACATGGGTTTATAAGTTCATAAACCATTTAAGGTGGCAGGATACATAGAGAACTGCTAAGAAAGCACACATTATTCTAAGATTCATAAATAAAGGCATGAAGTACAAGAGCAAGTACAAGAACTTATACAAGATATTGGTTAGACCTCAGCTAGATTACTGTGTACAATTCTGGGTGCCACTATTTAGCAAATACTTGCATCTGAGAGAGTGCAGACAGTGTTTACAAGAGCAGTTCCAGGAATGAGGCACTTCAATTATGAGGATAGACTGGACCTTGTACATGGCTGAAAGTTCTCAGGTCATAAAATGGGATTTGCCTACATCTGAAACTTTTGTCCAGGATATGCAATTTTTAAATCTGTGATGTTCTATCTACTTATTTCCTCTTGGAATGATGATATGTCCTGGCTTCAAACACTCTTCCTTACAAACCATCCAGCTGTGGAAAAATTCAAGTAAAATTGATATTAGGTATTGAATGAGATTAGACAGTTTAAAGGCAAATAATAATGGATAGAGCAAGAGGATAAACAAATTCAGTCAGCAAAGGTTCCCAGATTCATTTTTGAATAAAATCCATTTACAAGCATGAACATTTGTTACTGCTGTATCATGCATTTTCCACCTTAGCAACATTGTCCATCCTGTTTTGGTGGTAAAAAGGTCACACATGAAGAAGAGGAATACAAACTGGGGGCTAAAGCAACAATAAAAAATTTTAATTCACCTGTTGAGGTAACTCCAAATGAGAATCCAGTAGTTTGTTTCTGCCCAAACAGTCCACTCCCAAGGCCCCCAAATGTTGCAGTTGTGGTTGTGGCTGTGGTACCAAGATTTCCAAAATTAAATCCCCCTGTGGTTCCAGGATTGCTGCAATAAGATAGGGGGTAAATGTTAGCCATCAGAAGGTCAATCTTACGACTAGCCATACATTTCATATTGTACTTATATGTTTCATAATATTTTCTGGATGACAATTATATAAAGCATTAACGTATACTCTTTAGCCATCGTTATATTTCAAGACTAACTTATAAATATAAAATGGTGCAAGACAAGAAAAAAGTTTCAAAAAGTTTCAAATGTTGAGTAGGATAGGTGTGGAGGAATATGGACCAGGAGCAGACAGGTGTGATTAGTTTAGTTTGGGATTATTAGATTAGATTAGATTACATTAGATTATTAGATTAGATTACATTACAGTGTGGAAACAGGCCCTTCGGCCCAACAAGTCCACACCGACCCGCCGAAGCGAAACCCACCCATACCCCTACATTTACCCCTTACCTAACACTACGGGCAATTTAGCATGGCCAATTCACCTGACCCTGCACATCTTTTTTGGACTGTGGGAGGAAACCGGAGCACCCGGAGGAAACCCACGCAGACACGGGGAGAACGTGCAAACTCCACACAGTCAGTCGCCTGAGGCGGGAATTGAACCCGGGTCTCAGGCGCTGTGAGGCAGCAGTGCTAACCACTGTGCCACCATGCCGCCCAACATATGTTCAGACATATGTTGGGATTAAGATAGGTTATCATTTGAAGAACACTACTTCTGCAGATGTGAAAAATCAAAGAAATCTAAAAAAAAAGAGAAGAAATTCATATGTGAATTTACATGAAAAGTCAAATATTGTTCAACTATACAAAAGACCACCACAGACAGTAAGACTAACAAAGAAACATCAAATAGCCAAGAAAATTAAAAAGTACAAAAAAAAAGGGCAGGAATAAAGAAATTGAGTCAGAAGTGGGAGGACATAGGTTAGAAAGGAGAGAACCTAAAATGAAAATGTGTTTCTGAATTGGCAAAAAAATGTTACCAATGGCTATGTTTAGTTACTATAATCAAGATCCATTCCAAATAACTAATTTGTATAAGTTATTCAATCAAATTGTTAACAGCAAAGACCTGCAATTATCTTGCACGCTTGAACTTCAAACACTTTCTCTAGATGCATGTAAAAGAAAAACAAATTATCGTTATATCCCAAGAGCTACTGTAATTCAAGTGGATACTGCACGACAAATCCAATTAAGTATATTTAAGGTGGTGGATGGGGTGCCAATTAAATAAGCAGATTGTTGACCTTGTGTTGCTGGAGAAGCGCAGCAGGTCAGGCAGCATCTAGGGAACAGGAGAATCGACGTTTCGGGCATTAGCCCTTCTTCAGGAATTCCTGAAGAAGGGCTAATGCCCGAAACGTCGATTCTCCTGTTCCCTAGATGCTGCCTGACCTGCTGCGCTTCTCCAGCAACACATTTCCATCTCTGATCTCCAGCATCTGCAGACCTCATTTTCTCTTCAAAGATTGTTGACCTTCCCAGGTCCTGTTGGATCTGCACTCATCCAGGGAAGCGGGCCTTGTAAATAGTAGATAAACTTCAGGGAAGTAGAAGATGAGTTACTTGCCTCAGACTTCCCAATCTCTGACCCCACTATTTTAGTTATGCTGTGTATGTGCCTGGACCAGTTCAGTTTCTGATAAATAGTAACCCCCAGTTGAAAGTAATTCAGCAATAATAGAATTGAAGATCAAGCAGAGATGGTTAGCTTCTTGTTGCAAATGGTATTGCCTGGCATGTGTGGTGTGAATATGACTTGCCACTTGTCAGCCCGAGCCTGGAGGTTGTTAACATCTTGCTGTACATGGACAGAGATGTTTTCATTAATGAACGAAATAGATCTGCAATCATGACAGTCTTCTCCAAGCATGCAGTAAATGCTCAAAGTAAAGCAGATCAGTAATTTAGACATAGGCATCAACTTAGAAACATCTGCAAACAATAGGGCAGAAAAGGAATATGGAGAGAAATACTATTCGTGAAATTATAGCTAAATTCTAAATATTTTGCTCATCAAAATGAGCAATCTCGTCTATCCCGATGAAAAATCAGAAAAAAAAAGTGTTTGCAATAGCTGATAAGGTTCTCCACATTATTCAGCAATAATACACAAAATTACAAAGGTTTGTGTTGATGTTCCATTATATTAGTGTTCTTGGAATACGGCAATTCTTGCAAGGCTGCATTTATTGCTCATTCCTCAGTGTCCAAGGAGAAGTGGAAGTAGATACCTTTGACATAAAGGCAATATTTAGCAAAATCGAGAGTGTGGTGCTAGAAAAGCAAAGCAGTTCAGGCAGCATCCGAGAAGCAGGAAAAAAATCGACGTTTTGGACAACCCCTGCTCCTCGGATGCTTTTACTTTGCTTTTCCAGCACCACATTCTTGATTCTAATCTCCAGCATCTGCAGTCCTCACTTTCTCCTAATATTAAGCAGAGCATGGCACTGGAGAACACTACAAAAGAAAATGGAGGTCAAATGGGGTTAATAGTGAAATGCTGAAAATGTGTTGCTGGAAAAGCACAGCAGAGTGCAGCAACACATTTTCAGCTCTGATCTCCAGCATCTGCAGTCCTCACTTTCTCCTTAATAGTGAAATGCTCCTGTTCTACAGTCATAGACAGCAGAACAATAGTCATTGCTAAAAGAGACCAATCACTTCAGTTCAAGCCGTGCTGGAGGACTTTATTTTAAAAATCCTCAGTTCAATCATCTTCAATTGCTCTACCTGCAACCTTCCCTTCAAAACCAGGTCAAGATTTGAGGTGTTGGACGATGATGCTACAGTGTTCAACTCCACACACAATTCCAATAATGAAGCAGCCACTAAACAGGACCTGGTCAATATCCAAGCTAGAGCTGGCACCACACAAATGGAAGTCCATCTCAAACGGCAAATAGCCAGCCACCATGCTATGACTTTCAAAATTGGCCTAAACCCCTACACTTCCCCATCTCAACTAGCACTATTCTATCCTGGAGATCATCTTTGACCAGACGTTTACATTGAACAGCCAGATCAACACATTGATAAAAGAGCAAATCAGAGACTAGTTTGAATAAGAGAACAGGAATGACAAAATGGAACCAAAAAAATGTGGGACATGATTAGCAAGAGCCTTGAAAATTTGGAGATGACCAAACATACAATATGGAGAAAATTAAGGCAAACAAAATATGAAAAGCTAAGAAGAAACCAACTATTATGACCATACAAAAACACAACTGACAAATTATATTTATTTGCGCTGACCCAGAGTCCTGTTCAGTGAACACACACCAGTTTCAATTCTTATCTGGAGCCAATGAGATTGCTTAAAAAAACAAAGCAACATGATGCATACTGACCAACAATGCAGGTTAAAAATGTTACTAACATCTGAGAGTATAAATCACTGCAGACCACTATGTTAGCTAGAAGGAAGAGTTAAGTTCAAAATGATCACATGTTCATTATTGGCTAGTAAGATTAGTCCAAATGAAAGGATCTATTTCTCTTAATTTTAAAATTGGAGACATTACAAATTTAGGTAAAAAGCATTGGTACTTCCAATGTCTATAATTTCCATTTGTATACATTACTTATATTAATCCAGTGGTCTCATTTCAACTTTAAAAAAAAAATCAACTTGTCTCCATAATCCAAAACTGGCCTAACTCTACACGGACATCTGCTTATGTAACCTGTAAAAGCTGTGGTTAACCCTTCTGCTAATTAAACCAAACAGACAGAAAAGCTCACCTCACCTCATAATCTGTTAGAGTATGAGTGACAGAGAACTACTCAAATTCCACTATTTAAAAAGGAAAAGTTACAATTTTATTCTTTAACTCTAAAAATGAACATTAAACCACAACTATTTACAATTCTACGCCTCCTTTCACTTAAAGGTTTGTTATCTACCTCCCACTCTATAATAACATACTGATCTAATAAAAGCCTCTATTAAATTAAGTTGCTGTAAATTTTCAAAACCAGACAGCCACTGTCTTCTCTAGTGTCTGTCTTCCTCTGTTTGTAGATCTCCCTGGGTCGTCTTTGGTCTTCTGCTGCAAAGACATTTCATATGAAAAAAAGGTGAAAAATAAACACCTCTTTGATAGAGATGTTTTTCTGGCAGTTGGTGCTCTCTCTCTGGCTAACTCTCAAACTGCCGGCTTATTTATACTCCAAACATCAGATCGTCTCATTAGTTCGATGTCAAAACAGTAAAATTCAAATGCAATTGGGTTTTACTATCCTGGGGCATAATTTAAATTGATTGGTTAAATTCAAATGGTGGTCAAAACAACTGAGGTATCTCATTTACAGCCTAATGTTACACATTTTCAATTTTCCAGTACACTCATACTGCTAGTCAGTCACATGACAGTTGCCTGCAAACTCTGACTGCCAAAACAGCCTTCACTATCTCCTAAAGGCACAGTACATGCCCTCAAATTCACAACAACCGAGCTGGGCATGAATAACTTATATTTCTATTTCAAACACGGTTTCAAAACTTTGTTTTACTTTTGTTCAAGTTACATTAATCTAGCATAATGCTAAAAGCATTGTATGACGTCAGACAATGCACGTTACAATTACAAGGATTAATTCCAAAATGTAACAGTCATTAAGCTAAAATGAAGGGGATAGTGTGCTCTGTTCTGAAGTCTCACTGGCAGCAAACTGTAAACGGTTCTTTCACTCCCAATATAACAGAACTGGGAACTTGCTATATCAAGCATCGCTATTCAGTAATTTACCTGAGTGCAAGGCCCAAGTGAATTATGCTATCTTGAAGACAGGCTTTGAGAGAGTTAGGCTTTGTTAGATATTCCAGAAACTCTCATAGGAAGCTAATTTGCTGGCACTTGGGAAAGAGAAGTAGCAGCTAGAGGCCAAATGCATGGATGGTGCATCATGCCAGAACGTGGCGAGAATCTTGCACTTGGATTGAAAGAACCAAATTTTAAAGTCAAAACAAGCTGGAAGATTTACCCAGCTTACAAGAAAAGGGAAGGGCTCTACTAATACTCAGTGAAGGACCATTTGAGTTAGAAGTGACAGGCAATTAAAGACCAGAAATAAAACCTTAGGAACTAAGAATCACTTTGGACAGATTCTAGAGGAATGAATGTCCACTTAAAAAAGGATAGTAGATAGGACTGAACCTAAACAGACACATTGATGTAGGAAATACAGCTCTGCAATGTTACTACACGTTGTGAAAAAAAATTAGCAAAGAAAATGAATGTAGGTTTGCTCGCTGAGCTGGAAGGTTCGTTTTCAAATGTTTTGTCACCATACTAGGTAACATTATCAGTGAGTCTCATGAACATCAACAAAAAGACATGATCCACTCTCACTAGTATCCTTACATATGGTTGAGGAAGGACATCACTTTGACTGGGACAACATATCCATCCTTGGACAAGCCAAATAGAGACATGAATGAGAATTACTAGAAGCATGATATTCCAACCGGAAATCTATCAAATATGTTGACTTGAATCCCATTTACCACCCCATGATAAAAAGAACAGGACTACAGGAAATGACATGACCCACCCAAGGAAACCTAAACACAAATAAAAAGCAGGCCATGCCACCAGTGCATCATCCGGAGGCTCACTGAAGCTATTACCTAATATGATTGAGTCTTTTTCCTCAGATGATGAAGGCTAACACGAGGGGACATAGCTTTAAATTTAGGGGTGATAGATTTAGGACAGATATCAAGGGTAGTTTCTTTACTCAGAGTAGTAGGGCTTGGAATGGCCTGCCTGCAACAGTAGTCGACTCGCTGATGTTAAGGACATTTAAATGGGTATTGGACATACATAGGGATAATAATGGAACGGGATAGGTTAGATGGGCAGATTAATTTCACAGGTCAGCGCAACATCAAGGGCCGAAGGGCCTAAACTGCACTGTAACGTTCTATGGTGACAAAATGTATGAAAATTAACCTGCCAACCAGAACCTCAACCTGAGCTACAAATCTTCTCAAAACTGCCACAGAAGAAAATCTTCTATACCAGAAGTCCAATGGCAGAATGAGTGGAATGATTTTTCTCTGTTCTTATGACTCTATTATATCAGCTATGGGGCAAATCTGCCAGATCTTTTAATAAGCACATAGTTCAACTTTCAGAATAAGCGTTGTCTTACATCAACAGACAGCGCGAGAACAAGACCTTTTCCAAACGGTTGCTCAATTTTTTATAAGCAATAATTGAGCACAATACAGTTTCACAAAATCACAAGGTAAACTCTCCATTGCACAAACTGTCTAAAACTTTCATTTATCCAGTTTTCATTCATGTTACTGAATGCAACCATTTTAACTTTTCAATCTTAAAGTTTCATAAAAAAAAAGCAACTGTTCTTGGGAGTTTTTTGCAATGGTTAACAAAGGTTGATTTAAAGACCACGGTAGAAAAATTGGAAAGATGTTTAAAATTAAGCTCTAAAAATATTTTATAATATTTGATCAATATTTGAACCTTGAGAAAGGAAAAGGTAAGCCAATCTGATTGAGCTGGCTAGGATTCAGTAACAAAGGAAGCAACATGAGAAATAAAGCTAAAATAATAAATTTAAAAAACTTGAAAATGGATCAGATTTAATTCCTGACTTTGATTTGACAAGGAATATTGGGCTACAACTGAAATGTCATACAGAGATATAAAGAATGTTTGGTAGAACATTTAGAAATACATAAAGTCAGGCAGCATGGCTTCACGAGGAAAAACATCATGTTTTATAAAATTATTAGAATTCTTAAAGGAGGTAACAACCAAGTCAAATAAAGGCCAAGATAGATTTAATTGCTTCATTTGTTTCAAAACGGAATGCAACTAAAACTTTGGAAATACACAGAAGTTCCATGTGATCAAATGTGAAGGTCAAATCTATACAAGAAAGATGGGAAACATTACAACAGGTGTACAAAAGATTTATAAGCATGATCCCAAGTCTGAGACTTTAGTTAATGGACAGAACAGTAAAGTTGGGGTTTTCCTGAAAAATGAAGGATGACAGGAGTTTTGATCAGAATTGTTTAATGCCTAGGAAGCGCAGACAAGCAAAATGACTGGGATGCAGGTGCATAGTATGATGAACATGGAATCACAGTCGGACAAAGTGGTGAAGAAGGCACTTGGCACGCTTGCCTTATTGGTCAGAACACTGAGTATAGGAGTTGAAATGTCATGTTGCAGCTGTACAGGATTTGGTGAGGCCACTTTTAGAATACTGCATACAATTCTGGTCACCCTTTTAAGATGTTGTTAAACTTGAGAGAGTGCAGCAAAGATTTAAAGGATGTTGCCAGGACTGTAGAGTTTGAGTTAAACAGAGAGGCTGAATAGGCTGGGGCATCTTTCCTTGGACTGTCAGAGGCTGAGGGATGCCTTCATAGAGGTTTATAAAATCATGAGGGCATGGATGGGATGAACAACCAAGGTCTTTTTCCTCAACTGGGGAGTCCAAAACTAGTGGGCGTAAGTTTAAGGTGAGGGAAAAGATTTACAAATGACCTGAAGCTCATTTTCATACAGAGGGTGGAAGTGTATGGGACGAGCTGCCACACAAAGTAGTGGAAATGAGTACAATTACAACTAATAAAAAGGCATCTGGATGAATACATAAAGGTTTAGAGGGATATGGGCCAAACGCTAGCAAAATGGGACTGGGTCAGATTTGGATGTCTGGTCAACATAGACACATTGGCAAAAGGGTCTGTTTCCATGTTGTATGGCTCGATGATTCTGTCAGAAGAGATGTGGACAGATTTGATTTTAAAACAATTCCATTGGCTGAAGGATCAAGAAGGGGCCATAGAACTAAGGTATTTGGTAAAGAACAGACAGGATCTAGGTGCATTCTGTGAAGATGGTTGAGGCAGAATCAAATGTGACTTTCAAGAGGAATCTGAACATTATTTGAAGCAGAAAATAAAACTATCCGAGAAAATATGGGAAATAAATTTGCTAAACAGTTACAGGTATGGACTCAACAGGTCAAATAACCTTTTTCTGTTCGCCAACCATTACCATGAGTAAAGTTTAACATAATTTAATGTACAATAAGAAGTCTGGTGCAATATTTCTCAAAGTTTGCAATTCTACAGATAAAAACTAAATTGGAGAACTCATGAAATGATTTTAAAACTGATCACACACAACGTAAACTTTCCAATGGGGAATTAGAAGGATAGGAGCCAAATTGGACTAGGTTAGGATGCAGTTAGGACTAGGCACGGACCAGTTGGACCGAAGGGTCTGCTTCGCCGCTGCATGATTCTATTATGACTATTATTTTGTCGAATGCATGCGTGGGGTAACTTAGTTACGCGGACACAAGTTTGCTTACGACTTCGATCCATCAGTTTCCACTTCAAATGAAACAGAACAAAAAGTAGAGATGGGTCGCCATTAGTTAGTTACCTGGACGCTCCGAGGGTGAAGCCGCCAGTGTTACCGGCGGCAGTACCGAAACCAAATCCGGTTGTCATCCTGTATTTCTGGACGAGCTGGAGCTGGAGCTGAACCGTGGCCCTGGTGCGGAAGGCGCCGCTTTCTCGTGGTTACAACAGGCCTCCTTCCACACAGAGGAAACACAATCCGACCAACAAAAGGCCGTTTGAAAGACAAAGAATCTGCAAGCTAACTACTAGATCGACAGTGCCGTTAAATAAGGAGAAAATAATAGGTCAAATGAGTTTCCGCTCGCTCTTTTTAAATTAATCATCGATTCCGCGGGTTTCCTGCAGCTCGGCTCAGGAGAGGAAGTTGCCCGCTTTCCATCTACGGCATGTAGGGATACTGGAGGACTGTGGGGGAGGAGTCAGTCATCCAGGAGGTGGATGTATGGGGGGGTGCTTGAGGGTGGGTTGATCATGTAGCAGGGCATTGTGAGGGGGTTGGACCAGGCCAATTGGAGGATGACCAGTTGAAAGTGAAGACGCTGGAGGACTGGTGGTGTGGGTACGCTCACTGACTGCACTCTATTCAGAATGATGTGGCAGAGTATAATTGAGGTCATAGAGATGTACAGCATGGAAACAGATCCTTCGGTGCAACCCATCCATGCTGACTTCCCGAAAAGACTTTGCCAATTTACCCTATCCATGCCCCTCATGATTTTGTAAACCTCTATAAGGACATCCCTCAGCCTCCGACACTGCAGGGAAAACAGCCCCAGCCTGTTCAGCCTCTCCATATAGCACAAATCCTTCAACCCTGGCAACATCCTTGTAAATCTTTTCTGAACCCTTTCAAGTTTCACAACATCTTTTCGATAGGAAGACCAGAATTGCTCACAATATTCCAACAGTGACCTAACCAATGTCCTGTACAGCCGCAACATGACCTCCCAACTCCTGTACTCAATACTCTTACCAATAAAGGAAAGCATACCAAATGCCTTCTTCACTATCCTATCTACCTGCGACTCCACTTTCAAGGAGCTATGAACCTGCACTCCAAGGTCTCTTTATTTAGCAACACTCCCTAGGACCTTACCATTAAGTGTATAAGTCCTGCTAAGATTTGCTTTCCCAAAATGCAGCACCTCGCATTTATCTGAATTAAACTCCATCTGCCACTTCTCAGCCCATTGGCCCATCTTGTTGGGAGGCAACATATTGCAGGGCTAGTTGTGGCGCAATGGGAGAACATAATGTGTTAGTTGGTAGTATTCTTACCTCTAGATTTCAAGGCTTTTGGTTCAAGCTGCATGCCAGTGCTGGAGTGCAGAAATATAGAAATTGCATATGGTGTTTAATGGGGGAAAGTGTGGTGATACTTTTTGATCCAGAGAACATAGAGAGACTTTATAAAGCAAATTATACGATTCAAAAGTGTGTGAGAGTAGAGAGGCTTTGGTGTGAAATGCAGAAGTCATTAAAAGTGGCAGAACAGACAGTGAGTTAATAAGATATATAGAATTTTACGATGTTAATAAAAGGGGCATTGATTAAGTATTAATGAATGTATATAGGATACTTAGACCTCAGCTGGACTATTGTCTAAAGTTCTGAATGCTACATGAAGCAGCGCTTTGAAAGGCAGTGCTTCAAAATAATCCTGTTGGACTATAACCTGGTATTGTGTGATTTTTCATTCAAAACATTAACTCTCCACAACTGCTGCTAAGCCTGCTGAGTTTCTCCAACAATTTCATTGTGTATATTCAAATAGTTGTTGTTAGATTATGTAGTTCCTAAAATTTCATACTTCTCAAATTTAAAATGCTGAAATTTCAGGATACCTTGGCCACTTTCCATGTAGCTGGTGGAGTGATACGTTATGGCTATAGACCTGACTTCAGTACAGCAGTAAATGTGGTATGCCAGATGCATATCCTTATAAAAAAAGTGCTGGAAAAACTCAGCAGATCTGGCAGAATCTGTAGAGAGAGAAACAGAGGAAACATTTCAAGTCCAGTGACTCTTCTTCAAAACTGACAAGTTTCCAATCCGGAGGGGGGGATTCTAACATAGAACTTGCGGCGTAAGGGAGGAAACAGGTCTACAGAGACTGCTACCCTAACAGGAGGTTCCTGCAGATAGCTTGCCGCCCTGAGGGAGAGCATCGAGTTACTCACGGCCCCAACTGACGAGGGCGCAGTGGAGAAAGACCGACAGAAAAAGAACACGAAAAGCGTATGTACGTGTTACAGCCCAACAAACGCATGTGAGTACGCGGTTTTGCGCAGGCGTGGTTTATGTGTGTACACGCCCGCACATGGCTTTGCGCATGTGTGGTTTGTGTGTACGCACTTGTACACGGCGTTGCGCATGCGCGCTGTTTGTCCATGTACGCGCCCACAAGCGGTTTTGCGCAGGCGCGGTGAGTCGGGTGGGTCTCGGGGAGGAGGGGACTGCGGAAATATCAACTTCCGTCTGTCTGTCCTTCCTTATCCTCAGTTAAAATGGAGCACATCAGGACCTCGAAGGTGGGTGATTGACGTGGCTTTTAAGTTATGTGGTGCTTTGTAGTAATGTTTGTTTTTTCCCCTCTCCTCTAAAATTGTTTATTCGGGGCCCTGTCGCAGTTATTGAATCAAGCGGTGTAATGGTGCGTGTTGTAAAGTGTTATTAATCCTATCTGGAAGCAATTAAGAAAAATGGAGATAATTTAAAGAGATTCGGCTTTTGATATGGTATTGTAAACATTCAATACTGAGAAGTTTTACTTCAAATTATGTGGGTACACATTCTGCGTTGCCTACTATCGTCTCCAGGTTTTTGCTAGCCGACGTAGCCATAGTTACACATTACAGGAGATAGGACTATTGGATATTGAGGAGTTGGCAGGCTGCTTCTCCAGGATTGACAAGTTTGCAAAAAATGCTGGAGAATATTAATATGTCTGGTATATCTGTGGAGAGTATGTTAACACTTCAAGCTTGGTGTGATTTCTTTGGAAATGAAGTACCTTCAGAATTATGGATTTTATGCTATTGGAAAAAAAAGGTGAGGTTTGAGGGTCGGGGAAACTGGGGGTTATAGTTGTCAAGGCACAAAAGACAGAGTTGCCATGATTGTGAAGGAGTGGGAGATACAAATAGCTAAATAGCAGAATATAGGTAAGTTTTTACTAAAAACAAAATTGAGAAAAATTAGACACTGGAGAAGATGAAAAAAACAAAGAAGTTTGAATTCATAGTCTGACCTTGATGACTCCAGAAGGCTCTGAAGTGTTTTAACTGAAATGAGATGCTATTTCCTTCAGGTTGTGTTGGACCACTTGTAGAAGACTTAGGACAAAAATGTGAGCATGGAAGAAAGTTGTTGGTTTAAAAAAAAACAGAACTTGAAGGTTGTGTTTGTGGATTGAGGCAAGTGAGACTGCATTTTATCAACTAAAATGGTAGACCAGATTGAAAGAGAGACCAATTGCTGCTTCGCTGAGGAGAGTTTATGACCTTGGATGGTGAGGAAGAAAGAGAAAGGACAAGTTTCCCACAATTACATAGGAAAGGTGTGATGGAGGATTAGAATATGGTGCTAGAGGTACTGATGCTGAAGAAAGAGGGAAAATGTTTAATGGTGGTGTCATGTTGGTGGTGGCAGAAATGATGGAGGATGATCCTTTGCATGTTAAGGCTGGAGGAGTGAAAAGGGAGAATCGAGGAAGCCGATAGTGGCTGTAAGCAGAATAGGAATGTGAGAAGGCAGAAATGCCAGGAGTGAATTGCATACGATTTGAGGACATCTGTTCTAGTGATGTTGCCTTCATAATACCCTGATTCTCTATTGCCCCAACACCTCAACTCCATGCCATCGCAGAAGCTGTAATAAATGTTCCTTTATCGTCCCCAATGCCCCAAGCACTCCTACAAGTGACACAGTAAGGGATTGAAGGAAGTGTAAGTCTAGTCTACTGTAATTTGTTTACACTGATTTTTCTATGTTGGGGAGACCGAACAGACTGGTGACTGCTTTGCAAAGACCTTTTGGGTTTTCAAGCATATCCCAACTCTCCAGTTGCTTGGCATTTTAATACACCACCTTGCTCTTATCCTCTTTTTTTGTTTAAGCTGTGCTGCAATGTTAACACAGTTGGAGTAACAGCACAATTAAGGCACTTTATAGTTTTCAGGACTGAATATGATAATTCAACAATTTCAGACTATGTGCTCTATCCTCTTTGTTTCAACTCCTGTTCCCAGCCTACCTGAGTCGGCTGATACTCTGCTATTAAGAACCAATCATTGTACAACTGTGATTGCTGTCTTTGCTTTTTATCTGTGACATCTGTGATCTCTTATTTCCTGCACCTTCCAATTTTCCTCTGCTCTCTTATGTTGCGCATACTGCCACTCCCCCTATCTTTTTCTACAATGTACAATCTGTCATTGTTCCATCTCTGGTTTTACCTGACCTTGGTTGTAGGTATAATTCCAGAATCCATCATTTAAGGATGAGGTTTCTAAATTCTTGGAAGTGCAGGGTCGAATTAGAACAAGTCAACATGGATTTGGTAAGGGGAGGTCGTGCCTGACAAACCTGTTAGTATTCTTTGAAGAGGTAACAAGTAGATTAGACCAGGGAAACCCAGTGGATGTTATCTACCTAGACTTCCAAAAGACCTTTTGATAAGGTGCCTCATGGGAGGCTGCTGATTAAGGTGAGAGCCCATGGTGTTTGAGGTGAGCTACTGGTATGGATTGAGGATTGGCGATCTGACAGAAGGCAGAGAGTTGGGATAAAAGGTTCTTTTTTGGAATGGCAGCTGGTGACAAGTGGTGTCCTGCAGGGTTTGGTGTTGGGGTCTCAGCTGTTCACCTTTTATATATTAATGATCTGGATGAAGAGACTGGGGGCATTTTGGTGAAGGTCACCGATGATACGAAGTTAGGTGGACAGGCAGGTAGTTCTGAGGAGGTGGGGAGGCTACAGAAAGATGTAGACAGTTTAGGAGAATGAATTTCATCAGCTATTTCTTGGATCAATGTGAACAAATACAAGGTCTTGCACTTTGGAAAAAAAGAATACAGGCAAGGACTATTTTCTCAGTGGTGAGAAAATTCATACAGCCAAAGTAGAAAGGCTTCTGGGAGTGCTAGCCCATGATTCTCTGAAGGTTGACTTGCAGTTTGAGTCGTGGTTAAGAAAGCAAATGTAATGTCATTTATTTCAAGAGGGTTGAAATGTAAAAGCAGTGAGGTGCTACTGAGACTTTATAATGCCCTGGTTAGGCCCCATTTAGAATAGTGTCCAGTTTTGGGCCCCACACTTCAGGAATGACATACTGACACTGGAGTGTCTCCACTGGAGATTTACACGGATGATCCCTGGAACGGTAAGCTTAACTTGCAATGAATGGCTAAGGATCCTGGGATTGTATTCATTAGAGTTTAGAAGGTTGAAGGGAGATCTAATAGAAACTTACAAGATAATGCATGGCTTAGAAAGGGTGGCCGCTGGGAAATTGTTTCCGTCAGTGGGGATACTAGGACTCATGGGCACAGTCTTTGAATTAGAGGGGGTCAATTTAGAATGGAAATGCGACATTTCTTCAGCCAGAGTGTGGTGGGCCTGTGGAATTCACTGCCATTGAGCGCAGTGGAGGCCGGGACGTTAAATGTCTTCATGGGAGAGATTGATAAATTTTTAATCTCGCAAGGAGTTAAGGGATACGTGGAGAGTGCAGGTAAGTGGTGTTGAAATGTCCATCAGCTATGATTGAATGGCAGAGTGGACTCGATGGGCCGAATGGCCTTACTTCCACTCTTATTTCTTATGGCCTTCTTCCAAGGAAGAGTTATATTGGACTCAAAATGTTAACACTTACTTTCTTTTCTCTCTCCTGTACTTTTTTTTAAATTTCAGATTTCCAACATTGTATTTCACTTTTGAGAAGTTGCCAAGTTGCTTTGCTACTTAGTTGTTTTAAAGATGGACAGGTGACATGCATGAGTTCTGGACTAGTGGTGCTGGAAGAGCACAGCAGTTCAGGCAGTATCCAAGGCGCTTCGAAATTGACGTTTCGGGCAAAAGCCCTTCAGGAATAAAGGCAGTGAGCCTGAAGCGTGGAGAGATAAGCTAAAGGAGGG
>NC_057715.1:81015729-81044976 GCF_004010195.1 Chiloscyllium plagiosum | reverse complement strand
GGTGAGGGAGGAGGTGTGGGCGCAGGTTTTACAGTTCCTGCGGTGGCAGGGGAAAGTGCCAGGATGGGAGGGTGGGTTGTAGGGGGGCGTGGACCTGACCAGGTAGGCACGGAGGGAACGGTCTTTGCAGAAGGCGGAAAGGGGTGGGGAGGGAAATATATCCCTGGTGGTGGGGTCTGTTTGGAGGTGGCGGAAATGTCGGCTGATGATTTGGTTTATGCATGCTTGAGTTATATCATAACTTGTTGCCACTTTGAAAATGGGGACAGTAAAAGTAATTAGGCATGAGGATTAGCTTAATGCAGTGAATGGTTAGGATCTGAAATACATTGCTTGAATGTATGAAGGCAGATTTAAATAAGGCATTCACAAGGGATTGAAACGTTTATCTGAAAAAGAACTTGCAGGGTGGTGGTTTGAAGGTGAAGGGGTGGAGTTAAGTTAATTGCCCATTTGGAGAATCAGCACAGAGATGAGGTGTGGCCTTTTTATATTGTAACCATTGTGATTCTGTAATTGAGACCTGTTAAACCAGTCTACTCTGCGAAACAATAGGAAAGAAGCTACACCCTCCAGTAGCAGCAACATGTTGCACCTAAAAAATTCCAGTATATTAATATAAAGTTACTTTATTATTTTTGAATATATTTCTTGAATTGCATTGTTGCTGTCCAATTTACCTTGCCTTCTCCCCAACAATGCAGAACCGCTGACAGAAGCTGATAGCCAAGTTCCATACCAGTGAAGACTGCCTCGACAGTGATCTTGAGTTCATGTCACGCTACAAATTATGTATCTGTAAAATCTTCCTTACTGTCCTGTGTTTTGATACTATCACCTTGATAAATTATGATTGCTACCTTAATTAGTTTAGTGTTTTGGATTACTTGTTACTTTGGTTTGACTCTCAGCATACAGCTCTTATGCCTATCATTTTATTTCAGTCAAAATGCTGCTACCTGATACTATAGTAGGTGAGGATTGCAGATGCTGGAGATCAGAGTTGAGTGTGTGGTATTGGAAAGCACAGGTCAGGCAGCATCAGAGGAGCAGGAGAATTGATGTTTTGGGCATAAGTCCTTTATCAGGGTACTGCCTGACCTACTGTGCTTTTTCCAGCGCCACAGTCTCAACTATGTAGTATCAGGGAAACATTACAGCACAGAAGGAAACCATTCCATCTGAGAGATGTTGGCTGTCTGGAAAGTAATCCAGTCAATCCCATTCTTTGCTCCATGCCTGTGGTCCTCCAGTGCAATCAGATTTCAGAATGAAGTTATTAATCATCTCCATTTCCATCCGCCTCCTCATAGTGTTCCAGTTCATTATTGCTTTCTACATTTTAACAGAAAATTTCTTCCAGTGATGGAAGATGTATAATTTATAAAATTTACAATAAAAGTGAATGGATTTTGGTTACTTCTGTGAAAGATTTACCTAAAAACAAAAGCCAGAGTCCTCCCAGAACCGTGACCTAAACCAGTTGTCAGAAAGCAGGGGATTGAAAACCAATGCGTTGTAACAGAAATATATTTATTTGGGTTACAATAGGTGAGGTAAACATTTTAAAGGTATAAGCTTTGTTTCCAGTTCAGAACAATCTCTGAGCAAGGTTTTAAAATTGAATTCAGCGTTAAGTTCAGGAGTAAGTTTAGCTTCTTTGAGAGAGAATTCACAGCAGTTCAGAGAACTTCCATGTCAGGAGACTTTGGCTAAAAAAATCTTCAGGTTATTAGAACTGTAGGGTAACCAGTATGGGATCTCAGATTTGTGAAAAGTTTGTTAACTTGGAAAGGACTCATCAAATTATCTCCATAATGCACAGCAAAGAAATTGTAGAGACAATGAATTTGAAATGTAGAATTGAGATGCAAGTGTAATTTCTCTGGGCCCAGAGTACCTATGAGGAAGAGTGTTAGGAAACAGGTTGAAACTTTGTTTTGCTGTGCAGTTTAAAATAATTTAAACTGTATTCTGCATTTAGCTTTTTTATTGTTTTGTTGTGTAATAAAATAAAAATCTGGAGCATCGTATGTATGTTTCAGGGATTAGTACCACGTTTATGAAACAAATAGAAATGATCTATCTCGAGGAACAAAAGGAAGTTGGTGCACAAGTCTGTAAATGCCTTTAATGTGTCAGGGCAAGTAGTTATGGTGGTGAAGAAGGCACATGAGATGCTTGCCTTTTACTCAGGGCAAAGTCTTGTTGCAACTTTATAAAACATTGGTTGTGTGCAGTTTTGATTGCCACATTATTAAAGGGCATGATTGTAGGGGAGATAGTACAAAGGTGATTCACCAGGATGTTGCCTGGGATGAAAAGTCTCAGTTATGAGTAGAAGTTGGAAAGGCTGGATTTTTTTCCATGGAGCAGAGGAGCTTGAAAGGGGAATCTGTTTGAGGTGTATAAAATTGAGACATAGACTTTAATTACTTCTGTGAATGGTTTTCCTAAAAAAAACAATAGCCAGAGTTCTTCCAGAACAGTGACCTCAACCAGTTGTCAGAAAGCAGGTGATTGAAAACCAATGTGGTGTAACAGAAACATGCTTATATGGGTATATATCATGAGAATCTTTTCCATATAGCAGACGTGTCTTAAAACCATAGGGCACATGTGTAAGGTGAGGACTAAGTTTTTAGAGAACTGAGAAAACATTTTGTTTGGTAGAAATATGAAATGTGTTGCCTGAGAAGCTGGTGGAGGCAGGTTCTCTCACAACAGGGCCATAATAGCCTACAGACCAAGTGCAGGTAAATGGGATTGGTATAGTTTGGTGTTTGTTAGTCAGTATAGACATGATGGGCTGAGGGGTTGTTATCCATGCTGTGAGACTGACTGACTGTACATAACAGCTTTCATTCTGGGATCTGACTTATCCAGAATTTTATCAACACTTGGGATCATTACATTCCTCTCGTCCTCCCTGTAACTCTTGCCAGAAGTTTTTTTTTATGCCTGATCCCAGAAAATCAGCTTATTGGAACTGTTTCCTTGTCTACCTTAAGTAAACCAATCATACTTTGGATGTTTTTATGCTGTCTCCCTCAATCTCTTTTGCTCTAAGGAGAACAACCCCAGCTTCTCTAACCAGACCTTTATTGCTAAGTTCCTTCAGATTGGAACCATTCTCAGAAGTTTCCTCTGCACTTTCTCAAGAGCCTTCACATCCAGAAGCAGTACTCTAGTCGTAGCCTTATCAGAGTTTTGTAAGGGTTCAGCATAACAACTCTTCTTTGGTACCCAACAACTGCATTAATGATTTGAAGGTTATTTGCCCTAGCTAACTTCAAAGATGTAAGCATATGCATTTGCATGTCTCTATGTCTCTGAACACACTTTAGAACTATTATATTAAGTCAGAACTGCCTCCCCCATCCCTTCTATTAAAATTCAGCATCTCACTCTTTTATATTAAATTCCTCTACTCACTCTGTTAACCCTATTTATATTCTGATGCAGTTGATGGCTTTCATCATTGTTTGCCACACTTCAAAATTTGGTATTGTGCGCAAATTGAAATTTGATTCTTTATTCCAATATTCAGCTAATTTATGTACATATTATTCGTCCCATCACTGATCCCATGGTTAGCTCAACTATCTACCAGCTAGTCTGAAAAACAGCCCATTTGTCATGATTTATTGATTCCTGTACTTGAATTTTTAAAAACTAAGTTGATGCTGCTCCAACTATTTCATGAACTATAATTCTGTTAGTCTTTTATAAGGTACTTATCAAATATTTTCTTAAAATCCTTTCCAGTCAATGGCATTTTATATTCTGTACTTACATTGAAAGATTAAATCAGGTTACTTAGACAAAGTCTGCCTTTTACAAATCTATGATGGCTCTTTCATTAACTCACCATTCATTTTTTTTTTGGTTGTGAGAAAGGGTCATTGGACCCAGTATGTTAACTGTTTTCTGTCCACGGATGCTGCCAGAACCTGTTTTTCCAAGAATTTCTGGATTTTATTTTTCTCAACCCTTTCTTATCTCAATTAATTGAGCCCCCCCTGTTTAGAAGTTCTACTTCAAATTGTTCATTGCGTATCTCTATTGTTAATATAAATCCTGGATAAGATATCACCCTTATCCACAGACATTTAGTCCACTTCAACTGAGAACGTACTGGCCAGGGGTACTGTGAATGCATTTCATAAGTTCCTCAGTCCTTTTCCAGTGCTCTAACAGTGTCTACATCAATAAATGAGTGAATAAAGTTTTTGAGTATTATAGTTGCACATTCTTGCAATGCAAAATGTCTCGTTTTGTTCAAAGTTTTAAAGCAAGAGAATTTGTACGTAACTATTTTTACACAAGAATTACTAAAATATACATGACGATATTTCATTGTTACCCTATTAACGTGGTGCTATTTTTCTGGCAAAGTATTTTAAAATTCATTTAGATTGTGCTGTTGCATACTAATATACAGTGAAATTAGTTTTGTAAAACAAATTGCATCTCAGAAATAGAGCATGATTCTTTTCTTTAGTGATATTTTTGCCCTGTGTGTCATTCTTTAATTATAGCCATTTACGTATTTGTGCTGTTATCTCTGCTCACAAGTTCTGCCAGCTGTGAGGGAAGCAGTGCTCTGTTCTTAAGTACTCATTCCTATTTACGCAGTGTACTAAAGTCTCAACTTTGTTATATACGGCCTGTTTAATTTTATACATCTTGACAGGAGTTCCTCATGATAGTGTCCTCGACCTTTTCCTTGGACATGTCTGAAATGTTTAAGAAAGGAAAAATAACTGGATGTCATGCATTGGATTTTAATATTACATGACTGAAGACATTTTCACTCAAATGACACTGGTTTTGTCTTGAAATGAAATAAAATGGGGCTTTTCAGCATAGTAAGGAAAACACTGGAAATTTTCAAATCTGGAAGGTGCAGAAGAAGATATCTCGCTTATCTCTCTCTCCAAACCTCTGAGTTGTTTTGTACATCCTTCTGTTCTCTTTCCTTTTCCTAGATCTCATCCACTCTGTCATTCTTGTAACTAATAATTTCTTCTTTCTGCCATATTTCCCACTCATTCCACTTAGCGTACGTGTTAACAATTTGAGTAATGTGGTCCAATTTATACTAAATTGAGGTGACCATCTGATGCATAACACTGTTATCATACTGCCTTGCTCAATTTCTCATTGTTTCTTACACCATTCTTACAGGTGGAGCAGGTAAAATGTTTAGATCGGTTTAGCAGTAACAAGTCAACTACTGGAACTTTGCATCTTACTACAACCCACCTAATTTATCGGGAGTCAACTACTAGTGGTCCTAAGGAAATTTGGGTATGTACTTGTACGTTCACAAATATGCTAAATGATTGCAATTTTAGAAGGGTGAAAAGTGTATGCTAGAACATATATGACCTGAGCATGCTGCAAGTTTGGAATACATGTTCATGCAGTGATTTCTAGATGAAAACAGCGCTTTCATGCTCAAATTGATACCTTATTAACTGCCTTTGGAAATACAAATAAGCTATGTTTACTGGTTGCCCTTCATTCACCCTATTTTTCTAACACCAAACCATGTTGACTTTGCCTGATTGTACAAGGACATTTAAAGTATCATAACTCCTTGAAAAACTGTTCAAACATTTTTCCCAATGATATGTTAATATAGATCATAGAAGAATACAGCGCAGTACAGGCCCCCAGCTATAACTCTTGCCCTGCAGTGCACACTTATCCCTCTCCATCACTAGAGTAAAAGTCACCGAATTGTGGTCACTGTCCCCAAAGTGCTCACCTACCTCTAATTCTAACACCTGGCCTGGTTCGTTACCCAGAACCAAATCCATTATGGCCTCACCTCTTGTTGGCCTATCTACATATTGTGTCAGGAAACCCTCCTGCACACATTGGACAAACACCGACCCATCTAACGAACTAGAGCTATAGCTTTCCCATTCAATATCAGGAAAGTTAAAGTCCTCCATAACAACCACCCTATTACTTTCACTCTTCTCCTGAATCATCCTCGCAATCCTTTCTTCTACGTTTCTAGGACTATTGGGAGGCCTGTATTTAAAAAAAAACCCTAACAAGGTGACCTCACCTTTCCTATTCCTAACCTCAGCCCAAACTACCTCAGATGGCGAGTCTTCATCCATCGTCCTTTCCACCGCTGTAATACTATCTTTGACAAGCAATGCCACACCTCCCCCTCTTTTACCCCCACCTCTGACCCTACTAAAACATTTAAACCCTGGAACCTGCAACAGCCAATCCTGTCCCTGTTCTACCCATGTCTCCGTAATAGCCACAACATCGAAGTCCCAGGTATCAACCCATGCTGCAAGTTCACCTACCTTATTTCGTATACTTCTTGCATTGAAAGAAGCTAACATTGGGAAAATGTGAGACTCGATTATCAATGGGCAAGAAGCCTATCGAACTGATCAAATAACTGGTTAGAGATGATACAAAATTAAAAATGCAAATATTCTTTTTGACTTTCATGGCAGCACAGAAATCATCTACAACAGTACTGCAGATGGTCTCTATGCCTATTACAATCTAAGTTCCCTAATAACCCTATCCTACTAACTTTAAACTGCTGGATTAGCTAGCAGAGGCCAGAAAACTGTGTATTCAGGGTACATAGTTACACTCCTGCATTTCCACTGACAACGTTTGAATATAGTCTGAGCCAAAATATTTAAGAATCTATTTCTAGATCCGATTTAGTGCCCACCCCTTGAAATTTCTAAAATACTATTACAGTTTTGTATAGAAAGCTTTTTAAGATCTCATGTTCAATTGTGTTTAATGTTATAATTTTTAATATCATGTCTTAGCAGAGAATATAAGAATTACTATTACAAGTAGCCAGTCAGCTGCTTCAGCCAGTTCCAACATGAAATAAAATCATGCTTGATCTGATTGTGACCTTCTTGATAAAGCTCCTGCTGTTCAATGCTTTGGCCTCCTGGTCCTCCTTGACTTGTAACAATTGTCATGTCTCTAAACTTAATCCTGGTATATTGAAGCTTCAACAAATCTCAGGGTAGATTAACTGAAAAAGAGTTCAGCAGATCCTTTTGTTATTCTGGCATTTTTATAAGCTATACCTAATTACCTTGAGGGCACTTAAGAGTCAACATTGAGATCTTCAGTCAGTTTAGGTCAGACCAGTATGGATGGGAGATTTCCTTAAAGGACATGATTGAACCAGATGGGTTTTCATAAGAAAACAGACAATGGTTACATGGCCACTATCAGTAGCTTTTTGTTCCAATTTGTTTAATAAAATTAAAATTACACTATCTGCCATGGTTGGGATTCAAATGCACCTGAAGTTCTGGATTACTAATCTAGCAAATTTGTCACTATGCCATTGCTTCCTTTCTATAAGGAAGATTTCACCTTCACTTTACCCATATTTAAGGTATTATTAATATAATTTTGAAGTGCAGAGTTTGTGATTTATTTATTGGCTCATTTGGGAACTTAAGAACCAGAATAGACTATTCAGATTTTCAAATCTATTTCCCTCTACAGTGTCTATTGATTTCTACTTGAGTACTGCTTACCTATCATTGCTACCAATTCTTTTTTACTCTGGTCTTAAAAATTTCAATTGACCCCACAGCCATTATCATCATGAGTGGAATGTTGTTCAAATTTCCAGTCCCATTTCTATCAAAAGTACTTGCTGATTACGCTTACATTCTAGCTCTGATTTGAACCTTGTTCTGTCTTGTTTTGGGTTCCTTCAGCCAAGGAATTCCCTTCTCTATATCAACTAAGTCAATTCCCTTTTTTAATTTTTTTAAAATCTGCATCCCATCTAAGAATATCTGTTACTACTGGCAAGACCAGTATTTGTTATCTATCCTTAATTGCCTTTGTACTGAGTGACTTCCAGGATGATTTCAGAGGGTAGTTTAGAGCCATGTTGCTTTGGGTCTGGAAAACATTGACTAGGCAAGAATGGCAGATTTCGTTCTTTGGAGGTAATTTAGTGAAGCAAATGGGTTTATCCAACAATTGGTAATTTCATGATCACCATTTAGAGTCATAGAGTTGTACAGCATGGAAACAGACCCCTCAGTCCAACTTGTCCCTGCTGACCAGATATCCTAAATTAATCTAGTCCCATTTGGCCTATTATCAATCCAACCCCGTCCTATGCATGTCCCCATGCAGATGCCTTTTAAATCTTGTAATTGGACCAGCCTGTACCACTTCCTCTGGCAGCTCATTCCATATTCTCGTTACTCTGTGAAAAAGTTGCATCTTAGGTCCCTTTGTAAACTTTCTCCCTCACCTTATGTCTAACTTTTTATATGACAAGTTTATTAATTGAATGCCACCATCTCCTCACCCCAATTAGACTATTCCACAAAATCTAGGTTCAAGTGAATGCCAACAAGTTTTTGCAACCTTTTTTTAAGCTGAGTAAAGTTATGATGAGTCTGCATTGTTTCTCCTCCAAAGCTTGTGTGTGTGTTCTTGGAAGGATATTATTAAACTGGAGAGAGTTAGAAAAGATTAGAGGGTTTGAATTATAAAAATAGATTAGTTAGGCTGAGATGTATTTAACTGGAGCATAGAAGATTGAAGGGTGACCTTCATAAAGGCTTATAAAATCATGAGTATAGATAAGGTGAATAGCAAAGGCCTTTTCCCTAGGGTGGGAGGCTTAAAACTAGGGAGGAATTTTTAAGGTGATAGATTTTAAAAAGGGTGAGGGACATTTTTATTTGTGGTTCATATGTGGAATGAACTGCCAGCGGAAGTGGTGGATACAGGGTTTAGTGTTTAGAAGCCATTTGGATAAGTACATAATAGGGAAGTTTGGAGGGACGTGGGCCAAATGCAGGCAGCTGGGACTATTTAGTTTAGGAACATAATAGGCATGGACTAGTTGGACTGAAGGGTCTGTTTCTGAGACTGTATTCTTTCTTCGTTTTGGTGTCTAAAGCTGCACATTCTCCTGATTAAGCCCTGATTGCATCTAGATTTTGTAGTGCTTAATGTTTTGTTGTTTTACTTCAAATGATTGAAAATAAAACAACTTTTCTTCAGCCCTTTTGATGTATTTTTGCATTTGTGTGCTGATTGTTAATGAGTTGTGTGCATGGACACCCAGATTGTTTTGAACCTTTGCAGCTTCTTGTCTTTGCTGCTAAAATGTTGTTTTCTATCTTGGAACCGAAGTAGGTGATCTTATATTTTATTACCTCCTTTCTACCACAGTTTGTGCATTCACTTCATCTGTCTGTCCTTTGTCTTAATGTAATTTGTAAACTTGTATGTTCAAGATTCTATTTCTGAAACTGGAATAGATGTGAGAAGAGTTGATGTATTCGCAAGGTTTGTAGCTCAAGTTGAGGTTTAGGGTGTAGGTTTGCTCGCTGAGCTGTAGGTTTGATATCCAGACCTTTCATTACCTGGCTAGGTAACATCATCAGTGGCGACCTCCAAGTGAAGCGAAGCTGTTGTCTCCTGCTTTCTATTTATTTGTTTGTCCTGGATGGGGTTCCTGGGGTTTGTGGTGATGTCATTTCCTGTTTGCTTTCTGAGGGGTTGATAGATGGCATCTAGGTCTATGTGCTTGTTTATGGCGTTGTGCCAGGCCTCTAGGAATTCTCTGGCATGTCTTTGCTTAGCCTGTCCCAGGATAGATGTGTTGTCCCAGTCGAAATGGTTTTTTTCATCCGTGTGTAGGGCTATGAGGGAGAGGGGGTCGTGTCTTTTTGTGGCTAGCTGGTATTCATGTATCCTGGTGGCTAACTTTCTTCCTGTTTGTCCTACGTAGTGTTTGTGGCAAAAGCACTACGTAGGACAAACAGGAAGAAAGTTAGCCACCAGGATACACGAACACCAGCTAGCCACAAAAAGACACGACCCCCTCTCCCTCATAGCCCTACGCACAAATGAAAAAAAACCATCATTTCAACTGGGACAACACATCTATCCTGGGACAGGCTAAGCAAAGACATGCCAGAGAATTCCTAGAGGCCTGGCACTCCAACCACAACGCCACAAACAAGCACATAGATCTAGATGTCATCTATCAACCCCTCAGAAAACAAACAGGAAATGACATCACCGCAAACCCCAGGAACCCCATCCAGGACAAACATATAAATAGAAAGCAGGAGACAACAGCTTCGCTTCACTTGGAGGTCGCCACTGATGAAGTTACCTAGTCAGGTAATGAAACATCTGGATATCAAACCTACAGCTCAGTGAGTTGATGTATCAGTGATAAGCACATCCATGAGGAATACCATTTGTCATATCCTGTCAATCAGTAGATTTCCTATATTTCTATTGTATCCTAAATGTCTTATCCCCCTCCAATTTATATTTTTCTATTTTAAGTTTTTGTGATTTTCAATGCTATGAGTACTTCTCATGTTCCTTACTTGCTTAGGTTCTGAAGATCTTGAATTATAAGATTTCCCTTGACACAAAAACCAGAAACAATCTTATTTAGATTTTTCTGTTCTGTTCGTATAGTTATATTAGAGGGCTTGCCAGTTAAGCGTCTGTATAAATTGTTTTGGGGTGCTTTTATTTTTCTAGACTAAAATTTATGAATTCTAGCAGATACTTTAAATATGTACATCATTGCCTTTTAATGTTTGGGAATTTATTTTTAATTATTTAAAAAGATACTTAAGGATGCAGTAATTTGGAAGAATCAAATTTTTGGAGAATATTTGAAAATTGAATAGTGTTAGTTTGCAGGAATCATGAATTTAAATACAACACAAACACTAACAAGGGGTATTTCCTACTGATGTAGTCTTTTACGAACTTCAATAAAGTTATTTAATGGCAGAATGTTTAAGGGCCATGCTATTTTAATTCTTTAACTGGAATCATCAATGATGATCTCACTTATCTGCATTCTAGCATATTTTCCTACACAAATCTATTATATACAGTGGTCGCTTTAGCTACTTTTATCTTTTGTTTCTTCTCTACTCCCAGATAGTTAACAAAAACAGAAATTGCTGGAAAACTCCAGCAGGTCTGGCTGCATCTGTGGAGAGAAAGCAGAATTAACATTTCTAGTGCTGTGACCCTCCTTGAGAACTCTCCCATTGTATTGGAATTGTGGGTGCGGGGCAGAGTAGGACTGGAACAAGGAGTGTTCTATTTACACCACAAAGAGGCAGGTATAACTGGGGCCAATGCCACTCCTTTTGATCTGAAGAAAGTGGAAGGAATTAAAGGAGATGCTGAAAGTGAGGACAAGCTCGACCAATTGGAGGGTGGTAGATTGCACATTCATTGTAAATAGTTGGTGGCTGGAACCAGCGAACTGGAAATTGTGAAACTGGCATAAAGTAGGAAGGGAAGGGATGGGACAAGAGGAGAAAATAGAGTTGAGGTAGGAAGAGATGTATTCTGTGGGGCTGGAGGATCTCTCCGGGCAGTCCGGTTTGTGAATATTGGGAAGGCAGTAGAGCAGAGTTGTGCAGAGTTGGGTGCAGTGACAGTTTTGAAGAAGGATCACTTGCCCTGAAATGTTAATTCTGCCTTCTCTCCAGATGCTGCCAGACTTGCTGAGTTTTTCCAGCAATTTCTGTTCATCTGTTTGCCTGCATCTGCAGTTCTTAAGTTTTTAATTTAGCAAATATTAATTGCATATTTGATATTTTAAAATGTATATATTTGGTTGTTTTTTAGATAATGCATCATCACATTGCTGTAGTAGAAAAACTTTCTCTGACAGCAGTTGGGTGTCCATTAGTAATTCAGTGCAAGAATTTTCGGGTCATTCACTTCATCATTCCAAGAGAAAGGGACTGTCATGACATTTTCAACTCTCTGCTCAAGCTCTCACGACCAGGTATGCATGTTGATAAAGATCTCAAAACATTAAGTTATCGAATTTAATTTTGCTGAGTTCTTGCTAGTTGATAGATATCTTATAAAAAGTTAATTATTTACTCATCTGTTCAGTTTACTTTGTTTAGGATGGCACTATAAATGTTAGATTTACTTGTTACTTTTAAGCTGGACAGTTATAGCTTTGACCTGAAACAAATTTCAATTAAAATGTAGTCACAATCTTATGTGACTATTCTTAATGTCTTAGAGCCAACTTGCGTCAAGTGAGTAATGAGTAGTTAAGCTTATAAAAAGGATCCAGGCAAAAGTTTCAATCTGTAAGCAACAATAAATTCAGAATCGCATTTGCAACGACCATATCAAAAATGTCTAATTCAAAAAATATTGAAAAAATTTTCCTTTGTCCTTTTTTTGTGAATGGGGAATAGAGCCTTATAGTTTTGTAGAACAGCGGGACCTAGGGGTGCAGGTACATATAGACAGTGATTAAATAGACATTTACCAAGTTTACTTTCATTGCTTAGTCCTTTCAGTATCAGAATTGGGATGTCATGTTGAGGCTGTACTGGACTTTGGTGAGACCTCTTCTAGAGTACAGTGTCCAGTTCTGGTTGCCTTGTTAGAGGAAGGATATTATTGAGCGAGAGAGGGTTCAGAAGAGATTTCCCAAGATATTGCTGGGTATTGAAAGTTTGAATTATAAAAGAGCCAGATAGGGTGGGTCTTTTATTTTTACTGGAGCATAGCAGGTTGAGAGGCGACCTTATAAAATTGAAGGGTATAGATAAAGTGAATGGCGAGGGTATTTTCCCTAGGGTAGGGGGTTTCAAGATTAGGGGGCATTTTTTTAAGATGAGAAGAGAAAGATTTTTTAAAAAAATACGTGGAGGGGCAACGTTTTGACACACTGGTTCGTGTGTGGAATGAATTTCCTGAGAAAGTGGTGCGTGTAGGTACGATTATAGCGTCTAAAAGACATTTGGATAGATACTTGAATAGGAAAGATTTGGAGGGATATGGGCCTGGACCAAGCAGGTGGGGCTAGTTTGGTTTGGGATTATGTTCGGCATAGACTGGTTGGACTGAAGAAAGGTCTGTTCATGTGCTGTATGACTCCATGTACAATGAAAATTTCAACTTGACTGCACCTTTACATTGCAGGAAGGTGACCTTTTGGCCAATGCTGTGAAGTAGTTTCAGGTGTGAAATGCAGTTGGTTGTGTCGTACAACTCTACCAAAGTGTCACTTGAAGTTGAGTGGTTAAGTAGGTTAACTCATTTTCATTGCATATCTTGGACCAGTCAGTTAATTCGGGTCTCACCAATTTAAGTTGGTATTGTCCTATGTATACCAGTTTGAGTCATGTCAACTGAGTTTGGAGAGACTTTGCACCCATATCACTGAAACATTCAAAATTCTGAACAGCACCAATAGTTTCCAGAGAAAATGGGAGTAATCTTGTTGTTACAGCATAGGTCCATAAAATTAAGCCATTCAACCAATTGCATCTAGTTTGTCATTCTCGGTCATGGCTAGATATCTGCCTTGTCCTGTATTTTCTTGATGTCATTAGCAATTAGAAAGCTATCAGTCTCTGTTTTGAACTTGTTAATGACTTAGTTTTCTTAGCCAACTCCAGTAAAAAAAAAAATCAAAAGATTCACCACCTGACTGAAGATGTACTTTTCTTATCTCAGTTCACATCATTTGCATTTCTTCCTCTTATCAAAGCATCCTCCTCAACTCTCATCACCACCTAGCTTTTATATTATCTATAAACTTGGGAATATTACAATTGGCCTCTGCATCTGAATCATTAATATAGATTGAAAACATCTAGGGTGCAAGCACTGATCTTGTGGTATTGGTCATAGCCTACCAACCTGAGTGATTCATTAGTTTTTGCTTTCTGCTTATTACTAGTCTTCGTCCATGCTAGTATATTACTTCCATTCTCATGCTTTTTTTAAAAACATATTCTCCAGTTTGAAAATCTAAATACCTACAACCACTGGTTCCCCTGTTTCAAGTTTGCTAAAACATTTTTTTCTTTAAAAACCTATCGGGTTTGTCAAACATGATTCCATCTTTTATAAATCCACGTTGACTATGTCCAATTAAACAACCATTACGTAAAGGTATCATGTCCTTTTTTAAAATCTTGTAGTTTTCCTACTCCTGATATCTGACTAAGTTTCCTGTTTGCTGTCTCCCTCTTTTCTTGAACAAGGAGGCTACATTTGCAGCCTTCCAATCTGCAGGCTCATTGCTTAATAGAATTTTGAAGTGTGATTACCAATCTATTCCATATTTCTGTAGCCATCTTTTGTAAGACTGAGTCCTGGGGAAATGTCAATTTTGGTCCAGTTAATTTCTCCAATACTACTTTTGTGCCAATATGAAATTCTTTCAGTTCCACATTCTTGCTGGGATATTAATTATTTCTAGGAGACCAGCTGTGTCTTCCACTGTAAAAACATGTACATGGTTAGTTTGTTTCTCAAGCCTAATGGTATTTGCTAATCTTTTCCCTTTAACAAGGCTTTAGAAGTTTTTGTCATCTATTTTTATATTTCTTGCCATTTTATGTTCAAATGTTATTCATCAATTTCTTGATCCTCCTTTGGGTTATATTTCTCCAATCCTCAGGCAGCCAACTTGCTTGGCAACTTTATAAGCTGCCTTCTTTGTTAACTTTCTTTATTGGCTAGCCATCATTTTCTCTCTTATCTGGTGTCTTTAACATAACTAGTTTTTAAAAAAAATCTATTCATTATTTACATGAGAGCCATTTTCTGTGTCAAACCTTTTTAAATGCTTGCTTTTAATTAATTACAACCATTTTCCTTTTCATAGTTTTTATAATTGTTTTTGGATTTAAAATCCTTGTTTTTTTTACAATTGAGCTATGTATTTTCAAAACTTTAGTGAAAACTTCTATCATATGTTGGTGCAACAGGTGGTGAAGAAGGCAAATGGCAAATTGGCCTTCATAGTGGCAGGATTCATGTACAGGAGCATGGATAGCTTGCTACAATAGCATAGGGCCTTGGTGAGACAGAACCTGGACTATTGTTTGCAGTTTTGCTCTCCTTATCCAAGGAAGAATGTTCTGACAATGGAGGGAGTGCAATGAAAAATTACTAGACGCATTCCTGAGCTGGTAGGACTGATGCATGAAGAGAGATTAGATCGGTTAGGATTATATTGACTGTTGTTTGCAAGAAAAAGGATGTTAAAGAAACCTATAAAGTTCTAACAAGACTAGTTAGGGTAAATGCAGGAAGGAAGTTTTCAGTGACCAAGGAGTTCAGCACCAGAGGTCACAGTCTAAGGATATAAGGTAAGCCATTTAAGACAGATGAGGAGAAATGTCTTTGAGTGTGGTGAGTCTGTGGGATTCTCTACCACAGAAAGTGGTTGAGGCCAAAGCATTGAATCTTTTCTAGAAAGAGTTAGATGTGGGAATCAAAGGGCATGTGAAAAAAGTGGGAGCAAGGTACTGAGTCGGATGATTGGCCATGATCATATTGAATGATGGATCAGGCTCAAAGGACTGAATTGCCTACTCCTGATCTATTCTATGTTTTTATAAGATAGTGACTATTTCTGAAATATTTCTTGCAATAAAGTTGTTATTCTGGCTTTTCTCATTGAATAAAAGTGAATCTAAAATAATCTGTGCTCTATTTCGGGCTTATGCCCGAAATGTCGATTCTCCTGCTCCTCGGATGCTGCCTGTCCTGCTGTGTTTTTCCAGCACCACATGTTTTAACTCTGGTACTCCAGCATCTGCAGTACTTACTTTCTCCCAGATGTTGCTTTTGCCTAACTCGCTAAATTCTACTTGCAGGAGGATTTCATCTTTTGTTTTAAGATTCAGTGGAGTGAGTTATACAGAAGTTTATATTCTGATTTGTTGGTACTTGATAAACATTCAAAATATGATTAGCTGAGAATTATTTTGGTTTAGCCACACAATTTCTCACGTGTACTTTTCCTCTGGAAATTCATCGGATAATCAGCTCAGTTAACAAATAAAAACTGAAAGAACTGTAACTCAAACAAAAATAGGGATTGCTGTAAAAGCTCAGCAGGTCTGGAAGCATCTGTGGAGACTAATCCGGTAATATTTTGGGTTGAGTAACCCTTCCTCGGAACAAGCTGAGTTAATAGCACCTGTACTTCCACCGATGTTGCTCTGAAGCCAACCACTAGATGGTGTACATGAGCAGCCCAATATTGCTTTTGACCGATTTTTCTACTAATTCTCGATACTAAAAACTGTTTCAGTTCTGCTTTGTGCAGTAACAAAACTGGTTATCTTGAACTTGCCATGTAGGAAAGGATCTGATGCGTTTAAAAATCTTACAGCTGTAGTTGATGATGGCACTGGTTCCTGGAATTCTTGGGTGATTCTATGCTTGTTATAATCATGATTTGGAGATGCTGGTGTTGGACTGGGGTGTACAAAGTTAAAAATCACACAACACCAGGTTATAGTCCAACAGGTTTAATTGGAAGCACACTAGCTTTCGGAGCGACACTTCATTAGATGGTATTGACCATCAGGTACCACCTGATGAAGGAGCATTGGTCCGAAAGCTTGTGTGCTTCCAATTAAATCTGTTGGACTATAACCTGGTGTTGTGTTATAATCATGATTCCTAGTTACAATTTTGCTTCTGCCACATTGCAGTTTTATCATCGAATATTGTATATACTGAGTCATTTCAAATTTGATGTAATTGTCTTTAAACAAAATCAATACTTTGATATTTTCAGTCAACCTCTTTTTTGATGCAAGAGGCATATGGGACTTGAGCTGTAAACTTCTGGTCTAGAGATGGGGACCCCAACACTGCTCCACAAGAGCCCTCGATCAGTACTTCTATGTTTGTCAAAAGTAGTGATATTGCTTGGAACAAGTGTGTGAATTTATGGGTAATTTTTGTCATTTTATTTCTCACAAGTGGTTTGTAGACTTACTGAGCAATTGAATACACTCTGTATTTCAGTGAAGTATGATGACCTTTATGCATTTTCATATACACCTAAGAAGACTGAATATGAGAGAACAATGGGCTGGAAAGTCATTAATTTAAATGATGAATATCAACGTATGAGAATTCCAAATGATATCTGGCAGTTAACTGATGTAAACCGAGGTTACAAGGTAAGAGGGAGTTGCCAAGAATATAGAGTATGTAATGTTTTTTGGAACAGGCAATGTGAAGAATAACATTTTACTTGGATTTTCCTCCATTTTCTGTCCTCTTACTGATGTTTGTATTTAGCAAAGTGAAGTAATCTTTGTTTGAAACAATGTTTTGTGCACGTAATTGATTCTGTTTTGGTTCCAACTGTGGTTCCAAAAGCCACTTCATCAAGTGTCTGCTGATGAAGGCCACATTGGTGAGACATTATAGCCAGTTTTTTTGGCAATGGTGATCTTGAACTCACTATCCATTAATGCACACAATAACTGGGTAAGATGCTCCTCGTAACTTATTTCTCGCATGCAGTTATTTTGTATTATCTTGCTGTAAGAGCTGTATTATGAAGGTTTAGGTATGCGTACTATCCCTTTTTGAGAGACTGGAAGCTGGCACGGAATTAGAAAGACACTGAATATGCTAAAAGAATTTAAAGTGTAACATTTGACTGAAACCAACAGTGCAGCTGAGTTGCCATGGTACACAACAAATTCGAATTCGTCCAATTAGTTTAAATTATGTCCCAAGCTACCAAACTCCAATTGAATTTGAATTTAGTGTTTTGATGATATCAAACCAATGAAATGATCTGATGTTTTGGGGTTTAAAAAAACCCAAATATTTTGAACAGTTAGGGGGAGATCTGCCAAGCCACCAACAAACAGACGGCTAGCAGATCAGCTCTCTGAAAGGTGCCTATCTATAAGAAATTTGTGCAGCAGAACATCAAACTCGGTCTAAGGGAAATCTGTGGAGACAATTCGACATCTGAAGACTATACCTGGGTTTGAAATTGATTTTGCCATAAATTTAAGAGGGAATTTATTGGACCAGTAATGTACAGTGGGAAGTAAATGATAGGGTTTAAGAGAAAGGAGTTGTAAGTAGCTGTTGTTTTAATGTTCTCTGTTGGACTTAAAGAATAAAAGTGTTAATTTTAATTTTAAATGTTGACCTCTGGCATAGTTCTTTTGCCTTACAAAATTTAACAGATTATGGCACAAGGTGAGCTTTTCTGGGTGGCGGGTTGAAATTAGCAGAGGTTTACACTGTGTTGTAGCAGCTGGTTATTCTTTGTTCTATTCTACCCTGTCTTCACCATGACAGTGTAATTGTGTTTTGTTTTTTCTAATCTTTTTGCAAAGTTGTACTTTTGGGTTTGCAGACTGGGTCCAAAATATCTTATCAAAATAAAAATTGACATTGAACTAATTTTTGAGTAAAATTGAACTGTTCTATTAAACTGTTAAAGTATTTGATACTTGTCCAATTAAGATACTTAGTCACTTCCCCCTTTTGGGAGGTAGAAAAATTAAAAATTCATTGTACTGCTTTTGTAGTAATGTTTCTTATTAATCAAATCTGATACTGGGAGTTATTTTAAATGACTTTGCATGTAGAAGTCAATATAAAGTAATAATGATACTTGTTTTTGTTATCTCTTTATTAGTTGATTAAATTAAATTTCTGTTGTTGTAACAAAGCAAATGTAATGTGGGAACATACAGGAGTAGGCCATTCATCCACTTAAACCTTTTTCTGCCATTCAGTGTGATCGTTGGTGTGAAAGAGAATTCCAACCCCCCCCCCCCGCCTCATGTAGAAATGCTTCATAACATCTCTCCTTAACAGACTGGTCAGTCTTAACAGTTTATAGATTGTCTCCCAGTTCAAAAATCCTCAACCAGTGGAAATAGTTTATCTTTGTCTGCCCCAGCTTTTCCTGATCATATTGTGAAGACTTTGATCAAATCGCCTTTTAACCTTCTAAATTCTGGAGAAAACTAGCCTAATTTACACAATCTCTCTTCATAACTTAACCCTGAACTCCAGGATTGTAAACCCACATTTTACTCCATCCAAGGTCAATATATCCTTCCCAAGGTGATGTGTCCAAAGCTGTTCTCAGTGCTCCAAGTAGGGTCTACATTTGTTTAGGTGGAGCACAACTTCTGCGACCTTATTGATATTGACTCTAGTCTTCTCAATATCCAGTACAGCATTCCACTGGCCACTTTGATTATTTCTGCACCTATTCGTGATATTTGAAAAATCTGTGCACCTGAGCTCCTCGGTCTCATTGGACATTCATTGTATCTATAGACTGTATCCACTGTTATAAATTTTTTTATAACAAATGGCACCTGGGAGTTGTGGATATTTCTTTATGCTGGTAAAGTTTTTTTAATTTTATGAATATGCTTGTTCATTTCCACCAACAGGTTTGTGATACATATCCAACAGAAGTATATGTTCCCAGAAGTGTCAGCAAGCCCATTATAGTTGGGAGCTCCAAGTTCAGGAGCAAAGGAAGATTCCCTGCATTGTCTTATTTTTTTGACCAGAAGCAGGTATTGTATTTAATGTTCATTATTGTCATGTCACCAACAAGCACCCAATTGACCAGTCTCAAGTTATATTTTTCTTTGGAGAGGTAGCTAGAATGCAGTAGATTAAAAATGAGACCAGGAAAAAACACGAATTACAAATGTGCAGAGAATGGAGAGAGATGCTACTGAGAACTATGGAGAATATTTAAAAATAAAATCAAAGGCAGACAGCACAACAAAGATTTAAACTGTAAAAGTCAGTTATAGAAGCTATGCATATCAGCTGAGATTTCTTCTTAAATCTGGTGCTGATGGTTAAGCCAGTTCTGTGCCCAGTAAAGTAACGACTGTACCTCCGATTTGAGGAAATGAAGGTGGAAGTTACTTGCTGCTGTGCTGTTTATTGTTGTTTTACTTACCATTATCTATCTATTTCTTACCAGGCTGCCATTTGTAGATGCAGCCAACCATTATCTGGCTTTAGTGCCAGGTGTCTCGAAGATGAGCATATGCTGCAAGCTATAAGTAAAGCTAATCCCAACAGCCACTTCATGTATGTAATGGATACAAGACCAAAAGTAAGTGTGAATCTTGTTTTGCAATAAATCAACACCGACAAATGTTAAGAGTTTACTAGATACAATTGCTATATTTAGTCAAAGATAAGAAATATTGCAAGCTTATTTTTATATTTTTCAGCTAAACGCAATGGCAAATCGAGCTGCTGGCAAAGGATATGAAAATGAAGACAACTATTCCAATATTAGATTTAAGTTTGTTGGGATTGAAAATATACATGTCATGAGAGCGAGCTTGCAGAAAGTCAATGAAGGTGTGTTTTGATCTGCTGTTCCTAAAGTATGGTATGTACATCTTTCAGGGCTCCATAATTCCTCCTGTCCTTTTTATTTCTCTTTGAAATGTACTGAGCTACATTTCTATCAGAAGTAAGTTCTTTACCACCTTACCAAGGTGCTGATTATTTAGTTGTCTTGTAGCATTTTGATTCAACCATGTAGCTTGCTCGGCCATTTCAGTTGAAAATTGAGCACATTGGTGTGGATTTAATCAGTAATAGTGACTGAAGTCACTGAATTGTCATTAAAAATCCATCTGGTTCACTTGTGTCTTTTTGGAGAACAAAATCCGCCATCATCTCAGTGTGGACTACAACCTGACGTTGGCTAAAAAGCAATGATTCAGCTGAAAGGCTGTGGTCATGACTATCTCAGCCTTTTCCATCACCAACACCATATACTGTGTTATGAGGACAGCAGAGATGACAGTGTAACGGTATGCAATCGGGAGTGAGCAATCTTGCACATTCGCAATATTCAAACTTGTGAAATTTCACGCAATTGAGTTAAATATGGGAAAGGAAATTTCTCATGACTATCTACCATCTTCTTTCAACTGATAAGTTAGTATTCCTCCATGTTGCACACTACTTGGAAGATGTACAGAGAGTAACAAGAGCACAGAACTTACTCTGGATTTGAGTCTCCAGCATCCACTACTACTGTGCTAAATGGGAGAGATTCAGAAGAAACCGAGTAACTCTGAGTTGGTCATCATAAGGTACTGATGGCCAAAACAGTATGAAACCTTATGCTCTAACATAGTTTTCACTTGCCCATTAACCGTACGCTATTCACCAAACCTGTTTCAAATGAGGAGTGTAGGAGATCATGTCCGGTCGAACATAAGACATTCTCAAAAAAAGCATTCCCTTGTGAAAATACAATTCAGGATATAATGGATGATTAGATGCAGGACAGCATTCTACAAACACTGAGCTAAATCCACAAGAAAATGATTCCTGCAGTCCTGAACTGTCATGAATGTGGGAGAAAATTAAACAACTGACAGGATAAGGACACTGCAAATATGCCCATCCTCCATGAGGCTGAGCACCTTGTTGCAAAAGATCAGGGTGAATCTTTTTCAATTTTTTTTTTGCTTAAAGTTTCAAATGAATGATTAACTTCTGAAAATTGAACTGAGTGTACAAGGTAAAGCCAGCATTTATTGCCTATTGCGAATTGCCCTCCGTCTGGGTGGCTTCTCCTGAGGTGCCACTATCATGGAAGCACATGGTTAGTCAATAGAATCAGATGTTATCTGACTTATTTTGTGAATTGAACACTTATTTATTTTTTGTTTCAAGTCTTTTTAGCATCTGGATATAAAGAATCATTTTGTTATTTCCCCTGTAGTGTTGGAGGTAGGAAACTATTGTAGTGAAGTCCTTCAATTTGACATGGGAATTAAACCGTCTTTTCAGAGTTAATAATCAGAAGTGTTAACCTTATCTATTACATTTCTTTTGGGCAAAATGTTGTGAGAATCCAATAACAAAATTGGAGCAGGATATAAAACAGATGTTGAGTAAGATTCCTCTTTGTCTCATTCTGTGTAACAGATGAAAACTTATTTACTTGTACAGTTTGGAACCAAGAAATATGTTCTTACCAAGTGTACAAGCTAAAATTATTTGACTCGTGTTGATTATATATTTCCTTGTTTTTAGTGTGTGGAACCAAAGAGTTGTCTCTGAGTGACTTCCTAAGTGGTTTGGAGAGTTCTGGATGGCTTCGCCACATTAAAGCTGTGCTGGATGCTGCTACATCTCTTGCTAAAGTACATATTAATTCATTTTACAACATGTATGAAGTTCCTTCCTACATATAAAAATTGTATCGAGCTAATAATTTAGTTTATAGAGGAAGGATAAAGCTTTCTGAACAAGTAAGCAGTTAGTGCTGATGTTTGGTGTATATTACAAAACTGGAATAGCCTTCACTAGAGTTGAAGCTTTTTGACGTTTTGCTTGTAAATGTCTTACCGTTCCTTCGATCCAGGCTGTGTCGCGCACACAGGGACACAGGTTTACACCTGCAATATACAAAGCAGAAGGAAGAAATCATGTCCTCCACAATCCCAACTATGAGGCCAACATGTTAGTTTTTTTTCTTTTTCTTCCTTGGATGAGGTTAACTGACTCAGCACAGACTGGTGATTCACCCCATACCTTCAGCAAGGTTCTTATTTACCTAATTGGTTGTCCTTTGAGCAGAAAGCACTTTTACAATCTAACTTATGTTTTGGAGGTACTAAGAGTCCACTTCAAATGTTTGTTTTATTTAGAACATGCTGAAGGTAAGTTTTTTAGAACTGATTTAGGATACCATTTCTATCTTCCACAAAAAGTGCTGTGAAAACTTCATGATTTCATGTTTATATTGTCAGTTATGTCAAGGCATGGTACCGTACTGTTGTCTGAAGAATTAAATGTAACAATGATCAGACACAAGAGGTGGTACAATGTTTTTTTTTGTTTCTCCATGTGTTCGACATGGAACAAAGTCTAATTATTCAAACTCTGAAGTAGTACCTTGCTCATGTTGCAAATGTATGTTTACTTTGGCTAATTTGATGTGAATTAAAAGATTTACACATGGGAAAATAATTTTTTATCCTGAGCTTATACACTGAAACAGTTACTTTTGCAGCTAAAGACTAAGGAATCAATCACCATTGGCATTAAAGCCATAGTATTAAATAAACTAATAGGAGTAAAGGCAGATCGATTCTAAAAGAGGTAGTGACAGAGTGAATGCATTGGGTATAATTTTCCAAAAAATGATAGATTCTGGAGAAATACCAGAGGATTGGGAAACTGCTGTTGTGACACCCCACCTATTGAAAAAGGGAGGAATGGAAAAAGCAGGTATCTATGGCTCAATTAGCCAACCAGCTATTATTCCAATACTTTGCCAATAATCATTACAGAAGTAATAGCCGAACATTTGAAAAATCCTGATTTAATTGACCAGAGTCACATCCCTTCATGAAAGGGAAATTTTGGCTGACTAAATTTTTAGTGTTTTAAGGAATCCTCCACCACAGTGGATCAAGGGGAACCAGAAGTTGTTGTTTGGACTTCCAGAAGGCGTTCACCAAGGTACCTCTCGAAGCTGAAGTCTTAAGCCCGAGGGGCTGGAGCTAGTATATTAAAATGGATTGCAAATTGGCTAATGAGCAGGAAAAAGCAAGTGGGGCTAAGGGTTTTTTTTTTTCATTTGGCAGCCTGTGATCAGTGGAGTTTCACAGAGATCAGTGGGACCACTACTGTGTTTGGCACATATCAATGACTTGGAGGAAGGAAGCGAATATATTGTAGTCAAATTTGCGAACGACACAAATATAGATGGAAAAGCACGTTATGATGGTGATACAAGCAGTTTACAGAGAGATGTTGAGACGTGAAGTTGGCAAAATGTAGGCAAATGGAGCATGATGTAGGCAAGGCGAACAAAGGAATGCAATATTCTTTAAATAGAAAAAATATTGCAGAACGTTGCAACACAATTTTGGGGTACTTGTACATAAAACGCAGTAAGTTAGACACAGGTACAGCTGATATTCAGCAAGGCTAATGGAATGTTGGCCCTTATTTCATGGGGATTAAAGTAAGTGTAGGGAAATCTTACTGCAACTGTACAGAGCACTGCTAAGACCACATCTGAAGTACTGAGAGCAGCTTTGGTCCCTTTATTTAAGGAAAATGTCATTTCATTGGAGGCAGTTCAGAGAAGGTTCACTGGGTGATCCCTTGATATGGATGGATTTTCTAAGAGCAAAGATTAAACAGGTTGGAACACTCTGGAGTTTAGAAGAATGGGAGGTTATTTTAATTGAAACATAGGATTTTTAAGGGGCTTGTTATAATTAAACTAAGGGTGTTTCTATTCTGGAGAGTCAAGGACAACCAGAGGCACACTCTGAATGCAGGGATGCCAATTTAAGACTGAGACAAGGAAGGATTTCTTCTCTGAGGAATGCGTCTTTGGAACTCCCTGCCACAGAGCTGTTGGGGCAGTCTTTGTATATATTTAAGGCTAAGATTCTTGATCAGGGAAATAGTTACAGGGAAAAGGCAGGAATGTGGATGCGAAGAGTTTCAGATCTGCCATGATCCAATTGAATTGAAGGGCAGGCTCAAAGGGCTAATTTCTTATGGACTCCAAATCTTACTAAAATTAAAAAGATAAAACATTGAATCATGCAGACTGAATACTAATTAGCTTTTATTTATCTGTCTTAGAGGGGAAATTATAATAAACTGCAATAGTATCTTAAAATAACAATTATAAAATCCAAAATATGATATTTTCTTTTTACAGACACTACTACTGTGGTCCACTAGCCTTGATGAAAGCTTTTTGTATTCCAATCAGATTAAAAGTCCCACAAAAAGTAACTAGCCACTGATACAAGTCTGTTCTGATGTTGTTTAAAATTAAACATACTAATATGATTAAATATAATCCCTTATGGCACACTTCCACAATGTAGTAAAATAGTTGCATTAAATGTTTGCAAAAACGGTCATTTCATTGAATCCCTAAGTAAGGAAACAGGCCATTCGGCCCAACAAGTCCACACCAACCCTCTGAAGAGTATCCCACCCAGACCCGCATCTCTATCCTATTACTCTACATTTCCCCTGACTAATGCCCCTAACCTACACATGCCTGAATACTATGGGCAATCTAGCATGGCCAATTCACCTGATCTGCACATCTTTGGACTTTGGGAGGAAGCTGAAGCACCCAGAGGAAACCCACACAGACACGAGGGGAATGTGCAAACTCCACAGAGACAGTTGCCCAAGGCTGGAATCGAACCCAGGTCCCTGATGCTATGAGGCAATGGTGTGAGCCACCATGCCTTTCACTTTGAAATCTGGTAAATGACAATTCCGTGTTGAAACAAACATTTTGCATGATGGAGTGCAATCAGAAAATGCTAAACTTGTTCAGAGCGAGCATAATTTGGAAAAGATATGAGTCCTTTACCTCCATTGTTAATTTGTGTGTTCTGTTCAAAAATACTTTTTTACAGGTCGAATATTTGTTTTCTGCTGCTTTTTAAAATTTCTGGCATCTTCAGTTTATTACCTTTTGTGCCTTGATTCTGACTCTCCGTCAGTAACCATCCCACAAGGAAAGGATTTTTTTCTTTGACAGGTGATTCCTTATCAGTAATTAATATAGTTGTAAGGGATTTCACTTTCCTAACTAACTATAAATCGATGCCACCCCTCCGTGCAGATGCAGAAGTAGATTGTTTCTTGCTAGTTTGCGTGAAATACTTTTAATAAAATGATTCTTTGACCATAACTCTTCCATCAAAAGCATTTAATCATAGTGTCCAATAGTATCACAAGTGTGAATTCAAGGTTAAGTGAATGAGCATGTATTGAAGATAAGAACTTGAAAATGGAGCTGTATTCTTTAATCTCCTAGGCTTTGTGCATTAAGCATGTGTTCGACTGCAGCTAAAAACGTAACTCTGAATAAATTTTTGTGTATGAGTGCTTAAATCAAACTATAAACCTGCTTCCACAGAATATGTGGAGTCATCTTCACGTAATGAAGAAATACTCATCAGTATTTGATCTTGATTAACAGACACCAAAGCCATCAGAAGTTTTAAACAGTTTATTTAAGAACTTTGTATGCAGGCATAAGAGGTACAGATAGTAAGTTTGCTGATGACACCAAAATTGGAGGTGTAGTGGACAGCGAAGAGGGTTACCTCCGATTACAACAGGATCTTGATCAGATGGGCCAATGGGCTGAGAAGTGGCAGATGGAGTTTAATTCAGATAAATGTGAGGTGCTGCATTTTGGGAAAGCAAATCTTAGAAGGACTTATACACTTTAATGGTAAGATCCTAGGGTGAGTTGCTTGACAAAGAGAGTGCAGGTTCATAGCTCCTTGAAAGTGGAGTCACAGCTGGATAGGATAATGAAGAAGGCGTTTAGTATGCTTTCCTTTTATTGTTCAGAGTATTGAGTACAGGAGTTGGGAGGTCATGTTGCGGCTGTACAGGACATTGGTTAGGCCATTGTTGGAATATTGCGTGCAATTATGGTCTCTTTCCTATCGGAAGGATGTTGTGAAACTTGAAAGGGTTCAGAAAAGATTTAAGGATGTTGCCAGGGTTAGAGGATTTGAGTTATAGGGAGAGGCTGAACAGGCTGGGATTGTTTTCCCTGGAGCGTCGGAGGATGAGGGGTGACCTTTATAGAGGTTTACAAAATTGTTTTTTTTACATTAGATTACATTAGTGTGGAAACAGGCCCTTCGGCCCAACAAGTCCACACCGACCCGCCAAAGCGCAACCCACCCATACCCCCACACTTACTCCTTACCTAACACTACGGGCAATTTAGCATGGCCAATTCACCTGACCTGCACATCTTTGGACTGTGGGAGGAAACCAGAGCACCCGGAGGAAACCCACACAGACACGGGGAGAACGTGCAAACTCCACACAGTCAGTCACCTGAGGCGGGAATTGAACCCGGGTCTCGGGCGCTGTGAGGCAGCAGTGCTAACCACTGTGCCACCGTGCCGCCATTTTGAGAGGTATGGATAGGGTAAATTGGCAAAGTCTTTTCCCTGGCGTGAGGGAGTCCAGAACTAGAGGGCATAGGTTTAGGGTGAGAGGGGAAAGATATACAAGAGACCTAAGGGGGAACTTTTTCACACAGAGGGTGGTACGTGTATGGAATGAGCTGCCAGAGGATGTGGTGGAGGCTGGTACAATTGCAACATTTAAGAGGCATTTGGATGGGTATATGAATAGGAAGGGTTTGGAGGGATATGGGCTGTATGCTGGCAGGTGGGACTAGATTGGGTTGGGATATCTGCTCGACATGGATGGGTTGGACCGAAGGGTCTGTTTCCATGCTGTACATCTCTATGACTCTAAGAACTCTGGATTTCACTATGCTGAAGAAATAAATTTGCATGAATGGCTTAATGACATTGTCTGTCTTCTGTTTTGAACAGGCAGTGGGACATGAAGGTGCTAGTGTCTTAGTCCATTGCTCTGATGGTTGGGATCGTACGGCCCAAGTCTGTTCTCTGGGTTCCCTGCTGTTGGATCCGTACTATAGAACAATAAAAGGCTTTATGGTAAGATAAGCTTTCTTTCTTTTTGAACATAATTCCAGCATTTCCTTTCAACTATTGTCGATAAAATTCAATTTGGTAAACAATGTGTATAGTGTTGTACTTAACCGGAGTTATTAATTAATTTCACACATTTCCATTAATCATAGAAGTGAATCTTTATGGAGATTTAAATGCATTAGAGGTGCCATGATTGGTACTGCTCAAATAATACACATCAAATTACATTGTGCAACTAATCCCTATATAATCATCAAACATAGTTTGACCATACTTTCTCCCCAAAGCAAAGTAGCTTTGAAAGTAGTGTGCTGGTTGGTGACATAGCATACAAGTAGGAGGCTGGAAGAACAGAGCAAGCCAGGAAGCATTAGAAGGTGAAGAAAGTCAATGATTAGGGTATAATCCTTCTTGTTACGATTGGTATATCCCCAAGAAATCGCAATACAGAGGTTGGGAAAGGAAGAGCTGGAAGTTTTTGTTGCAAACGTTTCGTCCCCTGGCTAGGCAACATCATCAGTGCTTGGGCGAAGCGCTTCTTTGATGTTTCCTCCGGTGTTTATAGTGGTCTGTCCCTGCTGCTTCCGGTTGTTGATGCAAGGGTGGAACTTGGAAGAAAGGATGATTAAATTTTCCAGAATGATGCCAAGGGATGGCACTGAAAGTCATTAGCATATCAGAAGAATGTATCTAGAGGAGATGTGATCAGGGCTGAAACAAAGAATGGTTCCATGTAGTCCACAAAAAGGACAGCACAAGGTAGAAGAGCCACTTGTCTTTTATTTGGAGGGAATCCGTATAATAAAAAAAAAACCATTGGGAACATGTTCAACCAGGTTGAGAATGATTGATTGTGGGGATTGGTTGCACCTACAGTTAAGGAAGATGTTCAGGACCTCTAAAATGTCTGGTTGGTAATATGGTTAGTGATGAGGATACTATTATTATTCTCCCTCCACACCCCTAGCAAGGGACTTGTTGGAGATGTGTTGGATTTAGCTTCCATGTCTCCCTGCACATATATATCTTGCTAATGCACATTTTCTAGGCTCAAATTTGAAGTCATTGTTTGTGTGTGACATTAGAGGCTGACACTGTGTAAATGTACTTCATAAACCAGTAGCCTCAGGAGAGGAGAATGTGAAAGATGTAAAGATGGGAAATTAATTATTTGGATCTGTATCACTGTGTGGAAAACTTGGAGGAAAAGGAATATTCTAATAGCACAAGCAGAATGATGTAAGTTCACGTCCTTTGGCAAGAAGCTGTAGTGGAGCAGGTTTAATTACTTGAGAGAATTAATCTTGGTTGTGTCATTATAGCATGTTGCAATGTTAGTCAGAATTTCACTGATACAGGAGGCTGAATAGGTTTAATTGTGACTTCTGCATTTGTTTTAACAGTGCAATATCTATGAGATACTCTTCCTCTCCTTGTAAGCAAAAAATCAGGTGCTGAACTGGGCAACATTTTCGGCTGTTATGTCTCTGCAAGTCTCGGTGAAAAGAGCTATATTTACTTTGTCACTTGAATTATGTATACCTTTGCTGTGGTTCTGTTCGCCAAGCTGGAAGTTTTTGTTGCAAACGTTTCGTCCCCTGGCTAGGCAACATCATCAGTGCTTGGGAGCCTCCTGCGAAGCGCTTCTTTGATGTTTCCTCCGGTGTTTATAGTGGTCTGTCCCTGCTGCTTCCGGTTGTCAGTTTCAGCTGTCTGCTGTAGTGGTTGGTATATTGGGTCCAGGTTGATGTGTTTGTTGATGGAGTTTGTGGATGAATGCCATGCCTCTAGGAATTCCCTGGCTGTTCTCTGTCTGGCTTGCCCTATGATAAGAAAAAATGAGGTCTGCAGATGCTGGAGATCAGAG